>NC_081407.1:314047427-314360059 GCF_030272615.1 Cryptomeria japonica
TATGTACGTTGATCTTGTTATGGTAAATGGAGATTTAATTATAGATCCATAAAAAATATAGGCAATCATGAACTGGACAAAATCCACATGCATATCTAAAAATAGGAGTTATTGGCCATTTGGTGGAATTGATTATGTGTTGCATTGATGTTTTGTCATTGATGCCAACACTAGTTGTTTGGATGTTTTACCGACACCCTTCTGGTCTCAGTAGGTTGAGTGGTTTCTGGTTAACTTGGATCCGACATGATCTGGTAGGCTCCGGTATAGTTTGGTGATGAAATTGGCTTTTTCATGATACTCATGCTCATATTTGGTCAGTTGGTTTTGGTCTGATGATCGGATATCGTCCTTCTTACTTAGAAGCTTGGTTTTTGGTTCCGATGAGGGTTTCACCGGCAGAGCTTTTGGTGGAGATCTTTGATGAATGGCATAAGTGGTGTTGGTGCAGCTTTTGGTTGAGTTTCAGGATGTTGTCGGTGATCATGTTTGAGACTTGGCAATTGGAGATCATTGCTAAAGCATGTGGACCTATATTGGGTCCCGGTTGATCTAGGTTATGGATGGGATTTAATGTAACGTGTGGATTGGACCTATCGATGTATTTCCGAGATGTCTTATGTGTTAGATATTATTTGTTTGGTCTAAGGCCGACATGGTTTGTAATTATGTAATTGGTTTATTATCTAGTGACCAACCTAATTGTTTATGGTCGAGGGTTTGTATATATAGATGTAAGATCTCATTGTAGATCATCATGGTTATTGTTAGAGGTCGTGATCAGGGAATGTAATGTGTGAATAATGTAATATCATTCAGGCAGAGGAGTTGGTCAATCATTGGAGATCGAATTGGGTTTATGTAAGAGGATTTAGTCCTCTGGTACTGAGTTTAACTAGAGTTGTACTCAGGCATAGGAGATGCTATCTTTTGCAGTTCAACACTTATCTGGATTGTAGTCTGGATTTATATGTAGTCAGTGAGGCTCCTTTTGTGATGAGCAGTGTGCTCTAGATTGCTGGCCTTCTTGCAAGTGCATGCCCCTCAATTGTAATTCACATACTTACTGCAGAAGTATTATCTGAATGTGGGTAGGCTTCCCACCATGGTTTTTCTCTTTACCGAGTTCTCCACATACAAATCTCGATGTCATGTGGATGGTATTTATTATGTGATTATTGTCTATGCTTAATTGGTTTATTTGTTATTCCGGTATTGATGTTTTGGGTTCTGGTATTAAAGTTTAAATTGTTAATGGTTCTCGTAATCTATGACAACTGATTCACCCCCCCTCTCAGTTGTCTTCCGGTTATTTGAACTGTCTAGAAAGAGCTTCATAATGGAAACCCAATACCTCTAAAATATTGTAAAATATTTCTCATATGTTGTTTCTCTATTGCATGCCATTATGGGAAGTAAGAAGAGCTTTCATTTAAAAACAAAGTAGTATTTTTATTTTGATGGCCCCAAGCATAAAATCATCATACAAGTTCTACCACTTTCCAATCTACAAATATCATTTGAGGTTAAAAATGATGTAAGCAATTATATTATGGGAGTAATATTATTGTAGGATATAATCTTATTTTCTATCATTTTATTTTTTCTAAAGGGGTTTCCATACATTATATCGTATGTGATAAGGAGATAGACAACCCACCAATTTCAGCAATCAAGAAATAGAAACATTATCTAATGGACAAGGAAATATAGTACACATGGATCACAAACCTTTGCTATCTTTATAAGCATAAACACAATTAAAATAGTCTTGCAATAATAAATAGTAACTCTAGCTTGTTATTAAGTGCAAATATGATGTAATCAACAAAGTAGAGGATGTGATCTTTAGACCAACAATTCTTTTAGTAGTAATCACACTTTCTATGTTGGACCCCTTTGTGAATGAAGTTTATTTTGAGGATTATAATCAAGATGGTGATTTTAATGAGGTATATCAATTTAAAAAAAGAGGTATGACAACTAGATTTGATCCTAAATTAGAATGCTATTTCAAGGATGAGATTTTTTATAGAGGGATGAGATTTATTTTCTCATAAATTATGTACCATAGGATATTTTGGGGTGAATAAGATGGTTTTCAATATTTATTGGCATGTATATTGACCTTATCCTTAGCTAGATGTATCTAAGTTTGTTGGTAATTTGAAGACATGTAAAATTATTGAGTCAAGTAATAGGAAGCCTGAACTATACAAACTACTGTGCATGCCTGAAAGGTCATGTGAGAGAATCTCCATGAAATTCATAGACAACCATATAAGGATAAAATTAGGGCATGATTATGTATTTTTTTAAAATATTTTAACAATCTGTTCATAGTGATGGAATATAAGAAAACTCTAGCTAGAAGCGATACAATTAAATTTTTATTATAATAAAAAGGTGATGGATAACCTATATATCATAATATATTACAAAAATACAATAACTTTGTTGACATTTTATTGTAGAGTCCTAGGCCCTAGTCCTCAATGGGTATGGAGATCTTAGAGATAGATACTAGAGTGATAATACAAAATGAAAGAATATTTATATTGATTATGTTGGCATATGCACACTCCAGTGAGACATTGTATGTGATTGAAGGTTTTGTCATTGATGACAACCTTGCAATCCTATGGCACCGACAAGACATTATACCGGCAAAGCATTACACCGACAAGATAGTGCACCGACATCAACAAATCACACTCAGGACACTAGCACCGACACAGAAGAAAACAAATATACCGGCACAGAGGCCGACAGGATTTTTGTTATACAATATTTTGTTTATTATTGTAAGCCAACTTGGCAAATTGTAAAATGACTCTTATATATAAAGGAGATCATTGTAGACATTTATATGAGGTTAAAAAAAAGCATTAAGGAAAATATTAGGCAGACCTAATGTGCGAAATATAAGTCAAAGGGTATATGTAAAGAACAGAGAAGGAACCGGTACTGAATCTGGCATTGAAGATGCTATTGTAAAGCAGTACATGTTATTGGATTAGTATAATCCTTATTTGTAAGTCAGTGTGACTTCCCATTGAGCAGTGAGCTCTAGGCAGTTGGCCTTCCTCCATGTGCAAGCCCCTATTGTAAGTAATATTCTCTTATTGGCTAGTGAGTGAATATTGTGGGTCACAAATCCCACCGAGGTTTTTCCCACACCGGGTTTCCTCATTAACATCTTGTGCTATGGTGTACTTTTCATGTGGATATTCTTGATTCTATTTATTGCATTATTTCTTGCATACCGGTACACTGTTATATTATGTTCTGCATGTTTTAACTTAAGAAATTCTTATTACCGGTTAGATACTGATTCACCCCCCCCCCCCCCCTCTCAGTATCTATGGGACCCCTAACAATTGGTATCAGAGCTTGGTCCTCTATTTTCCGAAGCCTAACAGCTTGAGGAAGATCTTGACACCGGTAAAGATGGAAAATCTGATGAAGCAACTTGAAGGAGCTCTTACAGACTATGATGCAGAGAAATTGAAAAATATCAAATTAGAAGATGATTTAAGGGCAGCTCAGGATATCATTCAGGCACTTCAAGAAATTTTTACTGTTGCAAGAAATAAGAGAAGAGAACTTTGTGAAAAACTACAAAATGAGATGAAAAGGAATCACTTAATGATATGATAAGCAAGTTGAAACAAGAGATCATGACAACAAAAAATGAAATGCAGGATATGACTATGAGATTTTGCAAAGAGATTGAGGATAGGAAGAAGAATGAAGAAGAATTGACCAGAAGACTAAGTGATGCAACAAATGAGAACACAAGACTTAGCTATGAAAATGACATATTGAAGACAGATCTGATGCATACTCAGAATGACTCAAATGAACTGATGAGACAAAAAAAAATCTTGGAAAGAGAACTGGAAACTATAAATCAACACAAAGAAAAATTCAAGAAAAGATTAGAGGAACTTGGTACCTTGCTGAAGAATCAAAAAACTAAAGGTGACACTTTTGGAATTGGCTTTGAAGTTGGTGAAAGCTCCGGTACTGCAAATACTCAGGATCATAGCAAACCGGTAAGACAACCTAATGCTTATAAATTCAATGGAAAATGCTTTAACTGTAATAAGTATGGTTATAGAGCAAATGAATGTAGATCTAGAAATTATCAGAATATCAACATACCCACCGGTCAATGTTCTAAATGCAACAAAGTTGGTCACAACTCTGAAAACTGCAGAATGAATGTAAGATGTTATGTTTGTGGAAGATTTGGACATTTATCAAATCAATGCAGAACACAAACCGACATAGGTTATGGGAAAGCTATTCAGAAGAATAATGTAACTTGCTATGCATGTAACAAGATTGGGCATATTGCTAAATTTTGTAGAAGTAAAGGAACACCAATAGACAACAAAAGTGCTAGCTTGAAAGGTAAAGAAAAAGTTGAAGAGGTTAAGCAATAATTCTCAAAACAATGGATTAGGAAAGCTGATCTAAATATTGGGAATACTCCTCCACCAGTAGAACAAACCAATACTTCACCAGTAGGACAAAGTGATAGTTCATCAGAAGGATAGAGCAGTGCTCCACTGGTAGGAAGTTCTTCATCTAATTGAAGAAAATTTCCTTGAGGGTTTGGCAATCTATTGATACATGTGCTATTATTCCCTCGGTTAGAGATAAGAAGTTGAAAATTACTTATTACCGGCAAATAATGTTAAAGTAAATACTTAACCGGCATGCAATTAATGTGGTAGATGGCGAAAAGACACTATAAAGTTAAGGTTTTGGCTCCATTTCATTTCATCAAGATTTCAAATTTTCAGAGAGCACGAAGACACCGAGCTAAGGCATTTCGAGCAAGAAGCAAGCACACTCCAAGCAATCATCCATCCAAGGTAGTAAAAGGTATTTAATCATGGCATCCACCTCTACAATTGAATACATAGAAAACCCTACTGTTGTTGAGGTAATAAAAAGACCTAGGCCCGTATTTCAGTTAATTCCCGAGATAGCAAAGAAGGATGATACCTTAGGTGCATTTTCTCAAATTCCTAAGGGAGTTGTTTATGCTAAAGACCCCCGAATGTACATCCACTGTAACATTGAAGAGTTAGGAGATGAGGAAATCAAAACCATGTATAAAACCATGATATGTGATAACACCGGCAATGTTAAAGATGAACACAAGATTATTGAAACTCTAGGATTTATAGAAATCCTTAACATTCCTGAATTTCCTAAGGATGTGATTAGGATAGTCTTAAGCAGAGTACATGGAGAATTTTTCTGGTTAGATGCAATCCATAAGATCACCAAGGAAGCTGTGAAAGCTGTCACAGGGTTACCGACCACCAGTAAAAGCCCAGATAAAACCAAGAAGGTTCCCAATGACCTAGTTACAAAACTAACTAGTGCAACATTTGACAAATACAAAGATGATATATGCTTTGTTATTAAGAAAGATGAAATCTGGATGGAAGCGGTCATCCCAAGGACAATTTGGGTAACCGAGATGGGCTATGAAACAGATGATCACATAGTTGAAAAATATACTAAAGCACTTCTGGAAGCCCCCAATGAACCTAAGGAAGAAGTATTTGGTAGTGCTGAGACTATAGAAAGCCAAATACAATCAAAGAAAAGAATAAAGAGGGTTGAGGCATTTGTAAGGAAAGGGTCCAGACAAGCAAAAGCCATTAAGGAAGATGTATTGAAGAAAACCAGCATAACAAAGGATGAGTTGACAGCTCCACAACCTGAAACTCATCTATCACCGGTAGGTACCTCTTCGGAAGGTGACATGCCAGCAACTTTTAAAAGAGTTGTAAGAAAAAGAGACCCCTCACCGGCAACCACACCTTCACCTAGAAGAACAAGGCAAAAGCAACAAGCAGTGAGATCTCTGATTCGAAAGGCCACACCAAAGAAGAAACTGACACCTGAGAAGAAGAAAAGGACAAACAGAGACTTGGCCCCTCTTGATGTACTACTAAATGAAATCATAGAGGAAGGAAAACTGAAGAACATAGAGAAAATTTATGACACTCTAACAGCTGATGAGAAAGAGCAAGTTGAGAACAATGTTATATTGCATATGGACATGTACAAGAAATTCTTGATGGAAGTAGTAAATGAAATTCCTGATGAATTATTCAAAAGACTTGAGGCCAGAAGGCAAGCAGTGATAGAATTAGATAAGAAAATAAAAATTGAGAAGCTACTTGCTGTATATCCGGTAACCTCTCCAAAAGAAATTGATGATTTTATTGCTCAAGCAAACCGATCAGTATTCTCTACTACACACCGCCATATTTCACTAATGGCAGGACGAGTTAATGAAGTGACAGAGGAAACAGAAGATGGATGGGATATATTCCTGGTTGACAAAGAAAAACAAGAAGAGTACAGGAACCCTAAACCTATAAAGGTATATCAAAAAGATAGAGACAAGGGGAAAGGTAAAGTTGGTGGACCACCAAGCATCAAAGTTAAAGACAACCTACCCCCACCGGTGAAAATAACAACTACTGAAGAACAACCAGTACCAAAAAGTATGGATGTAGAGGATAACAATCCTAATTCTGAAGTCCTATATACTGTGAATGTTGATACTCAGAAGATCAACATAATAGTAGACAAAGATACAACTAATAAGTCAGATATGGCTAATGAGCCTCCAGTAGCAGGGGAAACAGAGAAACCGACAGAAGATACAGAGAAAAAGGTAGAGACTGAGTCACAGACAAAGAAACCAACAGAGCTAAAGGCTCTGGAACAACATCAACCGGAACAAGTACATAAGGAAACAGTGCCACTGGTAACTAGTGAAGTAGGAAAACCAGTGCTTAAAGAAATGTAGACACAAACTGACCTACCAGAGGTCAATACAAGCTTGGTAACTTCCACTAGCACTCGGATCGTTGGATCATCATCAACATACAAATCAACAAATATGACTGAGGTATTACTTGATTCTATTAAGAAAATAACTGACTGCAGCTCATAGGCTTACAAAGCAATTGATGATTCTATACCAATTTTGAAGGTAATAGCTCCCAACTGTAATATAGATAATAAAGATTCTTTAGGACAATTGGATACATTGTGTAAATATATCTTAGAAAATATTGAGAAAATAAAGGAAGAATCAGTGAAGGATAAGGTAGAAATTGAAAAACAAAAATTCTTTGATGAGCAAATAAAGAAGTGTAATAGAGATTTTGACACACTTCTACCGGAACTATGTAATTTTTTGAAAGAATACAAAAATCTGTATAAAGATACATGTAAAACAAACTTTTTGACTGTAGATATTGACAAGAAAATAAGCAAGGCATAGGATGAGATAAATAAACTTGCAGCCAGCTTTGTCAACTCACCTGATACACTATCAATTTTTGAAGAGAAGATAGCAAATTTTGAGGAAGAACTACCCAAATTGGAAAAAGAGAAAGAAAGACTAATAAACAAGGCAAAACATTTGAGATCTAAACTAAGTCTAAGATTGGACTATTTAGCATCTCTGTGGAAGGAAATTTCTAAGGCATTAACACAGGGAAGCAAAACACCGGCAGAGCATTTGCAGCATCTCGCCAGTACAGTGAAGAGAACTAAGACAAAAATAAAGGATAGTAAGAAGTTTATGGATAGTATAAATTTAATTTTGGGAGATCTTTTTCAGATTATAACTACCTAGCTACAAGGTTGAGGTTATGGATAGATGAAACTACAAACTCTACTGACATCTTGACAACCTTTGTCATTGATGCCAAAGGGGGAGTAGGATTAGGATGAGAAAATTCAAAACACAGGAATCATACACTCAGGGGGAGCTCTCACATTTTTGATAAATATTTTTGGTAACATTTTTGGACTGCACACTTTTGAACACTTTTTGAAATTTCTCATGAGTGTTGCTATCAATGCCAAAGGGGGAGATTGTTGGCATATGCACACTCCAATGAGACATTGTATGTGATTCAAGGTTTTGTCATTGATGGCAACCTTGCAATCCTATGGCACTAGCAAGACATTATACCGGCAAAGCATTACACCAACAAGATAGTGCACCGACATCAGCAGATCACACACAGGACACCGCCACCGGTACAAAGGTTGACAGGATTTTTGTTATACAATATTTTGTTTATTAGTGTAAGCCGACTTGGCAAATTGTAAAATGACTCTTATATATAAAGGAGATCATTGTAGACATTTATATGAGGTTAAAAAAAAGCATTAAGGAAAATATTAGGCAGACCTAATGTGCAAAATATAAGTCAAAGGGTATATGTAAAGAACAAAGAAGGAACCGGTACTGAATCTGGCATTGAAGATGCTATTGTAAAGCAGTACAAGTTATTGGATTAGTATAATCCTTATTTGTAAGTCAGTGTGACTTCCCATTGAGCAGTGAGCTCTAGGCAGTTGGCCTTCCTGCATGTGCAGGCCCCTATTGTAAGTAATATTCTCTTATTGGCCAATGAGTGAATATTGTGGGTCACAAATCCCACCAAGGTTTTTCCCACACCGGGTTTCCTCATTAACATCTTGTGTTATGGTGTACTTTTCATGTGGATATTCTTGATTCTGTTTATTGCATTATTTCTTGCATACCGGTACACTGTTATATTATGTTATGCATGTTTTAACTTAAGAAATTCTTATTACCAGTTAGATACTGATTCACCCCCCCCCCCCTCTCAGTATCTATGGGACCCCTAACAAATTATAATGATGTGTTGTTGTGGAGACAAAGGTGTAGGTTCTAGAGTTGGACAAGAAAAAAAGGGAGAAACTAGTGGAAAAGAGGGAGCATGTTTATGGAGGAAGTGGAGCGGTAAAAAATTCAAAATCTCACTGTAATAGTGGATTCAAAATTTTATTCCCTATACATGTGTATAGAGTTGATTAAAGCCACAATGATATTATAGGTGACCTAAATTTGGATAGAATTATATACACTAGACACAACATTATAGTTGGAAATTAGTTCATGGATTAATATTCCACCCAAAGGATCCTCCCCATTACATCATCATATATTGTAATATCCCAATAATAGTTTATGGGAGAAATTGATCTAACCCTTGATAAACCCAAAGGCCACTATGGCCAAGAAATATAAATCTTTAACTAGATCCATGTTGCTAGAAAGAAATGCCAATGCAATTTCTAAATAACAAATTGACTTAGCATCAACCTTAATAATTTCCTTTCCTATAATTTCCTTGAGGGTCTATTTTACATGGGCACAATTTATATGAAAAGGAATTCAAGCTACTAGCATTTAGTGTAGTAGCCCTAGATTGGGTAGTTCCATTTATAAGGGATTTTCTTTCTAAATGTGTGGACTCATTTTTTGTTTTAGAGAGCATCATCTTAGAAAAATATGTTCAACCCATGATTATATGTTGGTGCTTGATTTGTGAAATGATGGATGTAAAATTGAGGTCTATTATATTTTATGCCCAAATGAAGGCTCAAACAAAATTTATGAATATAAATTTTGTGCAACTACTACATGAATAAATTTGACATTTATGAATGTTTAAAATAATAATTATATACATTCAACAATACTACAATAGAAAATAGCACTATTTAATTAATTTATCTCTATTTCAAGCATGTTTTGGTTACTTGCTGCCTTTTTTATTTAATTTTTTCTTGGTATAAAAAAATGTGTTATAAAATAGTGATCTAGAGCTAAAAAAGGATACTAAGTGCATTAACAAGGTGTAACAAATAAACCTTTATGTACAATATAGAAACTTAGGGAGTCTCATGGTAGGCAAAAAAATGTGAGTATGATGAGTATATGGTGGAGCATAAGTTCTATATTAGAGATAAGGTGTAGGTTTATCTAGGTAAGATGAAGCTTTTAGGAACTTCAAGGAAGTTCACACCTATATGATATGTAATATTTTAAAACATTAAGTAGATGGGATAAAATATATTTAGGCTATATTTACCCACCTAAATGAAGATCTCTTCAATCTTTCAAATCAAGAAGTTATTCTTATATGAACCCATGGTATATTTGATAAATGAGATGATGTTTTTTTATTAAAAAAGTTGCAAAACAAGGGTGTTGGCCACCTTTTACAAAAACAAGCCAAAGAGATGACAAACAATTGGTAAAGAACAAACCTTTGACAACAAAGGCCAAAACAACCCACACAACACACTAATAGAGCAACTAGTAACCCACATCAAGGGTGGGTAGAAGTTTCACCCATAACTCAGGGAAGAGTATATGAAGAAGAGGAAGAATGATATTTCTTCTATCAACAACAATAGTCAACACAACACTGTCATTTCAAGAAACAACACAAGGGGGAAGAATCCCCTTCGCAGGATTGCTAGCAGCAAGAGTAGGATGTTGACTAGGCGACAAATGCATCACTAGAGGTTGGAGAAAAATAGGAGTAGTAGGTAGAGAAGAGTTCATAGGTCCAAACAAAATCACACCATTAGAATGAGGCAAAGGAGGATCCACTAGGCTTGAGGAGGCCAAATAAGTAGTAGGAGGATCATCCTGTGAGGAATCATCACCATCTTGTGAAGAGTCATTAGAGGAAGAATCAGAAGCCAAGACAAATAGGTGATCAACATGAGCATTTTTTCACTGAGTAGTAGTGCCTTTATAGTGTGAAAGAGAACAATCCATGGCTAAGTGGCCAATATAGAAGTAGCGATAACAATGGAAGGGGAGACCCTTCTAATTCAATGAGTGAGTCCATGGCCTATCCCCAACCATAAGAACCACATCCCTAGGAAGAGGTATGGAGATGTTAATATTGATTAGAATATGTGCAAATGTAGAAAGACCCATGGAGGAAGTGGTATCTATTGGAAACAAGGCAACAAACTGAGAGGGCAGGGGGTGAATCAATTTGCTCACAAACTTTACTTAATTCAAACACAATTTCAAATATGATAATTAACAATGAAAGCACAAATCAACACCACATAAATAACACACATAACACCAATATTTTTGACGTGGAAAATCCGGTCAAGAAAAAAACAATGGTGGGAACCTATCCACAATGAGATAATACCCTGTTAGAAGCATATGAAATATTGCAATGGGGAATGCACATGCATTCATGCACACTGCCTAGAGCTTACTGCTCAAATCACATAACACGAAGGGATACAACCCTTGGGAAGACTCATTGTCTTACAAGAACATTAGAATTGCATTTAGAAGATCATGAACTAATAGAAAGCATCTCCTCATGCTTGGTTATAGTTCTAGTTAAGCACACAATCTGACAAGCTCTGCCACACTTCTTCACACTTCCAAAGGATCAAAACACTTGTTCACACACTTATCTGATCACACACATTCAGAAACACTCGTAGATACCACGTAGACACATCTCTCATATGATTATTACATATATTTATACAAATCATCAACCTATATTTCAAGGTCATCTCAACACTCATCACAAATTACAAGAGTATAACCACACATGCTACAAAATTATATGTGGACCCAAACAATGTCATCTAAGACATAGTATGGACCTAAACCAATGCCTTGAACAAGAAACACCTCCAAGAATTAAGCCTCAAACATCCGCAACACGCTGCAATCATTCGGTTGACCAAGAACATCACATAACATGAATATACTAGATAAATCATCAATAACGTGCACAACGATAAATGTAGACCATCAACACGGATAGGAACTAATCTAGAAACATCAACACGCATCATGAATTACCACCAAAAAAACCACAACATCACCACTTATGAGAATCTTCAATATCATCATACCAAACCTCAAGAACATTCACTAAACTGAGTATCAAATTGAAAGATTCACTTGCAGACCTCAAAATCATGAACCATTTGAATTGAGGACACATATGAACATCCCAAACACTCTGCCAAATCCATAAACCAAGATATTGCAACACAGAGAAAAATACAGAACACTGATCAACACAAACAACTGAAAAACCAATTGTAATACCAAATCTCATAACTCGATCAAATCATCATGAAAACCTCTAAAAATTTAGTTGAGTCAACTAGAGATACTTATCTCAAAACCCTTTAATCCACAACAACTCATCTACAACATACTGGCCAAACCAACTCATTTAATCTGACTACAATACTGGAACACAAAGGAATATGCTGACATCAATGACAACACATCATTCCAGCAAACTTCTCAACAATATCCAACAATCTCTCCCTTTGGAATTGATGGAAACATATGAATGTGAAAAGCAATCAATGAAAAGAAAGATTTCAACTACCAACAATCACCCCATAACTCTCAACAATATCCCCCTGAGATCTAGCACACAGCTCAACACAAGCTCTCTCTCCCCCATAGTTTTTCACATGACTCTAAACATATGAGTGTGAAAAATAATCAATGAAAAGAAAGAATTAAACTACCAACAATCACCCCATAACTCTCAACAATCTCCCCCTGAGATCTAGCACACAACTCACCACAAGTTCTCTCTCCCCCATAGTTTTTCAAATGACTCTCTCCCCTTTGACATCAATGAAAAATGCTCATCAAAAAGAACTTTGATATCCTTCCATCATTTGCTTCATCCACATCACTTGAGTACAATTTCTAGTAGCAGCAATGTATTTAACTTTTGCAGTAGATAGAGAAATTGCATTATGCTTCTTACTCATCGAAGAAAGCAAATTCTTACCCAAGAAAAATGCACCACCACTAGTGCTCTTGTTTTCATCAACATCACCTACCCAATCAGCATCAGTAAAAGAACTCAAAATAAAATTATCATCTTTAGGATACCACAAACCAAAATCAATAGTCCATTTCAAATATTTGAAAATTCTCTTTACTACAACAACATGAGATTCCTTAGGATTGGCTTGAAATCTAGCACCAAGACAAACAACATTCATAATATCCAGTCTAGTTTGAGTCAAATATAGTTCAATACATCAATCATAGATCTGTATCTAGTCTGATTTGCTTTCAAATAATCATCATCCTTTGTCAGCTTACATCCAGTCACCATAGGTGTACCAACTGGATTTGAATCATCTAAACCAAACTTCTCTAGTAATTCCTTCACATACTTAGGTTGAGATATAAAAATGCATTTATCCAACTGATTAATTCACAATCCCCAAAATAATTTCATTTCACCAATCATAGACATCTCAAACTCATTCTTCATATCATCAGCAAACTTTATTGAATTATAGCTTCATCAAATACTTATCTAATCTGGCATACCAAGCTCTTGGGGCTTGCTTCAATCCATACAATGATTTCCTCAATCTGCAAACCACATCTCCCTGATCTATCAACTAAAATCCATTTGGTTGCTCAATATAAACTTCCTCTTCTAGCTCTCCATTAAGAAAGGCTAACTTGAAATCCATCTGATAAACTTTAAAATCTTTGTAAGCAACATAAGCAAGAAATAGTCTAACAACTTCAATTCTAGCCACCAGAGAAAAAGTCTCCTCAAAATCAATTCCTTCCATATGATAATAACCCTTACAAACAAGTCTCTCTTTATTCCTAAGAACTTCACCCTTTTCATCCAATTTATTCTAAAACACCCACTTAGTTCCAAATACATTTTTATCCTTAGGTATATGAACAAGAATCCATGTACCATTTGTGTCAATCTGGTTCAATTCTTCTTCCATTGCTTTAACTGAATTTTCATGTTTGCATGCTTCGTTAACATCCTTAGGTTCAATCTTAGAAATCAAGCAATACTCTTTAGCAATTCTTCTCCTAGTCATCAAACCTTTAGTCTTATCACCTATGATATGATTCTATGAATGATTCAATCTTACATACCTGGGAGTCTTAGGATTTTCCTTATTTCTGGACTCTTGAGCTCTTTCTTCTAGACTAGCTCTTGTACCTTCTCTTTCATTATTAGGATTTTTCAGAGCAATCTGAGTTTGATTCTAGGTCTACACTTTCTTTCCTCTACCCGATCTGACATCCTGATCATCTGAATCATATCCAAAGCATCTGGATTGATACTCATTACCTTCATCAACTTTCATGTTAGCACTTTCAACTATCTTTCTCAATCTCTTATTATAACACCGATAGGCCTTGCTCTTAGTAGAATAACCAAGAAACATTCCTTCATCACATCGATCATAAAATTTCCCTAGATATTCATCTCTTTTGATATAGCATTTACTACCAAAAATTCTAAAATATCTAATTGTAGGAACATGACCAAACCATAAATCATAAGGAGTCTTACAAGTATCACCTTTGATATGCACTCAATTAAAAGTGTATACAATAGTACTCACATCTTCTCTCCAATAGATATGTGGAAAATTTCCTTCAATCATCATGGTTCTAGCATCTTCCTGAATTGTTCTATTCATCCTCTCCCCAACACCATTCTACCGAGGGGTCTGTGGAGAAGATAACTATCTCTTCACCCCATGCTCTTCACAACATTAATTAAACTTATTGGAAGTGAATCCACCACCTCTGTCATATCTCAGACTCTTTAGCTTCAAACAAATCTCAGTCTCAACCATAGCTTTGAAAATATTGAACTTCTCCAATGTTTTAGACTTCTCCCATAAGAAAGTAACCCACATCATCCTTGAATAGTCATCAATCAGCAACATGAAATACCTATCTTCCTGCAAGCTTCTTACTCTAGGAAGGACCACACAAATTAGTATGCACAAGATCCAATATTCTATTAGAACTATACTAATTTCTTTTGAAAGAAACTCTTGTCTACTTCCCTAATTGGCATTCCTAGCATACCGGATTAGTAGGCTTTACTGACTTAGGAAGATCTATCACTGCTTGAGTAGAAATTATCTTAACCATGCAATCAAAATTCACATGACACATCCTTCTATGCCATAACCAACTTTCATCAATATGAGAAATCAAACAACTTTTATCACCAACATTCAAGTGAAAGATATTACCTTTAGTTTGTGTACATGATGTAATCTCAATTCCAGAACCACTCAAGATCTTACATTTGCCATTCTTGAATTGAAAATCATATCCCTTTTCAACCATTTGTTCAACACTCAAAATATTATGCTTTAGACCTTCTACATACAAGACATCATCAATGTTATGCTTACAATAAAGAGAAATAGAACCTCTACCATGGATTATACTAGCTTTGTCATCACCAAATCTTACTACACCACCATCATACTTCTCCATACTCACAAATTTACTCTTATCACCTATCATATGATGGGAGCAACCACTCTCAATAACCCATTCATATTTTTCTTCAACTTTAGCAACTAAATCTTTCTCCTCATTAATGCAGCTAGTAGAATCAATAGTCATTGGATCATCTTCCTTGATAGAAATAAATACCCATTCATCTCTTGAATTTCCCTTATTAGACTCATCATTTGTCACACCTTCATTAGCAGCATAATAACACTTCTTCTAATATTTAGGCTTGTATGGATTGGACTTAGGAACTATTTCCGGACACCTTGAGGCAAAATTTCCTATCTTATTGCATGAAAAACATTTAAGAGGTAACTTTCCTTCATACTTACTAGCTCCCTTAGGCAATATTTTGGCAATCAGGGCTTCAAGCTCCTCAAGCTATCTTTCTTCTTCTTAAAGTTCTCTCATCTCCTTCTCATATTTGGACACCCTTGTAGAACTTTCTCCCAGATCATATTTCAGCTTCTTGGAAATAGTAGCTTTGAATGCAGATTCTAACTTAGGAAGAGTTTCACCAAATTTTCTCAACTCAAAGGCAACAATCTTTCCAATTAGCATGTCTCTAGTCACATGTGTCACCATCTGAATCTCCTCAATAGCAACAACCTTGTGCTTGTAAGTAGGAGGAAAGCATCTCGACACTTTAGCTACAATATTTGATTTTTCCAACACTCCACTAGCACATCTAATATTCAACACAATCGCATTCACTTTCTACATAAAGGGGGTAATATTCTCATCTTCACCCATCTTGAACATTTCATACTTTCTCTTCAAGTTCTACAACTTAGCAACTTTCACATGGCCATCACCTTCATACAAAGTCTCTATCTTCTTCCAGATCTCATGAGCAATCTGCAAATCCATCACATTAGTCATCTCAGAACCAATCAAGGCACTCAACAATGCTTCCTTATCTCTAATATTGAAATTAGGTTCCTTTATCTCATTCAGAGTTGTAGGACCATTCAGAGGAACATTATACAAATTCTTAGTAATCTTCACCGATGCATCTCAAGGGACATTCCATCCGGATTTTCCAAAGAGTGTAGTTCGTTCCATCAAAACTCAGACTATCCTTCTTATAAGCATAGGTTGCCATCCTAGATCACCTCAAGCGGTCAAGCTTCTTTAAGAGGATCTAGCTCTGATACCAATTGTTGGCAACAAGGCAACAAACTGAGAGGGGGGGATGAATCAGTTTTCTCATAAACTTTACTTAATTCAAACACAATTTTAGATCTTATAATTAACAATGAAAGCACAAATCTACACTGCATGAATAACACACATAACACCAAGATTTTTGATGTGGAAAACCTGGTCAAGGGACTAACCATGGTGGGAACCTACCCACAATGAGATAATACTCTATTAGAAGTACATGAAATCTTATAATGGGGAATGCACATGCAGTCAGGAACACTGCCTAGAGCTCACTACTCAAATCAGATAACATGAATGGATACAACCCTTGGGAAGACTCACTATCTTATAAGAACATTTGGATTACATCTGGAAGATCATGAACTAATAGAATAGCATATCCTCATGCCTAGTTATAGTTTTGGTTAAGCACACAATCTGATATGATTTGCCACACTTCTTCACACTTCTGAAGGATCAAAACACTTGTTCACACACTTATCCGATCACACACATTCAGATACACTCGCAGATACCACACATACACATCTCTCATATAATTATTACATATATTTATAAAAATCATCAACCTATATTTCAAGGTCGGCTCAACACTCATCACAAATTACAAGAATATAACCATACATGCTACAACATTACATGTAGACCAAAACAATATCAGCTAAGACATAGTATGGACCTAAACCAACACCTCGAACAAGAAAGACCTCCAAGAATTATGCCTCGAACATCCACAACATGCTACAGTCATCCGGTCGACCAAGAACATTGCATAACATGAACATACCAGAGAAATCATCAATAAGTCACACAATGATCAATGCAGACCATCAACACAGATAGGACCCGATCTAGAAACATCCACAAGCATCATGAATTACCACAACAACACCACTTACTAGAATCTTCATCATCAACATACCGAACCTCAAGAACACTCACTGAACTGACTATCAAATTGAAAGATTGACTTGCAGATCTCCAAACCATGAACCATCTAAATTGAGGACACATATGAATTTCCCAAACACTCTACCAAATCCGCAAACCAATATGTTGCAACACGAAGCAATACAAAGAAAAATCTGGAACACTAATCAACACAAACAACTGAAAAACCAACAACAACACTAGATCTCATAACTCGATCAAATCATCATGCGAACCTCTAAAACTTTAGCTGAATCAACTAGAGATACTTATCTAAAAACCCTTTAATCCACAACAACTTATCTACAATGTATTGGACAAACTAACTCATTTAATATGACTGCAACATTGGAACACAAAGGAATATGTTGACATCAATGCCAACACTTCATTCCAACAAACTTCTCAACAATATCCAACAGTATCATCAATCTTTAAGAAGCGACCAATAGATTTGCCAATGACCTCAAAATAATATTTCTCCTAAAAATGGAGGGGAAGGTTGGGAAGACAAACCCACACTAGACACACACTGAGTGGTTCACTAAGAGGGTTGAAGGAGGTTGTCCATGGTTTGGTCGAGAGAGAATGGACACCCCAAGCCCACAACTTGCTCAGAACCAAATCACGGTCAGTATAAGACACAAAAGAAGCAACCCAAAAAAACCCTTAGCACAAGGGAAATGCTTAATGTTACCAACAACTAGAGGCTTCCAAGAACCAGTCACCCATTGATAAATATCATAGAGAGAAGGCCACAACCTAGAAAATCTACACACCAAGCCACAATGTTGTTAGAAATCTACATTTGTCACCACATCTTGGCCACAAACCACAATAGGGGAGGTCTTGGCACAAGCAAGAGGATGAGGTTTCCCCTTGGGAGGAAGGGGAGCAACGGATCTAGCAACATAGGAAAAGCTCTGTCCACTAGTAGTAGAAGAAAACCCTAGAGGAGGGGGGACCCCAACAATAGGGGGTAAAACACCCTCACAAGTAGCATCGCCCCACCTTTCCCCCTTATTATAGCTTTACTAAAATACTTAGGTCATATTGAACAAGAAGAGATAATGGATTTGATATAATTATAGACAAGAAGTTATTGAAGACAAGACATGATGAGAAGGAAACATGGTTGATTGGGTTAAGAGAATAACTTTCAAGCAAGGAAAAATGGGTGTTGAAGGATGATATTCAAAATATATTCCCACACTTGATATTTTGGGGGACCTAAACCCTCCAAGTTGGCATGAAATTATAAAATAGGTATAATGATAATTTAATAGTAGCATCATGGAGAAATAATTAGTTAAGAAGTTGATGAAGACTTAGAAACATTGATACATATTAATGTAGTGGTGTGTTTCTAATAAATTAGTAGAAAATTAGTAGGGTAATTAGTATATAAGAGTTTCCAATATAGAAAGAGCATGAAGAGATGGAATTAGTCATCAACTAAAAGAAGATCAAGGATGATATCAGTCAACTATGATATGCATGAGCACATTTCTAAAATATCAATTAGTCCAAAATAAGGCCCTCTAAATAGGTGGAGGAAGTCATGATATTTTTTATTTGATTAGCATGCTTTATGATGGTGTTGAATTCTGAATGCATGAAATGGGCATCTAAACTTGCCTTAAGAATTAGCACATAGATTTAAAAACCACTTAGAATTTTAAGTTATGGACTTGGATATATATTGTATGCTCAAGATGTAGATTTGAATGCACTTGTTATTTTGTAGGTGTTATGCTACCAAAATATGTCTAGAGATAGTTAATGCTTGTGTTGAGGGAGTGGAAGATTTGATTATATTGTAACCAATCATGTTAATTACTAAATAATATATTGAGTTTGTTGGCATTACAATAAGTTGGGATATTGTTGGCATTACAATAAGTTTGATGGTTGATGATATTGAGAAGGTTGTTGGAGATGAATGATATAATTGATCAAGGATGATTGCTGTCTTAATATTATTATTTTATCATTGATGTCAAGCAATTGATTTTCTGATTCAGTATGATGTTTCCATATCTTAAAAAGTATGTTTTGATGAGTATAAAGATGTCGGTAAGTGACACAGAAAGAATGTGAAAATGAAGGGGAGTAATAAGTTATTCAATGGGCAACTATTACCGAGTTAGACAGTGATGAGATTATGATTTTTTTATTGTTTTGATATCCTATATATATATATATATATATTCTCAGACTGAACAAGAAGGGGAAAAGATTTCATGTAATAGAATGAGTAAAGTTTTGATACTATTCTATTTTACCGAGCAAGGAGCTAGTTGGTAAACTCCAAGGTTACCGATGTCGGTTAATGAAAGAAAAAGCCACCGAGCAGAGAATGTCTACCCAGTAAAGTTCAGTATTAACCGAGTATCAACCGAGCAGTAACAAAATGCATTAAATAAGTGTATACATTATTAAATGAAGGATGCCAATGAGCTGGAGGTTTATTGAAGATAGGAATGTCATGCAATAAGTTTGTTAAGGATCAACGGCAATTAAAATTCAAGAGTAAGATCTACAACACAGATTGAACGGTCCTAACCGAGCACAAGTGCCAAGAAAGGTATACAAGTTTCAAGGCAAGATAAAACGCTTTTTAGATTGAAGGATACAATGAACCTAGTCAAGTTTGAAGATCTGATGGCTAAGATTAATCATGGGAAATATGATTAAGGAGATTAAGCGGTTGGGAATTGCTTATAAATAAAGTAATGTTGTTGAACAAAGGATGTGGGCAAACTGAAGCACAAAGATGCTACAGAGGTGATTACCGAGTACAGAAGATTGAAGATCTGATTGAAGAACAGATTGAGAAGCCCAGCAAGAAGAAATATAAGTATTATGACAAGATTATCTTGAGCACATTGAGCACATAGAGTCTGCTTTAACATTTTAGATGTGAAGTTGCAGATATATTTTATTACTATTATTTATTTTTGTAAGTGAGAGGAAATCTCTTAACCGAGTGGACTTAATAGTCTTATTTGTAAATCCTCTTGGAAGGTAACATTCTGAATGAGTGTTTGAAATCCTTTGACAAGGTCACTTCTAACAAAGTGAAGATTCTAACAGATATGAAGGAAATCCCTTGACCGGGTCACATCTAGCAATGTGTATGTAATCTTTAATAGGATTTGCTTTTAACTAAGCATACTCTAGAAGAGTATATTTTCTTGTGGGTCAGAAATCCAACAGTGGTTTTTCCCTATTAGGGTTTCCACATTAGATCTGGTGTCAAATGCGATTTAATGTTTCATGTTTATATGTTTATGAGTTTGAATGATTTACAGTCATAAGTTACATATCAAGTAAATGCTACTGAGGTTGAATCTGATTAGAGTAATTATTATTGAGGTTATCTGATTCACCCCCCCCCCTCTCATCTAACTAACAATTGGTATCAGAACTTGGACTCCAGAAGAAAATTTTAAAGGTACTTGAGGCAAGATCTGAAGATGTATAAAAGGGATGCACCAAAGCTGAACAAGTCAAGTTTCACCACATGGCAGAAAAGGATGAAGCTAGACTTATCAGGAATTGGAGAATATGCAACATATTATCTGGAGAATGATTACATTGCACCTAGCACCTACCCTATGACAATGGAAGAAATAAAGGCAAAGCAAGAACACATACAAGCAATGATAGAGATAACATCAGCTTTGAACGACTCAGAGTTTAATGATCTAGAAGGTTGTAATGATGCCAAAGCAATGTGGAATAAGCTCACATCTGTGTATGGTGGAGATGAACATGTTCAAAGAGCAAAAGAAGACAGTCTAAGAGGACAACTTGAATCCATGAGAATGAATGAAGGTGAGAACATAATCCAATGCAGTACAAGGTTAAAGCAAACTATCAATCAAATCAAAGGAGCAGGAGGAACTATTGAAGAAAAGGATGTAACAAGTAAGTTGCTGAGAACACTTCTACTTGCTTATGCCATTAGAGTCTCTGCAATTAATGAATTGAGGTCTGTACCAAACATGCCAGTCTCTTTGGATGCTACTATCGGTAAGCTACATGCTTTTGAGTTAAGTAATTTTGATAACAGTGGGTCTTCGGTAAACAAAGTTGAATCTGCATTCAGTTCTTTTCATCTTAGTGAATCTGAAGATTATAATGATAGAATGTCTAAGTATGCTGAAGGAAATCATAGTGGAGCAAGTGAGAGATTTTGCAAAAACATGGAAGAAGTACACAAACTATATGAGGAAATCAGAAAGACAGAAGAGTTTGACGCATTATTGGCCAGAAGGTTACTGAGAGGCAAAGGTAAGTATAAAGGGAAGTTACCTTTAAAATGTTTTAATTGTGATAAAATTGGACATATGGCTTCTAACTATCCTGGCAAAGATGATGAAAAGAAAGAATACTAAGATGACAAACAAAAAGACAACCAATACAGAAGGCACCTAGACTTTAGAAGAAGAGAAAAAAAGACATGCCTAGTAGCTGATGAGGAATCCAATGATGATAACTTTGATGAGACTGAGACAGAGGAAGTTGTATATGTGGCTATCAAAGATGGATCAAATGAAGAAAGGTATGAAGAAAAAGCCTTAATATCACACATAAATAAAAATGATTCTTGGATCATAGATAGTGGATGCTCACATCACATGACAGGTGATAAACACAGGTTTGTTAAATTAGAAGATTATGATGGAGGTCATGTAAGATTTGGTAATGATGCACCATGTCCTATGAAAGGTAAAGGTTCAATTACACTTCTTAACAATGCTAAATGTGATGATGTATATAGGGTTGAAGGTCTGAAATACAATTTGTTGAGTGTAGCATAGCTAAATAATACAGGATACCGAATAGAATTTTAGAAAGGAATTGTCAAAGTTCATGACAAACATGGAAAGTTGGCTGCTAGCGGGACTCAAACAAGAGGTAATACATTTCACCTTGACTCAACTCGAAACAATTGTCTATATGCAAAAATAGAAGATACCTAGTTATGGCATAAAAGGCTTTTTCATGTAAATTTTGATAATCTGATCAAAATAAGTAAGAAGCATCGTGTAAGAGGTCTATTGAGCTTGAAAAACCTGAGAATGCAATATGTCGAGGATGCCAGATGGGTAAGATGACAAAATCAAGCTTTACAAGTAAGTCTTACACTTCTAAAGGAATTTTAGATCTTGTACACACTGATCTTTGTGGTCCTATGAAATTTCAAAGTTACTATGGTGATAAATACTTCATATTATTTGTGGATGATTACTCAAGGATGATGTCAGTTATGTTTCTAAAAGAGAAATCAGAAGCTTTTCAAATGTTCAAATGGTATAAGGCAAGAGTTGAAAAAGAAACAGGAAGACAGTTGAAATGTCTTAGATCTGATAGAGGAGGAGAATTCATTTCTGATGAATTTAACTTATTTTGCAATGATCATGGTATAACGAGACAAGTGTCAGCACCAAGGACACCACAACAAAATGGAATAGCTGAAAGAAGGAACAGATCAATTGTAGATTGTGCCAGAACTTTGATGATAGAAAAGAGAGTACCTCAACTATTTTGGAGAGAAGAAATAAGCACTACAGTTTACACCTTGAACCGAGTACAACTGAAGAAAGGAACTATGAAGACACCTTATGAAATCTGGTATGACAAGAAACCAAATGTACATTATTTTAAAATATTTGGAAGTAGATGTTTTTGATTAAGGTAAAAGCAGGTTTTGAAGGGGCCCCGAAACCCTTTACAAGTAGAACCTAAACAACAAAATGACAAGAAACAAAAGAGTACAGACCTACGAAAAACTAGCAAAAAACCAAAGAAAACCAGAAAAAGCCCCACAAAGCCAGCAGACCATCCAGAGTCCAGAAGATACTAGTTGATTTTTTCCAGAGTGTTGCTAATTTTGTGCAGCTCTTTGATGTTATCCCTGAGATTAGGGAGATTCTTTGCAGGAGCAACCACAGCTTTCTTGACACTAGCCCTGGTCCTCTTCACACTGCCACCCACCAGAGTAGCATCACCGCTACCAGTCTGGATGGTCTCTTCATCCAATTCAAGATCCACAACCGGTTTTGGAGAGCAGGTTTGATCACAGACCTTAGCGATATCCTCCAGGTTTTTAATGACAACAGAAAGGAAACTCGGGATAACGCCCATAATATTTTTCATCGCTTCTTTCCCATCTTCGAGTGATTTAACCTTATCCTCCATATTCTGCTTCCAGTTTAGTTGTTCTTTGTTTTCATCCTCCCTCTTCTCATCCATGTTTTTCCCCTTTTTATCTAGGTTCTTCAGGTGCTCATAGGTCCATCTGTCATAGTCCATTCTCGCTTCAGAGAGTTTCTTGAGGTTATCCAAGATTAGCCCTTTACCCGCACTTTCCTTGTCCTCGCTAACCCTGTCCTTATTCAGGTCCTTCTCAGAATCGGGCTGGAAGGGTTATTCCTATGTTTATTAAGGGACCTGGAGAGTGACCTAAAAAGGTAGTAGGGCAGGGATACCTTTTTATCATGTCTGAAATGGTTTAAGAGAACGAAATGGTAGGTGTGGGCCCTGGAGAAACGACCTTCAACCGTGATGTATTCCATAATTGCATTCAGAACCCAACCCTATAGTTTCTTGAGGTTTGCAGCTTCGTAGTAGCCCCCAGTAGATTTGCCAATTTTGACCCTTTCTTTCTCTTTCCGCGAGAACAAATTGACCGCATTGTTGGAGACTTTGAGGTCTCAAAATAAATTAAGCCCAGTGTGGGGCATTCCAGTTACAGTAGATATGAGCCCAATGTCCAACTTAAACTTGACTCCATAGATTTTAAAAGAGCCATTTGACCAATTTTCAGAAATCTTGGAAATGGCGAGGTTGACCCTACCTTTGTCATAGTCCACGAGCTTCTCCATGAAGCTAGTGAGAGAACCCTTTTCTAGTTTCGCCCAAAATTTTGGCATCGCTCTCCAAGTCGACGTATTATCTGGTTCCTCCCGCCTCAGGTCACCTCCCATCTTTGGATTCAGGCTATCTGCTTTGTTTCTCTGCAAACTAATTCCTTCTTTCCCAAAGTTGCTTGAGATTTTGAAGTAGGTTACCCACAAAGCGTGTGGCAAATAAATTTGCCAAGTAATGATGACCTTTCCAATGAGGAATAAATAATTCTTTTTACCTGTCATGATTAAATTGTCCTTCTCTCCCCATATAACGGTCCTTTCTGAGGGACTCTTTAATGTTTAAATTGAGATCCTCCTCATGCCAAATTGATTGGGAGTCAGAGTTAACTCCTATATTCGCTAAACAATCCGCTACACTATTTTTCTCTCTGAAGGCATGTTGAATAATTATTTCTTTAAAACTTGCAATGATCTCCTTGGCTTTCATGATGATATTTTCAATTGACCAAGAAGGCTCTGTCTCCCCCTTTAAACACTTAATAATATTAAGTGAATCTCCCTCAAGCCATAATTTATCATAATTAAGATTTTTGGCTAAAATTAAGGTGTTCAAGGTGGCAACGGCTTCGACAAAGTGGCTAGTTTGATTTCCCAGGGGACTAGCCACCACCTTTTAACAACTTCCAGCAAAATTCTTGACAATGCCCCCATATCCAGCTTTACTCGGATTCCCTTTAGAGGCCCCATCAAAGTTAGCCTTGATCCACCCCTGAGGAGGAAAACACCAGACAAGACCTTCTCTTTCATTTTCCTTGCTAGTAGTAGTGGTAGAGAGGTTCCACCTGTCTTTGAAGTCATCTTTAGCAGTAGGTCCATGATCAGTGCCATAGAGGCATTCAAAAATACTCCTAAAAATTTTATCTGCCACCACTTCAGGAATAGCCGTTTTATCCCTAAAAATCCTATTGTTACGCTCTTTCCAGATATTCCAAATAATAATCGGCAGAGTGATTCTCCAAGTCTCCACAATTTTAGGATTAGAATTAGGGCATTGCCATTGCTGCCAGGAATCCCCAAGGGAGTTTGGGAAAACCTAGCTCAGGTTCCACCTGCTCAAGATGATTTTCCAGATGTCCTGACTAAAAGTGCATTGATTGAGAATATGGCAAGCCATCTCTTCTTCCCTACAACAAAGAGAACACCTATTAGGAAAAATAAAACCTCTTTTATGAAGGTTGTCCAGGGTTAAAACCTTATTTTGGATGAAAATCCAAAAGAAGATATTAACCTTTGGAACTAACTTCTTGTTCCAAAATTTAGCCCAGATGGGAATTTCTTCCACCGGATCACTATGAATTGCCACAGTTGAGGAAACAGAATATTTCCCATCCAGGGTTTCCCTCCATATCAATCTATCATATTTGTTGTCTCTAGGGATTTAAGCAAAGAGAGCTATCTGAAGGAACTTGAGCCCCGGGCATTGCTGGCTAAAATCAATCCAGTTCCCATTTCTCCAGTAATCTCTGACCAACTCACCAAACCTGCTTTTGAACCAGTCTTTCCAATCTTTAAGGATTGGGATTTCCTCCAAAGGTTTATCCAGAATCCATCTATCTTCCCAAAATCTTATTCTCCTCCCGTCCCCAAGGTTCCAGGTTCTACTAGCAGCAGCCCATCTTTTAGCACATTGAACAACATTCCATATAGGTGATCCTTCAACAATGAAAGAATTATCAAGGAATTCTTCCTCAGAGGGTTGCATATAGAGATATTTGTTTTCCCAGATTGAGTTCCATTCTCTTTCCTCCCCTTTCAGTCTCCATATTTGTTTGGCTAATAAAGCTTTATTCATAGAACCAATGTTCCTTAAGCCCAACCCACCTGAGGCCTTAGGGGAACAAATTTAATTCCAGACAATAAGGGGTATTCTATTTTTGACTTCCACCCCCGACCAAAGGAACTTTTTTTGGATTCTTTCAATGGCTTCTGTAAACTTTGAGGGAGTTTTGAACAGGCTGAGAGCATAAACAGGAAGATTTTGAAGAGTGGCTTTGAGTAGAGTAATTTTGCCCACCTGACTAAGGACAACCCCTTTCCAACCAACAAGTTTTAAGTTAAGTATGTCTATCAGCTTATTCTAGAAAGAATCCTCAGGCTTGAGACACAGAGGAAGCCCCAAATAAGTAGAGGGAAGCTCAGAAATATTGTAGCCAAGAATCCTTCCAATCCTTAGTTGCCTTTGGACTGGGGTATTGATGAAGAACAAAGAACTTTTATCCCAGTTGATTTTTTGGCCAAAGGCGAATTCATAAGTGTTTAGAATATTCTTCATGTTCTTAGCTTCTAGAATGGTGGCTTCCCCCATGGTAATAGAGTCATCAACAAATTGTTCATGAGAACAAACTACATTGGAGGAAGAAGGTTTCAAACCCTTAAGATTGTCATCTTCCACATTTTTAAGAATAAATCTGCCCAGGCATTCAGTTAGAATAGTGAACAGGATAGGGGATATGGGGTCCCCCTGTCTAAGACCTCTGAAGCTTTTGAACAAACTGGATGGGGAACCATTGACTATAACAGTAGAGGAGGAAGTTTCCATGAGTTGAGAACAGAGCTGAATAACTTTGTCACCAAAACCAAACGCTTTCATGATCCTAAGGAGAAACTGCCAGTTTACTCTATCAAAAACTTTAGCCATGTCTAACTTTAGGATGAAGCCCTAGTTATTCGCCACTTTCAGGGAGTGGATATATTCATGAACATATATGATAGAGTCCAAAATCTGTCTTCCAGGGACAAAGTCATTCTATTGGACAGAGATGATCCTAAGAAGAATTTCCAACAACCTGGAAGTCAGAACCTTGGATAAAATCTTGTAAACAGAGTTACACAAGCTAATAGGTCTAAACTTGTTGAGAGAATCAGCTCTGGGGATCTTTGGGATAAGGACAATGAAGGTGGCATTCAGTTCCTTAAGGAGTCTTCTAGAGCCAAAGAATTCTTTGACACCATTGCAGATGTCAGCCTCCACTATGTGCCAAAATTTTTGGAAGAAGAACATAGGGAAGCCGTCTGGACCAGGGGATTTATCTCCCTGAAAGGAGAACACCGCCCTTTTGATTTCCAGATTAGAGGGAATACGGGATAAAAGGTTGTTATCAGCTTCCGACAGGATTGAAGGAATAGCTTGCAAAAGGGTGTTTTGATTGCTGAAATCCAGGTTATCCACATCTCCCAGTAGGGTGCTGAAATGCTCGAGAGCTTCCTTTCTGATATCACTATCCTCAGTTAGGATGCCTTTGTTGCAAGATAAACTGGCTATTCTATTGGTTACCCTATGCTTGAGAGCAGTTAAATGAAAGAACCGGGTGTTTTTATCTCCTTCCTTTAGGAACAAGGCTCTAGATCTTTGTCTCTAGAATGTCTCTTCATTGGAAATGATGGTGTGGTATTTGGATAAAAGATCATTTTCGGCCATCCTAAGATCTTCAGATAGTCTAGCCTCTTGGATTCTATCCTGAACCTCCTTTATTTCAGCTTTGACTTGAATTTTGCTCTTGAATATATCACCAAAAATCTCTTTGTTCCAGATTTTAATTTTAGCTTTTAGGATATTGAGATTTTTGGTAATTCTAAAAAGAGTCGTACCCTCCACTTTAGAATTCCACCATTTAGCAATACGAGCTTCCAGAGAAGGATGGGAAAGCCAAGCTTTTTCAAATCTGAAAGGGAAGTTTCTCTTGGCCGAAAAAGAGTTGGCAGTAAAGGAGATGCGGCAATGGTCAGACCCAATTTTGATGATAGAAGCAAGGGAGCAACTATACTTAGAAAACCAGTCAGGAGAAATTAAAGATCTATCTAGCTTAACTTGAATCAGATCAGCTTTGGTTCTTCTATTGGTCCAGGTGTAATTGATACCCTGGAGATCCACATCAATGAGAGCTTGATCATTTATGAAATCCATAAGGTCTTGTTTCCCATCAAGTTGTAAAGGGATACCTCCCATCTTCTCTTCCTCTTTGAGTAGACTATTGAAATCTCCCATAATAATCCAGCTTTGATCAGCAAACTTGAGTCTATCAGCTGCCAGGCTATTCCAATATTTAACTCTCCCGATTTTAGTGTTGGGCGCGTAGACATTAGATAACACCCAAACAAAGGTGTCCTTAATATGCTCAAGCTGAATAGAGTTCCTATTAAAAGCAGAGATGATTTCCTTACCTATTATAGTTTTTGGGTTCCAAAAAATTGCAATTCCTCCAAAATCTCCCTCCGAGTTAGATCCTATGACCCCATTATCCTTGAAAATTCTAATCTTTTCAACTTTTTCCTTAGACATCTTGGTTTCCTGTACCGGGACCATAGCTAGTTTGTGATCTCTTATGATGTTTCGCAACACATCCTGCTTATGAGGGGCGTTCAGCCCTCTAATATTCCAGGATATTATCTTCATACTTTAACTGGGGATAGGGCTGACTCAATGGAACATTGTGTTCCATCAACACAGTTCTTCCAAATTTCTTGTTCCCTTTGATGTTTTAGGGATGGCCTTCCTTACTTTTTGTTCTGACTTCCAACATCTGCCTTTTTCTTGATCTTGCTTCTAGTTGAGATTCCTCCATTGAGTTCCTCCTTGTTCATTTTTCCTTCTCTCAAACCGGGAATCCAGAGATTCCCATCTAACATATCCACACTTTGAGGAGGAGTTTTACATAGAAGTGGCTTTGGGCTTCCATTAGTTAAGAGCAGTAAGGGTTCAATGTCAGAAGGGTCTTGAGCTTCATTAAAGTCTTCCTCGATTGATTTTGAGAATGATGTGGCTGGAATGGTTTCTTCCTTCTCCTGACTAATAGATCCAGCCTCCCGGTCCAGGATAGTTTCTTCCTTCTCCTAACTGATAGATCCAACCTCCTGGTCCTTTGGGTTATTTTTATTGTTCGACTCAATACCTTGCTCTACTTCTTTAGAGCTCTCTGGTTGGTTGTTAGAGTAGACACAGTCTTGTTTCTCATTACTGCTATTCCCAATCCTCCTGACTTCATTTGCTAAATCTATTACATCCTTATTTTGATTACACTCAGTTGGTGGGTCTCCTTTTATATTTACTGTTTACCAGATCTTTTTGTTCTTGATGTTGTTATCGGTCTTGCTTTCCTTTCTTTTCTTGAGCGGACATGATTTTTCCCAATGCCCCAATTTTTTGCAGTGGAAACAGGCAAATGGAAGAGATTTGTATTCAATAGCTTGTGAGCATTTTCCAAGTTTAGATATTATTTCTATGGATTGAGGCACATTCGTCATTTGATTAACATTTATGCAGATACAAGAAAAGACTAACCTTGATTTAGCCGCCGTCATTGGGTCAATCGTCAGGAGTTCTCCAAAGGATTTCGCAATACCCTTGAAAACATCCTCATTCCAGTATTCTAGTGGGAGACCTGGGAGACACGTCCATACTGGCACAGAAACAAAGAAGGACTCGTCAAGGGCAAGGTTCGGGGCCCATTTCTGAAGAGCCAGGGATGACTTAGCAAACATCCAAGGGCCTTCGCAGAGAGCTTTATTCATGTCTTCTTCAGAGTTGAAAGAGAAGGTGAAAAACCCTTTAAGCAGCATTGCCACGTCCACTTGACCTTGTACGAGCCATTTTCTCCTTATGAAATTCCTAACATCGTCGATGTTAGGCCTGAAACTAGAGAATCGTCCCACTAATGTCATGGATAGGCCAACTACAGTCATATCAACCACTTTGTCCGAAATAGAGATAGCAGCTAGTCCAGAGGTTGGGTCTGAGATATTTGTAACTTCTGGAAGCCCAGATTTAGCCAGCAGCTTCACTCCAAAGAGCGAAGACCATTTTTTACCTTTACCTCTGTCGTGTAGGTCCCCAGGTTTCAAATCTTTATCCTCTCCCAGTTTTGCTTTTTCCTTGTTCTCTTCTGACCCTTGAGATGTCTGACCTCTTGCCTGTTTGCTAGTTCTGGTCCCAGAAAAACTGCAATCTCCAGGAAATCTGCCTTCCCTAGGAAATCCGCCATTTCCCAATTTGAAATTTGGGATTCTCGCTCCTTTTCGCTCTGCCATTGTATGATTGGTGGCAGTTGTTATTTGGAAGTAGATGTTATGTTCACAAAGATTATAGAAATGGAAAATTTGATTAGAAAAGCGAGGAAGGAATATTTCTTGATTATTCCTCTAGGAGTAAAGCATTTAAATGTCTGATCAAATCATCTAACAAAATTGTGGAAAGTGAAAATGTGAAAATTGATGAATTTGCATAAAGGAATGATGAAGGAAACTCCAAAGAACTAGAAGATTATGAAGAGTTTGTATATGTACAACCGACAAGTTTTACCGAGAAAGCCAATGAAGAAATTACTCAGTTACTGAGTGATGAAGAAGATCATACAGAGCCTACCGAGCCTATATTAGCAAAATATGTCAGAAGAAATCATGCATCAAGTCAGATTATAGGAGATAAGGATGTTCCAGTGATGACAAGGAACAAACTGAGACACAACACATGTCTGATATCCCAATTTGAACTGAGGATAGTAAAAGAGGCATTAAGCAATGAAGATTGGGTAAATGCTATGACAAAAGAGATTGATCAAATCAAGAAAAATAAAACATGGACACTGGTCTCAAGACCAAAAGAGAAAAATTTAATCGGTACAAAGTGGATTTTCAGGAATAAGCTAAATGAAAAAGGTGAGGTCATTCGGAATAAAGAAAGGCTAGTTTGCAAAGGTTATGCTCAATCAGAAGGAATAAACTATGGAGAAACTTTTGCACCTGTAGCAAGACTTGAAGGAGTAAGAACATTGTTGGCATATGCTACTTACAAAAATTTCAAGGTATATCAAATGGATGTTAAATCTGCATTTTTGAATGATATACTAGAAGAAGAAGTCTATATTGAACAACCTGAAGGATTTATTGAAGAGAAGAATAAAGATCAGGTATGTAAGTTGAACAAAGCTTTATATGGTCTAAAGAAAGCACCTAGAGCATGGTATGAAAGGTTGCACACTTACTTATTAAAGATTGGATTTATGAGGACTAGTGAGAACAACAACATGTATATGAAGAATGATGAGAATGGAATACTGATGTCAGCCATATTTGTTGATGATATTATTTTTTGTGGAAATGATTCTTTATTCAAGAACTTTGGAAATGAAATGTGCAAAGAATTTGAGATGTCATTAAACGGTGAAATAGAGTATTTTATAGGTTTACAAATACTGCAAATGAAAAATGGGATTTTCATTACTCAATCCAAGTATACAAAGGAAATCTTGAAGAAATTTGGAATGGAGGATTCTAAACCTGTAAGTACTCCTATGACTACTAATTGTAAACTATCAAATAATGATGAATCTGCATTTGTTGATGAGACACTTTACCAATCTATGATTGGAAAGTTGCAATATGTAGTTCACAGCAGGCCTGATATAGCACATGCAGTAGGTATAGCTACAAGATTTTCTGCAGATCCCAAAGAAACTCATATGACAGCAGTCAAGAGAATTTTCAGATATTTGAGAGGCACTGAAGATTATGGTCTACTATATGAAAAGAGGAATGATTTTGACTTAAAAGTCTATACTGATGCTGATTGGGCAGGAAATATTGATGACAGGAAAAGCACAAGCAGTGGAGCTTTCTTTTTGGGAGAAAGACTAGTAAGTTGGCTTAGCAAGAAACAAGGATGCATTTTACAGTCAATAGCTGAAGCTGAATATGTTGCTACAGCATTGAATTGTACCAGTATAGCATGGATCAAACAACTGTTGGAAGGAATGAATGAGATAGTTACCGGGCTAGTAACTATATTTTGTGATAATACAAGTGCTATTAACATTTCAAAGAATCTGGTAATGCACTCTAAGACAAAACATATCTCTATAAAGTATCATTATCTTAAAGAAGAAGTTCAAGAAAAGAATGTTGTGCTGGAATATGTTAGCACAAAGGAACAAATCACAGACATCTTCACAAAGCCACTGCCAAGGGACACTTTTGAGTATCTCAGAAGTAAGTTAGGGGTCATACCCCTATCTAGCACTCACTGACAGAGTTCGGTGGCAACATCAATTCTATGACTCCAAAGAATACTATTTGTAAGTTGATGTTGATTTACACACTTTAGAAGGATGTCTAAAGTTGTGCAGGAAATAGTGAATGAAGACAAGTTGCTCTGACCGAGATACATTTGTATATGTTTGAACTGCAAGGAAATTACTTCATAGGGGGAGTAATTATGGACCAGTCTTACTTTTGGCATTTTTGTCAAAGGGGGAGATGATTGTTACAACTCAAAGGGGAGAATGCTAATAACAAAAGATTACAAGACAAGTTTACAGCTCAAGGATAACAGGAGAAGAATAACAGCAGTCCAAATCAATTGGAATAAATCAAGTTGGTATTGTCATCAATGCCAAAGGGGGAGATTATTGGCATTACATTAAGTTTGTTGGTATGATGATATTGAGAAGGTTGTTGGAGATTGATGATATAATTGATAAAAGATGATTACTATCTTAATATTATTATTTTGTCATTGATGTCAAGCAATTGATTTTCTGATTCAGTATGATGTTGCCATATCTTAAAAAGTATGTTTTGATGAGTATAAAGATGTCGGTAAGTGACATAGAAAGAATGTGAAAATGAAGGGGAGTAATAAGTTATTCAATGGGCAACTATTACCAAGTTAGATAGTGATGAGATTATGATGTTTTGATATCCTATATATATGTATTCGAAGACTGAACAAGAAGGGGAAAAGATTTCATGTAATAGAAAGAGTAAAGGTTTGATACTATTCTATTTTACTGAGCAAGGAGCTAGTCGGTAAACTCCAAGGTTGCCGATGTCAATTAATGAAAGAAAAAGTCACCGAGCAGAGAATGTCTACCGAGTAAAGTTTAGTATTAACTGAGTATCAACCGAGCAGTAACATAATGCATTAAATAAGTGTATACATTATTAAATGAAGGATGCCAATGAGCTGGAGGTTTATTGTAGATAGGAATGTCATGCAAGAAGTTTGTTAAGGATCAACAACAATTAAAATTCAAGAGTAAGATCTACAGCACAGACTGAACGGTCCTAACCAAGCACAAGTACCAAGAAAGGTATACAAGTTTCAAGGCAAGATAAAACGTTTTTCAAATCGAAGGATACAATGAACCTAGTCAAGTTTGAAGATCTGATGGCTAAGATTAATCATGGGAAATGTGATTAAGGAGATTAAGCGGTTGGGAATTGCTTATAAATAAAGTAATGTTGTTGAACAAAGGATGTGGGCAAACTGAAGCACAGAGATGCTACAGAGGTGATTACCGAGTACAGAAGATTGAAGATCTGATTGAAGAACATAATGAGAAGCCCAGCAAGGAGAAAGATAAGTCTTATGACAAGATTATCTTGAGCACATTGAGCACATAGAATCTGCTTTAACATTTTAGATGTGAAGTTGTAGATATATTTTATTACTGTTATTTATTTTTGTAAGTGACTGGAAATCTCTTAATCGAGTGGACTTAACAGTCTTATTTGTAAATCCTCTTAGAAGGTAACATTCTGAATGAGTGTTTGAAATCCTTTGACAAGGTCACTTCTAACAAAGTGAAGATTCTAACAAATCTGGGGGAAATCCCTTGACTGGGTCACATCTAGCAATGTGTATGTAATCTTTAACAAGATTTGCTTTTAACTGAGTATACTCTAGAAGAGTATATTTTCTTCTAGGTTCGAAATCCCATAGTGGTTTTTCCCTATTAGGGTTTCCACGTTAAATCTGGTGTCAAATGTGATTTAATGTTTCATGTTTATATGTTTATGAGTTTGAATGATTTGCAGTCATAAGTTGCATATCAAGTAAATGCTACAGAAGTTGAATATGATTAGAGTAATTATTATTGAGGTTATTTGATTCACTTCCCTCGCCCCCCCCCCCCTCTCATCTAACTAACAGAGTTTCCTTTGTTGGTGAGTATTTTTTGAAAATATATTTTGACTCGGGTAAACATTGTGTTCTAACCTCTAATTTCTTATATTTTGACTTGGGTAAACATTGTGTTATAACCTCTGATTTCTTTTTTTTTTGCAAGATTACAGGAATATTGGATAATGCTTTTGAGTTAAAAAATTTTCATAGTTATTATGAAGGCTATTGAACATATGGTATGAATCTAATTAAGCTATTTGGTGATGTATGAATTGTACATTGATTGAGATATTGATATGAGGAGCATAAAACCCACTCTTTCCAACACTTTCAATCTTATAGTGTTTCTCTAACAAGTCTTAGATTTAGTGTTATGTACATGTGCATTTACTTAGTATTTGATGCTTTATTTGTATGTTTCATGTTTCTTTCATCATAGAGAAGATTTCTTACTAATATTTGTAAGCATATTTAGGAGATGATAAAATATTATTTCGAAAGATTTTTTTAGTGCAACAATTATTTATTAGTGGTGAGATATATGAGAGTATATCCTAAGTGTATACATCAACGATTATGGTCTTATCCCCTTTTTTCTTTTCAATTTAAACTATATAAGTTTCATGATTAATGATCTTGACTATGAATATTACTTATTAATGTATGCATAATGTCTTGTTTCTAAGTATGAGGGTGTTTAGGTCACTTTCCAATATTGGGAAAGACTTTAGGATTTCTCATATTTTCATGCCTTTACTTCATCCCTCACTTCCCCATTTTCTAATCCCTTGTCTCCCCTATATTTTGAGTTTCATTTACCTCCTTACACTTCCTTTTAATGTGTAATGGTGTAAAATTAGGGTTTCACCAATTAAGATAATAAAACCACCAATCTTACTTAAGGAACTGGAATACATTGAATGATGGGTGAATCTAATAGATCTAGCCACAATCCAAATAGGAAAAGGGATGGAATTCTTATTAGATTCACTTGTTTTTAATTTGCCCCCTCTTTCTAGTTGAAAATTGGATGTGAATTATGAAACTAGGGCAAAGCAAGGGATAATTGAAGTAAGTTGATGAAAATAAAATTCTATAGATGTCCAACATAACCATAGACTCGGATCTAGGTAAAAGGAGAGAATCTAAACTTGCTCCTGAAAGTTTGGGTTGATTTTCCAGGACCAAGTAGTAGAGATTTGCCCTAGTCCTCTGATTTTTGCTTTGCTGAAAGCTAAACCTATTCATTGTCGTCAACTCTGTCAGAATCTCTGATTATAGCTCTGGATCCAATTCCTTGCACAGAGAAAGAGAGAAGAAAGGGTTGTGGATAGGGGTTTGCCTTAGGTCAAACCTCGGTTTAGGAATTAACCTTGAATTGAATAATGTAAACACTAAAGTAAATGCTAGGAGATATACCTCAAATTTACAATGGTTGATAGAAATATTAATGATGCAATGCTCTTTGAATTTAATGGTACTGTAAAGCAGAAAAATCGAACCCTAGTCGTTCTCCCCTCCCCAACTCCGAGGAGAGAGAAGGGAGGTCACTAGGGTTGATGGTTTTCAATTAGGAGAGACTTTACATTCAAAAGAGGGGTTGAAACCCACAAGATCCAATCCCACGCAATGCAAGATTGGATTCTATATGAGTTTCAAGGGTTAAGACATCAAGGATACCCTCTTTTGTAAAGAAATGTAGATAGAAAGATTGAACTAGGAATGCATGTAAAGTAAGAAAGATTCGCTTGTAAACAGAGATAGGGATATGGGATGAAGCTGTGGACCTAGAATTAGCAGTAAAATGTCGAGACGGTGCTGTTCTGCAAATTTGAGCGAAAGTTGACAAGATGATGGCGCCCGGCGTGCACACAGTCCTCCGAAAAATCCGCGAAATGAAGGTGGATCTGTTCGTCTCTGCACAAGGATTCCAGATCTTCAATTACAGCCGCGTACCTGCAACCTACACACAGAAAAGAGAGGACGATTGAGGGGTTAGGGATGAGGGGTTTGCCTTTAGGTCAAACCCCGGTTTTGGAATTAACCAAGAAATGAGAATGTTGTAAATGTAAATGTTTGTAATGTAAACAAGTACTGATACCTTGTTGTAAGAATGTTTGTATTCTTACATGCGAAGGTGTAATGTATGTTGTATGTAATGTGTTGTAAGTGATCTCCTCTTCAATGGTTGAATCCTTGTCTTGAATGAAACACTTAGCCTTGAATGGAGACTTAGAATGATCAATTGCTTGAAGGAATGCTTGAATGCTTGAATGCTTGAATATTTGAATATTGTTTCTGCCTTTTTTCCATCTCCCCAAAATGGGAGAGGAAATGTAGTTTATATACTTGCCAATTAGGGTTAAAAGACTGATTTTCCCAACCTTAGGCTGACTAGGAAACATTATTTTCCAATTTGCAAACTTAAAGACCCGAAGCCCCATAAGAGACCGGGCCCAAAATAGGGCCAGGGACCAGGGCGGTGGCCGCCATGGTCCTGGGGGACCAGGGTGCTGGGCGCCCTAGTCCTGAAGGACCAGGGCGCTGGGCGCCATGGTCTCACCTCCAGGGACAGCGGGGTGCAAGGAGGATTAGGCCAGAGTGCTGAAAAATGCAGTTTTTGGTGTCATGAACAAGTTTCGGGGTCTCCATTCAGGTTCCATGTTGCATCGCCATCGTGAAGACCCAAATGCAGTCGAAATTGCAAGTGTCGCAATTTTAGGACGCTACAGGTACAAAAAACACATTAACATAAAAGACCTAATAAAACACGCATGCTTGCATGAAGGTTGATGTAACTTTTCTCTATAATGCTTGAATGATGAAATGTTGCCTTGAATCTCTAAAAATCCTTGATGATGAATGCTTGAATGCACGAGTGCTAGGGTATAGTGTCTTAGAGTCTTCTTAGGTCTAAAATGAATTGATAGGATGCCTTTATATAGGGTTTCCTAGGTAAATTACTGATTAGGTCGACCTCCAACGGTCAAGTGTAGCCATGAAGACTAAATTCCATTGGGGAGGGAGAGAGCCCACCCAGTCTCAAATTGGGACCTGATTAAGAGGGACTTGGGCACTGGGGGTGCCCTGGTCCAGGACTAGGGTGCCTCACGTCCTGGTCCTCCAAAAATAGGACCAGAAACTTAGAGAGTAAGGGAGGTAACTCTAGGATGAATCTCACTCGGTGGTGTCAATAGGTGACATCAAGGTTGGAGTAAAGAGGACCAAAAATGAACCTAGGGGAATGGAGATAAGACATGCTAAAGTACGAGCACAAACATAAGGTGTGAATTACATTGGTTATAATTTATGATGCTAAAAAATGAATTCAATGTCTCAATCCCTAATCTTGTATTATTGAGTATCCTCGAGTGTTGAATTCTACAATATTGCAGGCTCCCAAAATTTTCCCTATCAACATACCTAGAGGGTATTTAATATCCTAAAATATTGAACCCCAACACCCTCATGGAATTTTATGTTTTTCTTCCCCTCATCACTTTGGCATCAAGTGTGCCACATCCTTGATCCTCTTTCCTTATATTTACTTTATCTTTAAATCATGATCCTCACTCCTTGTATCGAGTATCCTTTGAACCTCAATCCATGCTCCTTCCTATATCACGTATCTTTGAGTCCATTTTCTTAGTTCTCCCTACATCAATTATCTTTGAATCTTGATCCCAAAACTCTTCTTCTTGAATTGGATATCTCAAAATCTTCCTCCTTTCTCCTTGTCATGCTTTGCTCTGCCATAGATTTAGGGTTTTCCTTGCCAACCTTCTCCCTTCAAAATTATTCAAAAGTATCTCATTTAATGCTTCTCCATTATCTTCTCATCCCCCTTTCTTGAGCTTGTAGACCATTATTTTCCCTTACATATTGGGATCCTTGCATCCCATTTCATAGAACCATAATATTGGACCTTTAAAATCTTAGTGCTATCATACCAAGCGGAAAACAATCTAAATAAAATTTTGACTCCGGTTTCCCCAATCCTCTTACAAATTCACCCTTCCAACATATGATGAATCTTTGAACCCCCACCATCCAAACTACCTACTACCTTTAACAACCCAAGACCCTTTAATGGACTTGAATTGATGTAATAAGATTGAGGAAGAATTTTAAATTCCTATAAAAATGGGGTCCTATTAGACATTTTTTGTGTGTATATGTAGATGGTTGTTGATGTAGAGGGAATGATTTCATGTACATAATCATGTTACTAGTAGGTGTGGGTGATCTATACACTTTCATATGACCCTTTCTCTCCTTCTAAAATTGCTTAAAGTGGGTATGGGTAGGAGACTTGAGGCCCCAAGCTAGACCTTCAATCTCTTTATATTTTAAGAAACTTCATCATTTTTCATGTTTTGCCAATTTATCAAACAAACCCCCATTCATCTATAGTTGTGAGAACTTGTGTTCATTATTACATTAGAGGACAAAACCATTAGATTTGGAAATTAGAGATGAAACCCCTTGTATTTGGAAATTAGAGGATGAAATTGCTTTGTTTTCATGAGGTAATTTCATTTAAGAATTACAATTGTGGTAAATTTTATAATTTGTAGTTTGAAATATTCTTATATATTTGGGAAAAAACATATAGGTCTAACCTATGTGTATATGATTATTGTTTATGAATCTATTGTCAAATCATTTAGTTATATGTCATTAGTGTGTGCACCAAAAAGTTTCAAAATTGTGTCTAAGGCTTATATTTAAAGGAACCATTTGTAGGTCATTTTAAATTTTAATAATGGAGAAATACTATTTGACCTCTAGAACAACACATTTCCACATCTCTCTCTAATATTTTTTGTAGGTTCATTATAGTTACTTCTATCTCTACATCAACATCTAATACCATAAAGAAAGAAAAAATACTATTCAAAGACTAAGACAACACAATCACATATCTCTCTCTAACATCTTTGTAGGTTCACTATAGTGATCTATATGCCTACATAAACATCTAAAACCACAATATCTCATTTCCTTTAATTGTTGACTTAGTTTTGGTGCTTGACAAAGGTCTAAACAAGTCTTGAGCTTCAAACCTTGCATAGGAAGCTCCTAGAACCTTCTTAGAACTATTATTGTTTCCTTATATAATATGTTGAATAGGTATTACAAGGATTGAAGACCAAAGTCGACTTCTAATAAGATCATAAAAAAAAGAGGATCGTTGATGTGATTCTATCTGAAACTTTCAACTTTTCAAATATCACCAATCTTCATTCCTTGATCCAATTTTTGATCTCATTTCTTTATAATCCTCTATCAAAATACCATTTCAATTGAAAATCACTTTCCATCAATCCAAAACACACAAACTCTAATCCATCTCATTTACATCTTAACAAATACTCTTTTATAGTTTCAATAATTGTTTCTAATCAATTTATAAACTCAACTCAATTAATTTAAAATTAATTTATTGATACTAATTAAGAATTCTTTATATCCAAAGTAGTCAACAGATGAAAACTGCTTTAAAAATTACCAAAGATCCCTTAAAATTGTCGTCCTTTTCTAATCTTAAAACAATCAAAATGCTAATAGTCAATGGGTGAAAATTGGGTGAATGATAGTAAATCATGAACCTAATCATATCTAGATAAAAGCCCAACTCCAAGGGGACCACAAGTACAATACCCACGTGAATGGTGAAAGAATACCAACATTTCAGTAAGCCAAATAATATTTGCATACAGAAGCTAGGTAGAGTGGAAATCTCTGCTTACTCTCTTTAGAAATAAGCTGCTTTCAAGTACATTCTATCAATACATACACAACATCCACCCATTTTAGACCTTGATGAGTAAAAAGACTACTGTCCCTCCACCAAATGACAGAAAAAGAGTCATATCCCTTCACCAAATGACAGAAAAGACCAATATCCCCTCACCAAATGACAAATTTAGTAATTCCCATTGGGCCCTCTTCCACATTATATAATTCCTACACCACCTACTGCAAATTATAAAAGTTTCTCATTGTGTTTTGGCTAGATGGGTCAAAGCATTTCTGTGGGGAATTCCTTGAATAGAGATGAATCAGTAGAGAGCTCTCAGTCAATTTCATCTTCATCTGGCATTTTAATGGACAATACAAGAGCCTTGGACTTGGAGAAAAAGTTCTTGTTCTGCAGTAATCTTGTGAGAGAAGATCCACATGGGTACTCCTCTAGAGTGTATTACAGATCAAATGTGAATGTGGGTGAAGGAGTTCCATTCCAATGGGAAGCACAGCCAGGGAAGCCCAAGAGTAATAACATGCAGGATGGTTTCAATATTCTGCCTCTCAGCCCCCCTCCCTCTTCTTTTGTGAGTCTACAGAATGAAAAAAAGTTGAGAGCACTGCATAAGCAGACAAATAAGAAGTCCAAGAAAATTCATGGCTCTTTTCTGGCCTGTAGTCCCTTCAGTATTAAGAAGGTTTGGTGATGTTCTATCTAGTTCCTAGGCCTGGTTTCTAAGGTCCAGCCCAGTGGGTTGGAGACTTTTATATATATTGTATGGATCAGTTTGTTTAGTTGTATTCTGCAATGTGCCTGGCATTTTTAACTACTGTGATTATATGATTCCTTGACCTCCTTTTCTTCATGATTCGCCATAGATGTTATTCTAAGTATGGAAGTTAGAGGTTGGAATTTTTAAAGCATTGAAATTTTACATACTGAATTTCAGTTTGGTGGAATGTGGTTTGGATATTTATCTCAAATGCTAGAGGATGCAGGAGGAGGATGTTTGTTATTTAGAAAATTATTCTGTATTTGAGTCTATTCATTCTGATGGTGGATCATGGAGTGTGATCCGACACATTGATACAAAAATATTTTTGTACACAATTTAATTCAGAAACAGCTTTCTCTCTAAATTACTCTGTGTTTGAATTTTTGTGACCACACCCACTTAATTGTAGGCACTTTTATTGCAGATCAGTCTAAAAACAACAATAAGTTTATTTATATGTAGTGGCCTTGTTAACTCTCTCTACCATTATTTTTTTTGGGGGAAGAGTTCAAAGTTTTATGATCAATGTATTGGGTGTTCATAAATAACAGTTATTCTTAAATATCAAATGATTTAACAGTCGAAAAAAATTATTATATTAAAAATAACTTTCATATGGCTTATTTTTTTCTCTAAGTATGAGAGATTTACTTTTAAAAAAAAAACATTTACTGGTTAATTTTGAAGCAGTGGTTTATTTGTGTTTAATAATTAGTTTTCAGATTGATGGGTTTGAAAGTGTCACATGAATGATGGTTGCACTAATACATAAATTCCCCTCATACATAATAATTTATACATTGATATATCCTAAAGACTGGATAATCGCTTCCCAATAACTGTTCTATAAACTTCAATTCTCTTATTCTACTTCCTATCCAGCCTCCCTTTCTTTAAGCTTTGCAATATAGTGTTTCCATGAATGGGGTATCAGTGTTTTTTCTTAATAGGAGTTGCCATTCTTGTCGGTTTTCCATTCTCATGAGCTTTTTACAGTCTGTAGTGTTTAAAATATTATTTTTGACATCAACTGTATATTTTTTTTTATGCTTCTGATCATACTCTGCAATCTATCATCAGAAAGAGGATCACAAAGTGTGATTCAAAACGTTTATACAAAAACATACACAGTTGATTCAAGAAGCAATTTTTCAAAAAATTATGACTTGTAAATTTATTTATCAGCAAAATGAAATAGGTTGGGTACGAAATTGATTTGATTATTTTAGTTGTTCTTTCTCTTTTCACAATGGTATTAAATACCTGTAATTGTTAAAGACCTTTACTAATTTGATTTTTTTAAAAATCTTTAGAATGAGATAACTTGAATTGTTTTAATGCAAATGTTTAATAAGCTTGACTCTAGATACAGATTCATTCCAGGGAGCTTAAAATACTAACAGTAAACTCGAGCCTTTTTAGTTGATCTTCTCTTTTGATAAGGGTATTAAATACTCTTAATTGTTAAAGAATATTACTGATTTGAATTTTTTTTCAATCTTTGAGATAATATGAATTGTTTTAATACAAATGTGTAGTGAGCATGACTCATGAGTGCAAATTCATTCCAAGGAGCTTAAAATACTACTAACAGCAAACTTGAGTCTCTATGGATATTTCTGAATTATCTCTTCAATCTTAGAATACATAATCATCTCATTTACATAGAACGGCAACACTAAACATTGCCTTCTGCCTATTAAGACATCAGAATGTTCTATGGATTAGAATATGTACATCCTAAATAGATGCCACGACATTGTACTATAACGCATCACCTTAAATAACAAAAAGACAAAAGATTGTGTGGCTCAAATATCATGAAAGTTCAACAGGTCCTTGATCTGTTAGTGAATTTGAAAGGTTGTTAATGAGCCCACCAGAGATCAAGTCTTACTGAGTACGAGATTCTGACATCATAAGGGATGAGGGCTGGACTGTGCGAATCTGACTGAATGAATACCCCTCAATCTCAGATAAGAACTCTATTTTAAAAAAAATCACATATTAAAAAAATTGATATAAAAGTGATATAAAGAAACCTAATACAATGACTAGCACAACTATCTCTCAAAATTATGATATGATGAACATCAAAACGTAGAATTCGAGGAATTAATTGATATTGGTACATTGGTCCGCGTATCCAAAATTAAAAATTAAGTCGTAATATAACGATAGCTCTTAGCCATTACACAGCCACTATACATTTTCAGTTACTGTAATCATTTATAATTCAGTTCTTATTACAGAACACATGCTAACTTGCTTATTTAAAATATAAAAAATGTATCAGCTAGCGTCATGGAAGTATATTATTCTACAACTATTTATAATTTTATTATTAATTAATTCTTCTAAACTTATATAATATTAGAGATTATATTTAAATGAAAATATATAATAAACATCTGTAGTCAGTATTTGTTTTTTATTATTTAAGTTAAAATTTTATAAAATTTATATTCAATAGTGAAATAAATTTATTCAATTTTTAGACTTTTATTCATGTTTTAATATTTATTTTTTATTAGCTTTTCTCACTTCTGATTTTGAGTTGTGTGATACATTTCATCATCAACTTTTCGGATCATAATCGTTTCGGATCATATGTTGATGATGAAATGTATCACACATAGTTCAAAACCAGAAATGAGAAAAGCTAACATTTGAACTGTGGAAAATGCATGAGTTCAATTATTTTTTATTGTTAAAAATGTTTTCATATTTAATTGTCTCTTTTATAGACAAAACTGTAGGTAATAATATTTCAACATTTTCAAATTGATTTTTTAGTTTAATCTTTACTTCTATAGTCTATTCTATATGCCGAATTTGACATCCAAACAGTCATTGATAACCAATTTGGAAGCTTAATAAATGAAAGCTAAATGGACATGAAATTAAAAAGTACAAACAAAAGAACAATAACCATGCATGATAAAAATCTTCGCAGCTAGTGTTGGAATCCAAGGACAATGAGAGGGGGGAGTGAATCAGTGTTCTGCTGGTAATATAAGATTTTACCTTATTATAACATACACGTATAACCCGGTAAATGAAGAAACATATAACATGAAGTAAATAAACCAGCCACATGAATGAACACCATAACACAGATTTTATACGCGGAAAATCTCAAAGAGGAAAAACCACGGTGGGATTTGTGACCCACAATATCAATTCACTGGCCATATAAAAGATATTACATAGCATGGGGGCCTGCAGATGCATGAAGACACTGCCTAGAGCACATTGCTCAACACAAAAGAGTCTCATTGACTACAAGCTTCTGCTGAGATAAAACAATACTGGTGAACTCACACAATGCATCTACAATGCCAAAAAGAGTTTCGGTTAAAGCTCTATTCTGTACCGGTTTATAAACCCTGAATCCTTCTACTAGTATCTCCTTTCCTCCAAGAATGCTTTACAAACTATCTACTGATCATAGTATGATATTATATTCGCATACAAATGACCTACTTACATATCCTTCGCATTACATAGTTCTATTACCTTGTCATATACCTTGTACTCTATCAAAATGACCCAACATACTGACTTATATACCCTTTACAAACAATATGCCTATGTCAGCTTACAATACAAAAGATATTCAATGTCGGTCCTTATAAAATAATTACAAAATGATTTTACAAATAAAACCTTTCAGGTCCAGATTGATGTCGGCTTCACTGAAGTGCTGGATGTCGGTGCCGGTGCCGGTGCCGGTGCAAGTGTCGGTAATGACCCTAAATATTCCAATGCCAGTATCCGTCGGTGTATGCCTCCAAATATTAGTATATGCCTTCAATAGAATCTTGCTGCCATCAATGACAACATATGATTCCAATGAGTGTCAATTGCCAAAAATCTCCCCCTTTGGCATTGATGACAACACTCATGTGAAAAATGGATTCCCTATTGGTTCAACTAATACATGAAACATGCTCCCCCTGAGCTAATTGACTCTACCTCCCTTTAGGATTATATACACATATTTTTCACATAATATACACTCCCCCTTCGGCATCAATGCCAAAGACCGGTAAAAAAATTGAAAGAATAATTACAGATTACTTTACCAGAGCTTGACCAATCTCAAAATTTTCGGAAAAAGCTTTCTCTAGCAATTGTACATAGGTATCCTAGCCGGTTTTGAGTGTTTCAGATATGGATACAAGTCCACTCAGTAAATGTGCAAGTGTTTCTTTCTCAATGACTTCTGTCGGTGTGGCCTTTGCAAGCATATCCATACATTCCCTCTTATGTACATCAAGTGAATCCAATCTTGGACTCACCAAATCTCTAAGACTCCTTGCTCTTTGAATGATCTTGTCTCTTTCTTTTTCAAAAGCAAAAACTTGGTTCTCCAAGGTCAAAATTTGTCCATCAATGGAAGTTGTGAGTGAAGTTAGTCCATCAAAAGAATTGCCAATGTTAGCAATCTTTTCATGTAATTCCTTTAACCTATGATCTACATTTGTTGTATGAATCTCTATATTACAACAGACCCTGTAGATATTAGTACACGATTTCAAAGAATTTTCAATGAGTATAAGTTTATCTTCAACCTTCCTCTTTTTTGTTTCAATAATCTGGTCAAAAGCGGCTTTCTTGGCCAGAGTAAATCTTTCAAGTGCTTTCTTGTTAGAAATCTGCTGCAATGATTAAAATTTTTTAGATATATGCTCAGTCAATGCCTTAAGCTTGCCAGAAGGGCTTGCTTCATTTTCAATCATACAATCAAGAATCAATCTATGCAAAACTGCTATTGATTGATCAATTATTCCTTTGTCTTCAGATCCTTCATTCATTAGCTTTTGAGTAGCCATCATCATTAGCTTTGTAGGACTCATCTCTACGATTGAATTCTTCTCAACTTGAGAAGTATCAATTGCCAAAAGTTTTGCAGGAGAATCAACTGTTGGTTCAATCTCCTTTTCCTTTTCTTCCTTACCCTCTCTCGGTGTATCTCTTTTCTCAACCTCTAAAGCACCGGTGGCTTTGCCACTAGGTGCAGTATCAGTTACTGTCGGTGGAGTATTATCCACAATATTATCTGTAACATGTACATTGCCTTGCCCAGACTGCACAAATGTAGTCTTTGTCAGTTTAGTCTATACACTCTCACCAGTTTTAGGTTTATCTGTTGGTTCACTCAAAATTTGATCTGAACTACCCAAAATTCCTTTCCCTTTAGATTTGTCTGAAATGGTGGGAGCAGTTGCCTTAGAAAATTCTTCTTGAGAAGTGAGAAAATCAGGATTCTTTTGGAAGAATTTGGTCCAACTATCTCTAGTCTCATTTACTATCTCATTGACTCTACCCATCATTAGGCTTATTTGTCAAGTTTTGCTGCTAAAGACTGTTCTATTTGCAACATCTATACATCTTTTTATTTCCTCATTATTTATAGAGCCACACATATTCAAAAGTTCAACATCTTTGATTTCTTTGTCCCTCCTGATTGCATCTAATCTCCTTGCATCTAACTTATTATACAATGATAAAGGAATTTATTTCAAAATCTCTACCAAAGCCTTCTTATATATGTCTAAATATATCAAGATTGCTTCTTCTATTTCACTTTGCTCATTATCATCTAAATCTTCATAAAAATTTGACACATTCTTCAAAATTCCATCTTTAGTTACCCAATCAATTAACTCTGCACAAGTCATTTTACCAAATTTAGTTACTTCATCACTCTTTTTTTCTTGTTGGGGGTTGCAGGAGCGGATGGAGCAGGCCACCTCTTCTAAGTAGGTTTCCTTGCTGGAGGTGTGGTTGCAGTTGTTACCTTTCTAATTAGCTTCCTCCTTGGTTCCACCTTCTTCTCCTCTACCAGAGGCTTGTCAGTTTTCTTCTTTTGTACCCTTCTGAATGAAAGAGGTTGATTATCCTCTGGATCAAAGTTAGAAGTGATAGAAGAAATGAAATTTTTAGGCCTCTTCACCTCAGGAGCACTTGTTGCTACTGGTTGATCTATCGATTTAGATCTAGAACCTAGTTTTGTATCTATCCTATGAATTACATCTTGAACAAATGTAAACATTTTGTCTATCTTCTTTTCTCTTCTTTTCTTGTTGAAACCAATCTTAACCTCAAGAGCCTTCTCCTCTGTGGTGCCAAAGTGTTCAGGCTTATCATCCAAAGGAGCATCAATCAACATTTTAGTATATATCTCCAAGATACTGTCATCAACCTCATAACCCAGTTCAGTGATCCATATAGTTTTAGGTTCCACTGCTTCCATTAGTGTCTCATATATTTTTACCATGAAACAAATATCAGTGGAATATTTCTCCACAATGTGTTTGGAAATTCTCTCCCTCAGTCTCATGTTCTCCTGAAAAAGTTTTGAAGTTGCCCCAAATCTTCTCATCCCTGCTACTACCAAGACCAGTGATTGCATCTTTGATCTGCATTCCTACCAGTATGTCATGAGCCCAACGCTTCTTTCCCAAACTCGGTAGCTCATTCATGAAGTACAACATCAGACAGACAATGAGATTGCCAAATCGAAAGGTTCATTTCTTAACATCTTTTATCTTGCCAAGATTAATCATTAATTCACTCCTTAACCATTCACACAAGTCATACTTTTCATTATTCTTTATCATTTGGTGTGCAACATGGATACAGGAACTGGCAACAGAGTTCAATCGACTTGATTGAGTTACCTTGTAGCCAATGATCATGCTGACAAATTTCACATGTGTCTTTGATGGTGTTGACCCTCATAGATCTTCCATCATGGGTTGCATCAGTGAGCTTCTCAACCGTAGTGTTGGAGATCTTCTTTCCTGGTTCCTGTCCAACTTTGGGTAAGTTGGTGACTACCTAAATTGCTTCTTTGGTGATCATGTGGGGTTGGTCTAGCCAGATAAATTCATTATGGACCATGCTTAGAACATATCTAATCACTTCATCCTTGAATTCCGGCATGTATAGAATTTCGGTTAACCCTAGATCCTCAATGATTTGATATTTCAACTTGATTGTAACAAAGCTACCTAGTACCATAGATTGATACATCCCCTTGATTTCCTCAGTGGCTAAATCCTCCAATGTGCAATGAATATAGGCCCTGACATCTTCTACATAAACCACGCCATCGAGAACTCTCAAAAACACACCAGTAGAGTCTTCCTTCATAGCAATTTGGGGAACTTCCTTGAAAGCAGGCCTAAGCCTATCCTTAACCTCAACAATAGTGGGATTTGCAATGAAAGTAGGAGCAGATGATGATCTGCATGCCATTTCAAAGAAATACCAGGAAAATAGTCACTGGTTGAAGGGTTTTGATTATTTCTCAGATGACTGCTGGAAATCTTTTAGATTGCCTTTGCTTGCTCTTGATCGCCTGTGATTCGCCTTTTCTTCACTCTGGTTTGCTCGAGTGCTGGCTAAGTGAAAATGAGTACATTTTCCCTTTTTATCAGTGAGTAAACCCTCAATTCATCATTGTCATAAATGCTTAGCGATGTACCCTACCGGATGTCGGTTTCACAGTTTTATGCCAGATAAACCTCCATCAATGATCAGTACCACTCTCCAGATCTCTTTCAGATCTCTTCTAGGGAATATGAAATATTTGCAATGAATTTGCCAACCCCTAAGGTGTATGCCTCAGTTACCAATCGAATTTCCTATCGGTGCAGGAATGCTCTTTTCTACCGGTGGAGTTACAGGTGTGGTTACCGGTGTAGTTGCATCTTCACTTGGCTCTTCAGATTTTCTAACCCATCTCTTGGTGTGATCTTGTTGTATTTCATCTACCTTCTGATTTCCTTTCTCATTTTTTTTATCATTGCTAACCGGTGTAGACTTCTTTCTGCAGTACTTAGCAATATGACCTATTTTGTTGCATGCATAACATGTAACATTGTTCTTTTGAATTTCTTTGACATATCCGGTGTCATTCCTTGACCTACATTGATTAGACAAATGACCAAACTTTCCACATGCACGCCATTTAACATTCATTCTGCAATCTTTTGACTTATGACTATATTTCTTGCAATTTGTGCATTGATCGGGAACTGAATTGTAGTTTTGATTTTCTCTATTTCTACATTGTCTAGCCATATGCCCAAATTTATTACAAACAAAACATCTACCATTGAATTTGTAAGCATTAGATTGCCTTACCGGTTTTCTCTAGTCTGATGAGTTCTGCACACCAGTTGTCTAATCTTCATTTGTAGTACCGGAGCTTTCACCTTGTACAAATCCAAGTCCTCTAGAATCTTCACTCTGCCTTTGTCTTTTCAATAAATCATACAACTGTGCAACACTAATTCTGAAATTTTCTTTATGCTCGCAGTTGTTAGATCATCTCTCAAAGTCATTATTTGTCTCTCTAGCTCTTGTTCATTGTTCTGTGATTGTACCAAATCAGTTCTCAATAGATTATTCTCATGAGTCAATCTGCCACATTCCTCAAATTTGTTCTTCAGAGATATAGTAAGATTTTCTTCCTTCTTCTTTCTATCCTCAATATCTTTTGATAATCTCATGGTCAGGTCTTGCATTTCATTCTTCATGAGCATGTTTGCTTGACTCAGTTTCTGACATTATTCCTTAAGTGCAGTTTTTTCTTCATCATCTTGGTTTTGCAGAATTTAATTTCTCTTAGCTTGAGCTAATGATAACCTTTCTTGAAGAACAAGAATAAACTCATTAGCAGAATTCAATTCATCTTGCAGTTTTAAGTTCTTCATCCTTTCAACATCATAATCCTCAAGTGCCATCTCAAGTTGCTTCTCCATAGCCATGTTCAATGATTCTAGTTTCAGGATCTTCCTCAGGGTATTAAACTTCCTCCGAGGTACTAGGCTTTGATACCAATTGTTGGAATCCAAGAACACTGAGACGAAGGGGGGGGGGGGGGGGGTGAATCAGTGTTCTGCCGGTAATATAAGATTTTATCTTATTATAACATACACATAAATCGGTAAATGAAGAAACATATAACATGAAGTAAATAAACCATCCACATGAATGAACACCATAACACATAGATTTTATGTGTGGAAAACCTCAAAGAGGAAAAACCACAATGGGATTTGTGACCCACAATATCAATTCACTGACCATATGAAAGATATTACATAGCATGGGGGCCTGCACATGCAGGAAGGCACACTGCCGAGAGCACACTTCTCAACACAAAAGAGTCTCACTGACTACAAGCTTCTGCTGAGATAAAATAGTACTAGTGAAATCACAAAATGCATCTACAATGCCAAAAAGAGTTTCGGTTAAAGCTATGTTCTGTACCGGTTCATAAAACCTGAATCCTTCTACTGGTATCTCCTTTCCTCCAAGAATGCTTTACAAACTATCTACTGATCATAGTATGATATTACATTCTCATACAAATGACCTACATACATATCCTTCGCATTACACAATTATGTTACCTTGTCATAAACCTTGTCCTCTATCAAAATGACCCAACAGAATGACTTATATACCCTTTACAAACAATATTCCTTATGTTGGCTTACAATACAAAATATATTCAATGTCGGACCTTATACAATAATTACAAAATGATTTTACAAATAAAACCTTTCGGATCCAGACTGATGTCGGCTTCACTCAAGTGTTGGATGTCGATGTTGGTGTCGATGTTGGTGATGACCTTGAATATTCCAATTCTGGTATCCGTCGATGTATGCCTCCAAATGTCGGTATATGCCTTTAATAAAATCTTGTTTCCATCAATGACAACATATGATTACAATGAGTGTCAATTGCCAATAGCTAGAACCTTCATTACTGCAACACATACACTCATCTTGCACCTAAGGCTTTCTTTGTACAAAAATATTCTAACCTTGATACTCTTGTTGAATCTAATTTCAAAATTTGATTATTGAAAATCTACAAATATGTCTAAGGTAGTATCTTGTCCAAAAACAAACTATTTTAGTACATAATATCTTTGGAAGTTGTAAAGAACAAAGATGTTACAAGGAAGGTTGTCAAAACTTTTATTGTTGTAAAAAGGATGTGACCACAACCATACTAGATGCTAACATGTAAGAAAAACACTACCATATCTATATAGAACAAAACCACATCTTCAAAACACCATCACACATGATTTAATCTTAAAAACCATACAACCAATAAAATTAAATTTCCATATATATTTCATTTTCACAAACGTAATAGACTAAAATTATCAGAATCACCAAATCAAACATACTTTTCACCCCTTTTATATTACTCAACTATAAATAACCACATTAGAAAATTTGATGACATCCTATTAGTTTTAGGTCAAAACATTCTTTTATACACATAATGAACTTACATAGGCTTACAAAAAGGGAAAACCAAAAAACCAAAATGCTTCAAGTTCATTAAAAGAATGACCCATATTAAAATACTATGACTACAATATATATGGAGAATGTTTAAATAATTAGTTAACATAACTTAATTCCTTTGGCTCTCTTGATTTTGATGATGGATCACAGAGTGTGATTGGAAATAATAATAAAAAATATTGATCAAAATTGAATCTAGAAATTGCATTCATTCTATATTGAAGGGAAATCGGGCATCCCATAAAAGACATTTGAGATCAGTATGCACATCCAACATTAATTACAAATGCTCACTACTATGCCATAAAGAGGAATCAGACACAATTTGTTTGCCACATTAACCCCCTAGAGGAAAGTGATTGCAATTTTAGATCTTGCCATATCAAATAGCAGTTTCAGCAGCATGCATACATTTAGATTCAATCAACAAAAAATCATAAAATAGAAGAAAAAGACACAAGAATAGAACACAAATTTATCATGGGGAAAACCCTTTTAGGTAAAAAACCCCACACTCCAAAACCAGAGAGCCATCGTATTATTCATCAACAAAAACAGTTACAATACAATATTCGAGCTCTAGGCCTTTACATGAAGATTTACATCCTACTCCATCCTGGAAAAAATCCGGTAGCATAACCCCTATAAAATGAACTCCTCTCTCCTCAAGCTCCGCTAGCATGTCATGCCCAACTTTTGGGCACGAACGGAAATTTTTTTTTTAAAAAAGTACTTAACTAATTAACGACTTACTTAATTAAAATGATGCAACTTAGTTTGGTCTTACTACATTTGTGTCGATCAGGTAATTAAATTTAATTTAGTAATGAAGATAACTGAGTTATCTATGAGCTATAATTTCTCCCAAAAAGGAAATTCACTAAGCTTCATTAATAAATAATTACAATCTCAAATATGGCGAATAGATCTCGAATATAAACGATTTAAAATTTATCTTATTTTTTTCTTAATCCACTAGGATTCCTAGTTTAATTATCCTCGTTATTAAAACACCTTATTAAAATAAATTCCCCTGGAATTTAAAATACTTTATAATCTCAGGCTAAAATTGGCCCTCTTGGCCCTACCAGGAAACTTAGTGTTTACATCCCTTTATTTTTAATTCTAATCTACCTAATTATTAAAACCCCAATTATAAAATTTCTTCTTCATTCATTAATAATATAAAGGGAAAAATAACATTACTTAATTCTAAAATCAAATGTATGAATCCGATTTAATAAAGAAGTTAAACCCCTCAAGAAATTAAACCCTCTTATACATTTGTCAAATATTGTAAGACTTAGTTTAACAACTAACTAATTTAAATCCTTTTAAATATCATTTTAAGTCTACTTATATATATATATATATATATATATATATATATATATATATCTATATATATATATATATATATATATATATATATATATATCTATATATATATATATATATATATATATATATATATATACGTATATATATGTATGTTGTATATAATTATTTATATATTTAGTTATAACCCTCATATAGGTGAGTTTCTTTTCTTATTTTATAATCCAACAAGGAGGGAGGGGGAATGGGACTTTTATTCTCTTTCTTTTTTTTAAATTTTCCCCCCCCTCCACACACACATGTTATTTAAATTGAGTGTTGCCCTAACTCGAAACTAGGGTTAGGGCGAACACTGTCAATACCAAACTTCTTCCTTTTTTTTTTTTGCTTTGTTTTTTTTTTTGGTGTGCTGGTTTCAAGGGCCGGGCGGATGGCGAGGGGAGAGCCGAGCCGATGAAACCCTAGCAAATACCTAACGCCGGTGTTTATTTTTACGCAGGAGCGGGGAGCACAAGCCACCGCAGGGTCTGCGGAAGGGAAAAAAGGGGAGGCGGTGGTGCGGGGAGCACCGCAGCGCGGCACCGCCGGCTGCGGACGACGCCGCCCGCAGGCTGCGGCTTCCGCAGTCTGCAAACATTGCCGCTCGCAGCCTGCGGGTGCCGCAGGCTACGGCCGCCGCTGCCCGAGTGCTACGGCCCCCGCCTAACTTCGCACGGTTCTTTTTTTTTTAAGCGTTTACTGCTATGAGTAAAAACAGGGTTGTAAACCCTCGATGGTTTATAATATGTTTTTTTTTTATAACATTTTTATAAGAATATATATATATATATATATATATATATATATATATATATATATATATATATATATATATTTATATTTATATTTATATGAGTATATAATCCAGTAAAATAACCTGCATAAAGGTTTCTGTATGATAACTGGCAGATTTTCTTGTAAAAAGTATATATATATATATCAGTTTTCTTCCCTTATCTTTTGTGGTAAATAACAGATCTGGAAATATATCATTTCCTTACTTTTTGATACAAAATTCTTCAAAAGATACTTAATGGTTAAATATATATATATATATATATATATATATATATATATATATATATATATATATTTAAATGACTGGTTTAACAAGATTATCAGATCTTCTTGCTGTTATATAATATTATCAGAGCTGCATCTATTATATTTTTTTTTGTATAAATCAGTTTGTCCAAACAACATTTAAAAAGCAATAAATATTAAGAGCTAAATGTTTCCTTTTTTTGCAAAGAATAAACTAATTTAATAAATTTCTTTTCTGCAATAACCAAAAAAATAAAAGACTGTTTTTTTTAACAAATTTACAACAGCATGCTCAACTAAAAGGAATATGGATTTACAACTAATAATAATTTTCAGATTTCTCAAAAGTGCATACATTTCTTTTTTTTTTTATGCAAAACATTAAAAATCTAGATGCAAACTAACATTTTCATTTTCTTTTGCAAAACTACAAGTAGGAAAAATATGTGTCTTCATTGACAAATGTAAATACAAGATAGATATGGATACAAAATAAACATGAGTTCAAATGGGATGAAATCCCAACAATACTTTTTCTCTACATAATAACTTGAAAATAATACAACTTTTTTTTTGAAAGAGAATACTACAAATGCTCACTTTTCATTCTTTACACAAACTATTACATTGAATCTATCCTTCTCTTTTTTTTTTTAAGAAAAACAAAATCTTTTTACAACACAAAAACAGCAACTTAGTTCTTCAATCCTTCTTTTCCCATTCCCATGCAACCTGCAATAAAACATTTTTGACCATGGGAAGCTCACCTCCCAGCCTAGGCTTACTAGAAGCCACCCCCGAGCTTGGAGAACCAAGCACTAGATGGGTTACAAACAAACAAACTCTACACAAACATAGGAAAACACTTACATTCAAATTTCCCATCCCAAGCTACACATTCACCACTTTCATGGTGACTCTTCCATGGGTGGAAGTGGACCAAGTACCAATGGGGAGAATGCATGCCAAAAACAATACAACATAAGCCACCTCATGGCAATACAAATGCAACCAAAAATACTTCCACAATCCTTATGCCCCCCCCAAAAAGGCCCAAGGCCATATTTGCTCCCCTTATGACCCCCAAATGCATACACAAGGCTATGCATCAAGGGTCACCAAGGACTCCCTTGAGAACACTCTCCATAAGGAGAGCCTCTCACCCATGGCTGTCATACTCCTTCCACCCCAAGATCTTCCTATCCTCCCAAGAGTAGGAGATCTTGGACACTCCCAAAGCAACAAGAACACAAAACAAAATACATAGAAAGGAAAACTACACATTTTTAACTTCAACAAAAAAAAAAACTTCATAAAACACATTCTTACAACAACTCTTTTCTTTTACACAACAACATAAACTAACACTTACATCATAACAAGAGGAAGTAAGAAGTAACCAACCTTATTCTGCCAATAGGTTTGCTAAAATTAGTTGGGGATGAGCTGCCCAATTCCACACTAACTTTCTCCCAATTCCACCAAAAGTGCTAAACTCCTACTAACTTTTTTTCAAAACAAGCATAATCTCCAAGAATGGAGAGTGGGTGATTACTCACTAAGTTTCCAAATTCTTACCTAAGAAGGCCTCTCACACACTTCCCAACCTCTTGGGTGAGGTGTGAGTTCTCATTGGTTGCCCTTCCCAAACTCTTACACATTACCAAAATTGGAATGGGAAAAGGTGGAAGAAGATGGGGAAGAGGGTTTGACATCAAAAGAGAAGGTTGTCTATCCTAGGAGGAACCTTCTAAGTTGAATTTTCGTGCATCTTGGAAATATCACTTTTTGAAGTAACTACATAGTCACATGTTGCAAAATACCCCTAACCCATAGGTATACCCTTTGGACCTTTGGAAAAGCCTAAAAACTTACCCTAGGAGTCCATTAAACCCTTTGGAAACCCAACTGAAGTTTACCTACGGGTCAAACTTGAGTTGACCACTCCCAAGACTCCCTACCCAAGACAAATTTGGGACCACACTCATATTTTTGAATGACTTTGGTAGAAACAAAACTCCCTCCAAGAGACAAGTCAAAGTCAATGACACTTAATCAACACATGTGTCAAGTGACACAACAAAAATACAATATAAAAATCACACATGGAATTTGTCTCTTGAAGGATTACACATATACATATAAATTAAATTTTACACTCAAGCATTATACACATCACAAATAAAATACATTACAAGGGGGTGTTGTCTCTCCAAATAGACAACTCCCGACTTAACAAACGCACATTGGTCTAGGCTTGGTTCTCCATATAAATTCCATGGTCACATGGATAATTTTCCTGCGCATCTCAATTAACACATTAGTAACTCCAAATAATCACAATTATACATAATCAAATACATGGATTTCATTACACATCAAACACTCATACATTTGACAACAATAATTCAATATCTCATTTGTTTCAAATTCAATTTCACATATGCAATTAACATAATTTCCCAAAATTGAACCATTCATAAATATGCATCATTTTTCTATCATCAAAATAAAATCCTGCAAATTTCCAATAATGACATTCACCATCATAATGTAATTCTATTCTAGTAACATATCTAAAGTTTCATAATCATCATGCATGAAATAAAACATCAACATATGTCAGTGTGATCCAAATCATGGAATTATATAAGTTCTAAGTCCATAATGCATAAAATAAAGCATCCATAATAGTCTCAATATGCAAATAACTGAAAATGTCAAACTGAATCGGGGTAGGGCCTCACACCCTCCCCCTCTAGGCATGAACTTCCTCCCGGAGTTCATCAAAAAGGTGGGGGTACTGTGATCTCATAAGTGTTGCATCCTCCCATGAGGCTGTGACCTCATCATAGCAATCCCACTGGACCCTAACCTGGTCCAGCTCTCGCCCTCGAAGGCTCAGCGTCCGGCGTGCCAAAATGCGAATGGGCTCCAAAGCTAGCTGCCCGTCCGACTCCACCTGCAAGGCATCCCAATCTAGAATATGAGACTCATCATAGATATACTTCTTCAAAACTAAAACATGAAACACATCGTGGATGCGTGACAGGCTAGGTGGCAATGCTAGACGGTAGGCAACTAGCCCTATCCTCTCAAGGATCTCAAATGGTCCTACAAATCGAGGTGCGAGCTTAGAACCCTTTCCATAACAGATTGGACTCTTATGCGGTCGCACTCTCAAGAAGACTCTGTCTCCAACTGAGTAGCTACGATCAACCCTCTTCGCATCTGCATGTTTCTTCTGTCTATCCTGTGCCTCTCTAAGACGCTGCCTAATCAAATCCACCTGCTGCTCCATATCCCGAACTATCTCTGGACCAATAGCAACTCTGTCCTCTATGCGGTCCCAACTCAATGGTGTCCTACAAGGCCTGCCATATAATGCCTGATAGGGTGGCATCCCCAAGGACGTGTGATGCCCATTGTTATAGGCAAACTCCACTAAGGGAAGATACTCTTCCCACCTGGTCTGGTGATCCATGACATACATGCGAAGCATATCCTCTAACACCTGATTAACTCTCTCTGTCTGGCCATCCGTCTCCGGATGATAGGCTGTACTGAAATTGAGCTTGGTACCCATAGCTGCCTATAATGCCTTCCAAAAAGAAGAAGTGAAGAGGGAATCCCTGTCGGAAATGATCTTACGTGGAACACCATGAAGTCTGACAATGTCTCACAAAAACACCTGTGCTACTGCTGGTGCTGTGAAGGTGGTACGAACTGGTGAAAAGTGGGCCACTTTGGTCAACTTGTCAACCGTCACCAAGATGGCATCATGGCGGCGAGATGACATAGGGAGACCAATGATGAAATCCATGGATATAGTGTCCCACTTCCACTCTGGTATAGCATGAGATTGAAGCAACCCACCTGGATGGTTGTGCTCCGCCTTGACTCTCTGACACTCAAGGCATCGGGCTACCAACTCGACGATAAGCTGTCGCATTCCTGGCCAATGATATAGTTCTCTCAAGTCTGCATGCAACTTCTTGACACCGGGATGCGCTGCATAAGGAGCTCTATGAGCCTCTGTGATAATGAACTCCCGCAATCCCCCGGAAGAAGGTACATAGATGCGCCCTCTATGGCGTAATAAACCATCGGGTTCTAAGGAATAATCCACATATTTCCCTTCTAAAGTTTCCTGAGATCGAATAGCCTCGCAAACCTCTAAATACCATCTGTCCTCTGGCAATCGCTGCATGATCCGATCTATCAAATCCGTGCTCATAGACATGGTGTATACCTCGTGACGTCTCCTACTCAAAGCATCTGCAACTACATTTTCTTTCCCTTTGATGTAGTGAACATCAAAATCATACTCACACAAGAATTCCATCCATCTCCTCTGACGTGCATTAAGATTCGGCTGAGTAAATATGTACTAAAGGCTCTGATGGTCTGAGTGCAACTCAAAATGATGGCCCAAAAGGAAATGTCTCCATCTCACAAGTGCATGCACTACGGCTGCCAGCTCAAGGTCATGAGTGAGGTAATTAAGCTCGTGAGTCTTGAGTTTCCTAGACTCAAAAGCTATAGCTCTGCCATTCTGCATAAGTACTGCTCCTAAACCCTCTAGGGAAGCATCTGTGCAAACCATGAAATCAGCTGAAGGATCTGGTACTACAAGGATAGGTGCGGTAGTAAGTTCCCTTTTTAGTTCCTGAAAGGCCTTCTCGCACTTCTCTGTCCACTCAAACTTCTTCCCTTTGCGCTGAAGAGAAGTGATAGGATGAGCAATTCTAGAGAATCCCTCAACAAAACGTCGGTAATAACCTGCTAAGCCCATGAAGCTCCTGACCTCTGTCACACTGGTAGGTGCTGGCCAATCCATAATGGCTCTGATCTTGGATGGGTCTACTGAGATCCCATCACCGGATATAACATGACCAAGGTACTTGATCTCAGTTCTAAAGAAAGCACACTTCGACAAACTGCCATACAACTGATTTTCCCTCAAACACTGCAAAACCTGTCTCAAGTGTTCCTCATGTTCCTCCTCATTCCGTGAATATATCAAAATATCCTCGAGGAACACAATCACAAAGTGGTCGAGGAATGTACGGAATACTCCATTCATGAGACTCATAAAAACTGCTGGGGCATTCGTAAGACCGAATGGGACCACGGTGAACTCATAGTGGCCATATCTAGTGCGAAATGCGGTCTTGTGGATATCACTTTCCACTATTCTCAATTGATGGTATCCTGACTTTAGATCAATCTTGGAAAATACTTTGGCACCTTGAAGTTGGTCAAACAAATCATCGATCCTGGGCAATGGATATCGGTTCTTGATGGTTACTTTGTTCAACTGACGGTAGTCCATGCATAATTGGAGAGATCCATCCTTCTTCTTCACGAAGATGACTGGTGCACCCCAAGGGGATACACTAGGGCGAATGTGGCCCTTCTCTAGGAGTTCCTCAAGCTGAATCTTGAGCTCATTAAGCTCATTTGTGGTCATTCTATATGGTGCTCTTGAAATTGGTTCAGCTCCTGGAACAAGGTCTATATGAAAATCAATCTCTCTACGGGGCGGCATACCAGGTAACTCAGAAGGAAAAACATCTGAAAATTCCCTAAGGATAGGATGGTCGTCAATAGATGGTTCCTTTTCCTCTTGTTCTTCTCTATCACTAATGGTGATGGCAAACAACTGACATCCCTTTCGCATGCTCCGCTTAAGCTACATGGCGGAGATCATACGAAGAGGCACAGGTCTCTGAATTCCAGTTATCACTATAGGAGAGCCATGATCATCCTCACACTCGATCCTTTTCAGGAGACAATCCATCTTGGCTCTGTGGGCATAAAGCTAATCCATGCCAAGTACAACGCCATATGATCCAAGTGGTGTAACTCTAAGGTCTACTAAGGTGGTGGTATTACCAATCTGAAGCCGACATCCCTTAACCTCTGATTCCACTGACACTCTAGCTCCTGAAGCTAATTCCACTTCCCAACTGACCTCTTGCCTAATTGCCACTAGCCCGCAACGCTCCACAACCAATGGAGATATAAAAGAATCAGTAGCTCCTGAATCAAATAATATAGATACACTGCTACCTCTGATCATACCTGCTACCTCAATAACCGTGGCCTGATGCTCTGCCTAGCGGTTGTCAACCACTGCGAAGAGCCTATGGGACTTGCCCATGTCCCCAATTGTCGGCTCTGATGCTGCCATCCTCTGATTCCCTGTCATCTGACCTTGAGGACACTCTCTCGCTATGTGTCCCATGGCTCCACATGTGAAGCAAGGGCCTCGTGCCTGAAACTGTACTCCCTGTAGTCTGGAGAAAGACTGTCCCCCTGTCCTACTGGAACCACTGTACCCACCTCTAGAGGACTGCTGAGTCCTAGCCAGAGGTGTGTAAGGAGCCTGAGATCTCTAATCTCGCCTCTGACCCTGTGACTGCCACTGCTTGGGCTTTGTGCCCTGCTGATTCTGCGGAGGCTTTTGCCTCTGGTTTTGCTGAGACTGCTACGGAGGAGGGGGTTTGGAGAACCCCGATGAGTGCCTGTTGTTACCTTTCCAATGGGGTTTCTGAAACCCATAAGTCTGTGGTGAAGGGTTACGGTTCTAAAATTGATCCTTCGAGTCATGTGGTCTGGCCTGAATCTCCTCGGCTATCAAAGCCTTCTCCACGGCAACCCGGAGGCTCCCTGGGGCGGCCATTCTCACTGGTCCTGCTATGCCAGAATTCAATCCTCTGATAAATCGGTTGACGAGAAGCTTTTCATCTTTCAAGTAGTCTACATAAGGTAAGAGTTCAAAGAACTTGTTCTCGTACTGTGTCACTGTAAGACCCTTCTGCTGGAGGTCATGAAACTCATCCACCCTACGCTGTCTGAAATGCTCTGATAAATACCTCTCCCTGAATCTCTCTGTGAAAATCTCCCAAGTGAGGGTCTCTATCTCTAAGCCACACTTATATTCTTCCTATCTCCACCATGTGGAGGCTGTTCCTCGCAATAGGTGAACCGCTGCACGTGCTTTTAGATTGCTCTCATAAGAGCGCAATGCAAAGCACCTATCTAGGCTTAAAAGCCATGCCTCTGCCTCTACCCCGTCGGTAGATCCCCCAAATGATGGTGGCTGAAGACGCATAACCTCTCTGATTAGATCCCCTGGATCTCTACGTGCCCTCTCAATATACATTGGTGCTACGGCTGGAGGTGGTCCTGGCAGGTGAATGGGTTCGGGCTCATGCACAGCGTGACTCTCTACGGGATTTTGAGGTGGACTCCTACTCCGTTCCCGTTCTACTATTCTATGACTTCCTGAGTTCTGGTTCTCAACATTGTGGTCTACTGCTGGAAGCCTATCCTGTACTAGTCCAATCAGGTTCTAAAGAGCTACCAAGATGTCTCGGTTTGGGTCAACTGATTGCTCGGGAGGAGCTGCTGGGTCCACTTCCTGAACCGATTCCTCCCTAATGACCTCTTCGCGTGCCATGCGTGCACGCCTAGGGCCTCTACCACGTTTGCGAGCTTGTCGCGTAGTTGGAGGCATCCTTTTTAAGAAAATAAAATAAAACGAAATAAATAACTATTTTATGAGAAAATATTTTAGCTAGTTTAAAAATAAAATTAAATACAATTTAATTAATTAAATAATTGTAGCGAAACGTAATGGAGTAAGGTTCCCTAGTGTTGGCAACCTGGCTCTGATACCCAAAATGTCATGCCCAACTTTTGGGCACGAACGGAATTTTTTTTTTTTTTAAAGTACTTAACTAATTAACGACTTACTTAATTAAAATGAGGCAACTTAGTTTGGTCTTACTACATTTGTGTCGATCAGGTAATTAAATTTAATTTAGTAATGAAGATAACTGAGTTATCTATGAGCTATAATTTCTCCCAAAAAGGAAATTCACTAAGCTTCATTAATAAATAATTACAATCTCAAATATGGCGAATAGATCTCGAATATAAACGATTTAAAATTTATCTTATTTTTTTCTCAATCCACTAGGATTCCTAGTTTAATTATCCTCGTTATTAAAACACCTTATTAAAATAAATTCCCTTGGAATTTAAAATACTTTATGTAGTCACATAAATCTGTCCATTTTAATTAAATGAATATTTCGTATTTATTTGATTAAAAATCCACTAGCCATCAGTTAATTAAATTAATATTTAATTAATTTATCCCCAAACATTCTTCTATTAATTAAATAAATTATTCAATTTATTTTAATTAATTCATTAAAACCAAATACAAATCAATTAAATAAATAAAATCAATTTATTTAATTAAATCCCCCTTTTCCTCTTTTAAATAAATTAAATAAAACATTTATTTAAATCATTATCCCCACCCCACTTGCATTTTCCTACAAATGCAACTTGCACACATATTGAAATAAATGAATTTTTATTTTAAAAAAATCCTATTTTCCCTCACCCACCAAATCCACTTGCAAAATCTAATCCCCTTCTAGATTCTTCTAACCCCTTCCTAATTAACCTAATCCATCCCCTAATTATTGTCACATTCCTAAGCAAAATGGAGTCACTTCTCAAATGGCCCAAAGTCTTGGATAACCATTGAAGGTTTTCAACCTTCAACCACCAAAAACCCCAAAGTCTTTGAAAACCATTAAAGGCTTCCAACTTTCAACCACTTAATCCCCAAAGTCTCCAATAACCATTAATGGTTAATTCAACCCTCCCACATGGTTAAAACATTTGTTTGACTCAACCTCTATCCAACCACAAAGGTCTCATCAGGTCATTAATGCTTTGACCATGATTATCTCTTAATCATTTGCACAAAGGTTTATCCTTGGATTAACTCCTAATCCAGTAGGTAAGCCTAACTTAGACTTGACCCTTGGCCTTTAGATAACCATGAGGTCTTCTCAGGCCTTTAATGCCTCCAACCTCTTCTCTCAACCCAATCCTGTGTTGACACTTGTCACTATTTTATTGGTGCCAATTGTGCACATGGATCCCCAACTTTCAAGCTTGACCCTTGATTAAACCCTTCAATCTTGGCCATCCATTGCTCCATTTTTCCTATAAATAGAGCCCATTCCTTCATAATCCAGATCCTGAAAACTTGTATGCATTTAGACTATAGCCATTTTAGAAGAGCATTTAGCATAGCATTAACTAAATCTTGTCTTTTTGGTTAAAATACATCATTTTAGCATTAAAATAGCTTTTCATTTCATGTTTGGAGCTATTCTACAATCTCAATCCTCCATAAGCATCCATAGTGCAAAAAGCTGCTGAGAGCTACACTATTTTGGAACTTGGAGAGGAGAGGAACAAGGGAGAAGGAACTAAGAGTATGTTAGGAGGTATTTGGAGATGCCTCATCATGTTTGCTTTGATAGTTAAATATGCTTGCATGCTTATAGTCTCTCTTTTGGTATGCCTTTTTAGATTAGTTTTCGATTGACTAACACTAATGTTTTATGTGTTTTGTGTTCTTTGATCTTAGACTAACCTTGTGCCATTTAGGAGGGCATCATTTGGTGAACCCGACGTGAATCGAACACGCAACCTTCTGATAGATTTTTTTGAAATTAACATTTTTCTTGTTGAAATTGCCACACAGGTCGCGCTTCGGCGCTATTGAACGTGTTTTAGCGCTATTGAAAAATTTCTTTTAGCACTATTGACCCTAAAGTAGCGCTATTGAAAATGTTTCAGCGCTATTAACAACATTCCAGCGCTATTGTCACCGTTTCAGCGCTATTGACTCCATTCTAGCGCTTTTGTATTCTCGGGATTTCTTTTATTTAAGCGCTACTGTGTAAATTAGCGCTTCTGCTCACGCAGACTAGCGCTTTCGTATTAATTAGCGCTTCTGTAAAAAACACAGAATAGCGCTATTGCGACAGAGTGTCGCCCAAAGGGACTTGTAACCGAAAAAAAATCAAAAATTAGGCTTGTGGAAGCCCCCCTTTGAGCATCGATTTTATTAACTTGTTTCTTTTCTTTGTGCAGGTTAAAACAACACAACAAAAATCACAAAAAAATTTCATTTAGTGCTTAAAAAAAAAAAAAAAAAACTTAAAAAACACAAAAAAGAGTTTTTCATTGTTTTCTAGTTAGGCCTCATTTTTATTTGGTGCTTAAAATCAACAAAACAAACTTTCTTTCTTGCATCAATTGGGACTTAAAAATCACAATCCACACTTCAAAATTTTGGTGCAGTAAAAAGAACAATCCACTTGTCTTCATTTTTGGCAAAAACAAATTTTCCTTCATGCAATCGTGTTTTTCATTAAGTTGACCAGGACTTTCAACTTCTAGATTACAAAAACATATTGCTTTGAAGTTAAAATGAACACCATGGCTGTTGGAGCAACATCTCCAAATAGTTAGAACACATTTGCAAATGCTGGATTAAAAGGAACAAGTGTTTTACGTGTTTGGCACGCTTGTGCACAAAAAGTCAGTCGAGTGGTCCTACTTCTAACACACACTATCCTCTCCCTTGGCTCTCGTGGTCCTAGGTGCAAGAGAAAAGTGTTAGTAACGCTCAAAATTTTATCTTTTTAAGAGAGGCCTACCAAGGGATCGATACTCTTGGGAACGACCTCGAGCGGTAAATCCTTCGAGCCGCTATAGAAATCAGGTGAGAGCGAAAGCTGTAGCCTTGGGTATAGTTGTTCCTACAGTGTAACTGGCCGAAAGGACAAATGGGCCCCACCACCAGTTACAAGGCTCTTAAGTGAGTCACTGCAGAATGAACTTATGTCCAAAGCCATCGAACATGACTAAACACTTTTAAGTAGTAGCCCACCTGTTCTATTGATTGAGGATATTTGAGGTATAATTTAGTGCAAGAGCATAGAAGGTTTTGCTCCCAAGATACTCACCATACATATTTCCTTGAGTAGAAACATAGCTTTTTTGAAAAGTCACTTGTGGCTTGATAAAAGTGGTGACTCCCCCATCATAGGGATCATCTATTTGTTATGCTCGTGCAAGACTTAGTATATCACATCCTTACCTGCCACGGCGGGATTCATAAGGTATGTAGTACCAAAGTCGAAGAAATATCAAGATGTGGGCTAAATTTATCACAACTGGCCATTGGACCATAGGGATAAAGAGTGTTTGAAGTGTGTTCGTTTTACAGACCTAGAGCAAATTGAGCCGACTTCAGGCTTTGGAATTACACCTTAAAATACATCTAAAGGAAGGGTCAGAAACAAGTCCAAGGATTGGGTTGATCTAGACCCATACTCATTTGTGCCTTTTTAGGCAACAATCTTGTGTTTGTGTGCTTGCTTTGTTTTCTTGTCAAAGAAAAAATCAGAAAATCAATCCCAAAAACAAAGTATTCATCCAACATCTGTCAACACAACCAAAAATACCAAAACCAAAGTACAAACAAACAAAGAGTCACAAAATTTATGACCATTCTTCACATCTTGCGAAAGAAGAAGTGTCATCAGAGTATCACCTTGAAAAGGAGACCATTAAGCTCAAAGGCTTTGATCAAAAGGAGGAAATTCTTCTATCTCAATAGACAAATCTTTGTCTCACATAGAGTCTTTCTACATCGCATGCGTCTGTACCTTCAAGGTAAAACAAACGAATTTGATTCTGAATCATTAAACCGCAGAGCTTTTATGCAATATAGAGCTCTGAGTTATCACAAAAATCAAGGAGGAAAGATTGATCCCAACTTCTTCCCAAACATTTGTATCACCTACAACACAGCTCGAGAAGTGCCAACAACACCCGAAAGGGAAGAGATAGAGTTTGTCCCATTTGTGACACAGAGTTTTTATTGAAGTTAAAAACAAAACATCCATCATCTTACTCATACCTTATCATTCCATCATCAATCCATCCCAAAACTCTCAAAACATTCAGAGGTTCTTGTCCCAAGATCCCTTTTTAGATATTGCTTGAAATCAAAACACATCACTTTTAGATTGTTTCTACATCTAGGATAAGCTCATCCTAAGAGACACATCTACGCAGGTTAAAACTAGTTCATGAGTGAATCCTCTCATTGCTAGGTAGTCAAAATCTGTAACACATCTCAGATTTCTCTACACCTTATCACATCCAAACTTATCAAACAAACAAGCAATTCAAAAAAAGGAATTTCGGTTACATCTACCTTAAAGTGCTAGAGATCCCCATACAACACAAATCACCAACCAATCAATCTTTCATTTCATCACCACTCATCATCATCTTCAATCAACTTCAAAAACAAACTTGTAAACAAAATGGCTCAAACCCGATCGCGATCAAGGCAGCAAGAAATAGAAATTGAGGAAGAAGAGGACAACCTCAATGAATTTCAAGAGGCACTTGGAGGAAATGGGAATGACGAAAACCCAAGTACTCCCACTCCTTCAACAATCGAAAGGGTTCAACATAACCCTCATTTTAACAGATTATTTGATGAAATACTAAGGAGCAATGCGGATGCTCACTTTTTAAGACTCGCTCAAGAAGGAGCCAAACTCCCCTCAGACTTTGATCTTGCCCAATTAAGACAAGCATCAGAAAGACAAAGTCGCCATGAGGAGGAAAGGCGTAGAGACCACATCAGATATAACATCCCTCGAGGTAACCCACCACCTCCTCCTCCTAATGAAATAGAGATGTTGCGGCAACAAGTTGAGAATCTCGCCCAACAACTTTATAGTGGTGTTAAAACCAATCAATTCTCACTTAACGACATCTGTCCCTATCCGTTTGATAGGAATCTTTATATGCCACCCTTTCCACGCGGGTTCGAAACACCAAAATTCGAAAAATATAGAGGAAAGGGAGATCCCCGCGATCATGTCCGAGAATTTCATTCCGCTTGTCTTGAAGTAGCTTATGAGGACACATACTTAATGCGCCTTTTTCCCCAAAGCTTGGGAGGAACAACCACATCATGGTTTTCCCGACTACCAGGTGGCATAAGAACATTTGAGGAACTCATCCAGAAGTTCCTATCTCATTACTCTTATAATATTGAACGCGACATCACCATGGCTGATCTATGCAACACCAAACAAAAACCAGGTGAATTATTCTCAGTATTCCTACAACGATGGCGTCAAATGTCTAGCAGACGTTCTCTTCAGTTACCTGAACGAGAACTAGTGGAAATTTTTATTTCCAACTTAAATGAAGAAATGGAATTTCACCTGGATGTCAAAGACACCGATTCTTTTAACGATATGATCACCAAGGGTATAAAATGTGAGCGGGCACTCATCAAAAAAGGACTTATCAAAATCTTTAATGAACCCAAAGATGGTCCTCGCCCACGCTTCAATAGCGATAAACCGAACTTCTGGAACAAGAATAAGAATATCGTCAATGATGGGGTTGTGGATGCTCGGACTGTCCAAAATGCACAACCTGTGGTTCGGTTTGCAGGACAAAATCCTCCACCTCAAAATAACACAAATGTCCTTCCTAATCAAGGTCGCATCACATCTCAAGATGAACCAAGACCCCGTACACAAAAACAAAAACGCACATACACTCCCTTAGGGGAACCCATTGAAACAGTGATGCGACAACTCATTTCTCAGAATTTGATCACTCTACCTAAGTTATCAAATTATGAGCCTCAAGTCAAACCGGCATGGTGGAGAGATACTGAACATTGTGAGTTCCATCAAGGAAGAGGACACAAGACAAGTAATTGTCACCGATTGAAAGATCTCATTCAGGATCTTATTGACCGAGGAGAAATTGAGATTGAAGGACATGACCCAAAAACAACCAATAATGATCATCAGATGTTCAAAAATCCACTTCCATCGCAAGATCAAAGGGGTCCTTCCACTTCCAGACGAGGTCCTGATACCACTGATTATACGCAAGCTGCGTATAACTACACTGTCAATCACCTGTATGATGCCAGTGAACAAATTGCAACTATCACCTTCAAAAATCCCACCTCAAATTGCAATGTTGTTACACGTCGTGGAAAGGTCACCATCAAGGCAGCTCCACAAGGCACCACCTCCGTCCCAAAGCAGTACAATCTTGTGGAACAATTAGACAAAACCCCTGCGCTCATATCCATCTTGGAGCTTTTGCGTCTGTCACCCTCTCATAAAACAATCTTGGATCAAGCACTCCAAGAGGCGTCAGTCCCTGCAAACCTGAACACGGACCAATTTCAAGCCATGGTTGGAAGTCTAAAGTCATCACCTTGTCTCACTTTTTCCGAAAGTGACAACTCTTCTTTCCAACAACCTCATAACGCCTCACTCCACATTGAAGGCTTTGTTAACCAACACAGGATCAAGCGAGTTTTAATCGATAATGGAGCAGGCCTAAACATTTGCACACTACAATTGGTCACAGCATTGGGATATGCAATAGAATCAGTGGATCCTCGCAAGAAGATCACCATCAAGGCCTATGATGATGCAGAGCGTTCATCCAAAGGAGCTGTGGTACTACCAATCCGAGTAGGCCCCGTGGTAAAACACATAATCTGTCAGGTTCTAGACCTTCCTCTGCCATATAATCTATTATTAGGGAGACCTTGGATACATGCCATGCAAGCTGTTCCATCTACCTACCATCAATGTATCAAGTTCCCACATAATGGTGCAGAGATCACAATCCTGGGCGATGCAAATCCCTTTGCATTTTGCCATAATATCAGCCATCAACCAGAGATTACTGTTCCTAATAATAGGGAAGCCATTTCCTCCACATCATATGTAAATCCCGCCTCTCTTGCCAGTTCAAACACCCCTATACCCAAGCAAGAAAAGCTTAAAATGAAAGTCGCAGAGGAAGGTCCTGGGGAATATAACTTGAGTCAGCTCTTTTGTGTGGGACAAATGCCCACTTCTCCTAAAACACATGGTAAACCACAACAGTTGCTCCAGCAACCCCTAATCACGCCAGCATGTGCCTTAACGCCTTTCATCCTTGGAAAAAGTCAAGAGGAAGAAACACAAGATGAGGACCTAGCAGACTGGATCTATAAAGATCCCATCACCACTGACATACCGCGAGTTACACTTCCTACGGAACAATATGGCAAAGGTCTCCTCATTATGCAAAGAATGGGATATGATGGTCAGAGTGCTTTAGGATACTGCAAACAAGGACGACATGAACCTCTGCTACCAGAATTCAAGCCCAAAGGTAATACAGGCCTAGGCTTTGAAAAAGAAGTCCTTCCTAAACTCAAATTCAAAGGAAAACCCAGCAAACCATTTTGCCCACCTACTGCAAAGAGGACACCTTTCATAATCAAAGCACCATCAAACACTATCCCCACTGCCCCATCGAGGCTCACAAACCCACCGCAACCATCATCAGTGCCAAACATACCACTAATCGCACCAGTAATCCTATCAGCAACACCATTTGTAGCAGCAACTATATTGGAACCCGCAGCAGCATCTATGGCACCAGTAGTTCCAGCAGAAGCCACTGAGTCACCATTACCGATACTTCCAGTGAAAAATCCATTAAACCCCATCACAATTCCTGCAACACCGATCACTACAAGGATACATAAACCAATCACACCTGCCGTGTTTAACTCCAAAGACATCCCAGTATGGTATAGCAATCGGATGCTGGAAAGTGATTCAGAGACCGACTCACATGAGTGGGAATTCGATTCAGTGCAACTTAACACTTCAGATGAGGAAGACACATCACCACCTCCGCCACGCAAAGACATTCCTGTTTACGGAGAAGCACAGATAAAGACCACTTGGGTACCTGAGCTGGAAACATCTTCCATAGACCCTACGTCTCATCCTACGCCTGATTCTGACAGGGAAAGTACCATCAACTACCTTCACCACACTGTCTTAACCCTCACTGATACATCTCCCGCACTTAACCTAATCGATGACGTAATGCCCATTATCCACCCTGAACTCATCGAATGGAACCAACCAAATCCCCCATGTCTTGACCTCTTCCAAAACGATGAGGCTATCATTGACTTTTTGGAATTAAGGGATAATCTACCAAGCGGGGATCACAAAGCTGGATTCGCCATTCAACTTAATAGCGCAGCATACTTCGGGGCGGATGCCAAACCCTTCAGCTGCAAAAATATAACATTAAAACATGGATCTTCCAGTGAAAACCACACTGTGGCACTGTTTGATCCGACAACAGTAAAAAGAAAGAGCGTATCCAACGGTAAAAACCTCTCTGAGGCGCCTGAGGATGAAGGGTTTGACATTCTCCCTGCTAGTACACAACAAGAACGATCAACGATCCTCATTGAGGAGACCCAAGAATACAATGTAGGGACTCCTGAAAACCCTCATATCATACATCTGGCATCTCTTCTCACTCCAGAGGAACAGCCTCAATTTATAGAGTTCTTCCAACAGCGTCAGATCAACTTTGCATGGTCATATGCAGACATGCCTGGGCTTGACCCTGATTTAGTCATGCATCATCTCACAGTAGCAAAAGGAGCCAAACCTGTCAAGCAGAAGCTTCGTAAGATGCATCCTCAGATTGCCGTGCTAGTCAAAACAGAACTCAAGAAACTCCTGGATGTTGGTTTCATTAGACCAATTGATTATGCAGAATGGATCTCCAACATTGTACCAGTTGGCAAACCAAAAGGGGGCATCCGCATTTGTACAGACTTCAGAGATCTGAATAAGGCATGTCCTAAGGATGACTTCCCTCTACCAAATATCGACATCATAGTAGATCTAACAGCAGGACATGCCATGCTTTCACTCATGGATGGCTTTTCAGGATACAATCAAATAAAGATCGCACCAGAAGATCAACATAAGACAACCTTCACATGTCCATGGGGCACATATTGCTGGAATGTAATGCCTTTTGGTCTAAAGAATGCAGGAGCGACCTATCAAAGAGCAATGACCACCATCTTCCATGACATGATGCATACTATGATGGAAGACTATGTGGATGATTTACTAGCAAAATCACTCACAAGAGAAGGACATCTCCATATCTTAGATCAAATCTTTGATAGACTAGAACAATACCATGTTCGACTCAACCCAAAGAAATGTGTCTTCGGAGTGACCTCCGGGAAGCTTCTAGGATACATTGTCTCAAGCAAAGGTATTGAGGTCGATCCAGCAAAGGTTAAGGCAATCATGGACATGCCACCTCCAAGGAATATCAGTCAGCTAAGGACATTACAAGGACGGCTTCAATCCATCCGCAGGTTCATTGCACAATTAGCCGATAAGTGTCACCCGTTCACACACCTGCTACACAAGAACATCCGCTTTCAGTGGGATGCCCGATGCCAGCAAGCATTTCAGTCACTCAAAGACTATCTCATGAATCCACCATTGCTGATGCCACCAGATCCAAGTAGACCATTATTGCTCTATATCTCAGCAACAAGTACAGCATTGGGTGTACTACTGGCACAACATAATGCAGAAGGAAAAGAGTGTGCTATTTACTACATCTCTCGCACACTGGTTGGCTATGAACTCAATTACACACCTATTGAGCGAGCTTGCCTAGCAGTAATCTTAGCAGCCACTAAACTGAGGCACTATCTATTGACACACAAGGTGCAACTCATTGCAAAAATTGATCCACTCAAGTACTTACTCAGCAAAGCAGCATTGACAGGTCGTTTGGCCAAATGGGTAATGATTCTAAGTGAATTCGACATCGAGTATGTGGACCGTAAAGCTATCAAAGGTCAGGTTATTGCAGATCAGTTGGCCGATGCACCACTCATAGGCGATCATCCACTCATTTCCAATTTTCCAGATGAAGAGATATTCATGCTCACAGAAGCACAACCATGGAAACTATATTTTGATGGTTCATACACTAGGCACGGCTCGGGGGCAGGCATTCTGTTTATCACACCTCAAGGTGACAGCATCCCGAAGTCTTACAGGCTCACATTTCCATGCACAAACAACATAGCAGAGTATGAGGCTTTGATCACAGGACTCAGATTAGCCATACAATGGAAATTACAAGAACTACAAGTATATGGCGACTCGCAACTGGTCATTCGACAAGCAACAGATGAATATCAGACCAAAGATGATAAACTCATGCCATATAAGCAAATGGTGGACACTCTAAAGACATCATTTACTACTATCACTTTTGAGCAGATACCAAGAGATCAGAATCGAGCTGCTGACGCTATGGCTACCATCGCATCTCTACTAGATCTTCCACGGAATTCAACACGCTACGAGTTCTTGGTAGAACAGCTTTGGATCCCCGAATCTGAAATGATATGTTGCCTTGTTGGTTCTGAATCCCCATGGTACGGTGAGTTCTACACCTATCTCCGCGATCACACCCTTCCTCCCAACCAAACAAATAACCAACGTAAAACCTTCATTCGCCAAACTGCTCGATATACCATTATTGCCGAAACCCTATACCGACGCAGTCTTGATGGTACTCTCCTTCGATGTCTAGAACAAGGTGAGATAACAAAGGCTTTGGAAGAGGTACATGAAGGAATTTGCGGGACTCACTCAAGTGGTCCGTCACTAGCCAAGAAACTCATGCGAGCTGGATACTATTGGCCATCTATGGAAAAGGATTCCTACTACTTTGTCAGAAAATGCAAGAAATGTCAAGTTCATGGCGACCTAATATATGCACCAGCTCAAGAACTGCAACCAATCACAACACCATGGCCTTTCTGTCAATGGGGCCTTGACCTTGTGGGTAAAATTCATCCATCTTCATCCAATGGCCATAAATTCATTATTACCGCCACCGAATATTTCACCAAGTGGATCGAAGCTGTTCCACTTACCCAAGTCACCGGCAAGCAGATCGCCTCATTCATCCTCAATTACATCATCTGCCGGTATGGTGTGCCCATGTCCATTGTCACAGATAACGGTCTTCCTTTCAAAAATCAGGATGTCCGTGAGCTTTGTGAGAAATTTCATATCCAACACCGCTTTTCCACTCCCTATTACCCACAAGGCAATGGTCAGGCCGAAGCATCCAATAAAAACATATTGAGGATCCTAAAGAAGACAGTCAATGATGTCGGTCGTGATTGGCATGTTCAATTGAATCCAGCGCTATGGGCATATCGAACTAGCATTCGGACCCCTACAGGTGCAACTCCTTATTCATTGGTCTATGGTGCTGAAGCTATCTTACCTATTGAGGTCGAGATACCATCCTTACGGGTTTCATTGCACAATCTCATCGATGATGAAGCATACAGAGTATCTCGTCTTCAGGACTTAGAGTTACTAGATGAGAAGCGACAAGCTGCATACAATCACCTCAAAGCCTATCAGCAGCGCATGAGTAGAAGCTACAATCACCGAGTTAGATCTCGTACATTTGAGGTAGGTGATCTTGTTCTTCGAGAAAATCCTCGCAACCAACCAAACAGAGAACATCAAGGCAAGTTTGAATCAAACTGGCTGGGCCCATATGTTGTCACTGCTGTATTCGGGTCCGGGGCATATCAGTTGGCTACTTCAGAAGGAGAACCACTCGCAGACCCAATCAATAGCATGCACCTCAAAAGATTTTATACCTAAGGTGTACAGAGCATCAGGCTCCCCTACATATCAGAAAAATACCAAAAACATTCAGAAAATGTCCTAAAGAAAATACAAAAACATTCAAAAAAGTAAAGAAAAATCATGCATCCAAACGGTGAACAACCACTTCGGTGGCACCTTGGGTAAGTGCGATGGTGAAAACCTGGCAAACAGGCGCCACTCGTAAAGGCAATGGCTCCAGTATCTTTCAGGCTCGTTGCGATCACATTCATACACACACCCATCCATCCATCCCAACCATGGCTCGTTATTTGATCTGCAATTAAGAAAGTACTCCATGCGTCTAGCATCCCACCTTTTCATAGTTAGGACTACAAACTGGGGGCAATACCCTTACCCTCGTGATGGAAGTGGATTCTACATTGTCTTATATATCATTACGCTCTTCATTCAGGCAATCATCAGAAAATACCAAAAACATTCAAAAATGACTCACAAAATCCAAAAACATTCAAAAATGACTCACAAAATCCAAAAACATTCAAAAAGGACTCACAAAATCCACAAACATTCAAAAACTATTACACAAACTCCAAAAACATCGAAAAACCATCGAAAACCACACAAAAACATGGCAACACCTTGTACATACCCATCCGATCAGATACAAAATAAACATTGACAACTACTCACACACTGACCATCTACCAATCAAACCAACACAATCAACATCAACAATCCAAACCTGTCTTTAACCAAGGATGTATCCTTCCTTACCAAAACAAAGACAAGATGACGTTTTCTTTGACAAGAAAATTCTGTTAAGCTATCAAATGCTTGGTTGATTCGTGAGTAATTCATTTGTTTATCTGTATCGGGATCTTTCAGCATTGTTTTGTATTTGTTTGCGCATTATTTCCGATGAAGTTCTGGGACATGTACTAATGGTGTCTACGTGGGAAGTTCACCAAGCTACGTGATCTTATGCAAAATGCAGTCATAGATCACTACGGCTTGCTGACTACAGCGTATACCTCGACCATATGAACATGAACCATTACCAAGGATCCATATTCTTTATTCTTTATGTATATATACTGTTTGGTTGCAGGTACAATGCTCATCCTTTGATTCCTCTTCCTCCAAATTGGATAAAGGTTTTATTTTTTAGTACGGTATGTACTTGTCTCAGGATCTGATCAAGCCTAAGATCAAGGAGGACGATCCAAGTCATGCACGAAAGGAGATAATCCTTGTCTGTTCCGCAAGCAATACTCTGGTCGACTTGACCCTTATATCAAGTCGTTTGTATTAACTTGCTATATTAAAATCCATGAAAGAAATACTCAGGTCATCTTGAATCATTGTGTCAAGATGCTTGTATTCTCTTCCAACATTTTAAAGCTCAATGATGAAAATAGAGCACTATGGATCGTCATTTCACCTCATCTGTTTATATCTTGCATTCCGTTGCATATCACCCATCCATTCATTCATATGTAGACTTTTACATGTAAAAATGATTAATAAAAGCTGGTCTTGGATACAATCATGACCGAGTACTCTGATACATCATCAATGCATTATGCAAAGTCTTAAAACAACCTTGCATAATCATATCATCCTTGCATATAGGTGCATCTTGCATTGCGACCATTCATGTCATTTTTAAACTTAAACATTGCATATAGTTCATTGTTGCCATTAGTTTTCATTAAACAAAATCATTTTCATCATTGCACCAATCATAAATAAATTAGATTCATTCATGGGATCAAATTGTCTTTGATTGTTTTAAATCATTTACTAAACATTTCATCCAGTGTAAATTATCCATTATCATCTTATCAACTTATTATTACACACATCCATTTATCCATTTTAGATACACAGTGCATTCATTCATTCATTAATAAGCATCTTATTATGTTCATTTTAGAATTCATTCACATTGCATTTATTATCATTACATTAAGGTGCAGTTATTATCCCCATTAGTTATCATATCATCCCATTTGCACTTACCAACATATTTAAAACGCATTTAGAAACATTCATTTAGACATTATCATATAAACATTTGTACTTTACATTTGTTTATTCATCTACATTCATTTTAATATCATCATATAAACACTTGTACCTTACATTTGTTTATTCATCTACATTTATTTTAATATCATCATATAAACACTTGTACCTTACATTTGTTTATTCATCTACATTCATTTTAATATCATCATATAAACACTTGTACCTTACATTTGTTTATTCATCTACATTCATTTTAATATCATCATATAAACACTTGTACCTTACATTTGTTTATTCATCTACATTCATTTTAATATCATCATATAAACACTTGCACTTTACATTTGTTTATCCATATTACATTCATCTAAACACATCTAGATGCATATCCATACATAAAATCATTCATCTAACCATTGCATTGACATCATCACATAAATCAGCTCATCATTACATCGCAAAAGGAAACATCATACAATCTTGTTCATCCATCAAAAACATAAGCATATATCATCCTAGTATATTTATACATAATATCATTTATTCAACCATTGCAATAAATCAGCTCATCATTACATTGCAATAGGAAACATCATACAATCTTGTTCATCCATCAAAAACATAAGCATATATCATCATAGCATTCCATACATGAAGCATTACATAACTCATCATAAAAACCTGCATTCATATAGCAGTATCTCACATCATAACTCATCATAAAAACCTGCATTCATATGTCAGTATCTAACATCATAAAAACATGCATAAAAGAAACATCTCATCAAATGCATACATGTACACATATACATCTAAGCAATAACTCATCATCATGCATAAACATCCATACATCATCACATGCATATCATCACAAAATGGGATCTCCTCATATATATCATCTCATATATCAGAGTACAATGAAGTCTACAAAATCGGCTACCAAAAAGCCATCCAAGATACAGTCCAAACATAGACAATGATACAACACATGTATGCAAAAATGCTCTCTCAGATGCCGCTCTGGCCAGATGCTGTACCTGCCCCACCCCTACCTACTCCACCACTGGTACCTGCCCCACCTGATCCATCTCTCCGTGGAGGCCTCATCGAACCCCCACTCCCTCCTGCATCTCCTGATCTATCCCGTCGCAAAGGACCCATCACTCCCCCACTGCTCTGCATCCTCTGTGATCGCTCGGATCTCGTCTGCCGCATCTGGGTATAACTGAGAGCTCGCTGACTGAATGGCACAACCTGCTCATATAAACCTCGCCAGTACTCTATCTCGGCCTGCGCTCGCCCAAACTGCCTCATAGTCTCCCCTGATGGACCCTGTGCTCCTGCTCGGACTCTCTCCTGCAGCTCCGCCAAACTCTCCACCGCCGTATCTCTCTCCCGCAGCACCACTGTCAGCTCTGACTCACGTGCAAATAGCTGCACATCTCTAGCTGCTACCTCCGCCTCTAATCTCTCTACCCGGGCCTGCAAATAACCTATCATGTGCTCCCGCAGATCTCCAGTCGCTCCCTCCCCTATATCCATGGCTGCTGCACTTGTATCACCCCCTCCACTAGGTCCCTCCTCTGCACCACACTCCCCTGCACCACCCTCTCCTGCACCTGTATCCATCGGGATCTCTCTCTCCATCCCCCTCCCACTCAGCTGCACTCCTCCCTGCATCAACGGTCCCTGTGATATCTGCAGAGGTAGTCCCCCTCTCCCTCTCCGCTGTCTCGGCATCCCCATCCCTCCTCCACCTCCTCCACCACCACCACCTCCTCCTCCTCCTCCACCTCCTCCTCCTCCTCCACCACCACCTCCTCCTCGACCTCCTCCTCTCCGTCCTCGTCCCCTCTCATCCTCAAACGCTGGGATCGGCTCCGCTGGATCTGATATCCGTCGGATCGGGTGCGCCGCCCGATACTGGGTATACTCTGCTGTAACCCCTGCATCAACGACCCTCGGTCGTAGATCCCATGGCCTCGCCTGCAGTGTACGGAACTCTGCCAGTGCCTGATCATACGGTAGCACTGGACCCCATGCATACCGCTCTCGAATCACTCGAGCATACTCTCCCGATCCGCTCGGCAGACCCTGCTGCCATCCAAACTGCCTCATAACCCGTCCTGGCACCTGTCTCTCTACGTGATAAGAGGTCCTCCCAATGAGGAATCGGGTCATGAAGACATAAGGTAGTGCCTCCGCATCATCCTCCCATGGCTCACACTCCAAGTATGGCCGCCAGATCACTGCATCTAGGTCATCTAATGCTCGCCTCCACCACTCTAGCTTCCCCAAGTGGGGCTGGCTCATCATACCGCTATACATGAACATATAGGGCTGGTCTACGGCTCGGAATCTCAGACTCACTGGTCGAGTCACTGGTAAGTGCTCCCATGCCCACACATGCAGCAGCATCATGCCTACTGCAAGAGACCCCCGCTCTCTGTACACCACCTCATGCAACTCCTGGTACATGTGCGCTAGCACGCACGGCCCCCAGGCATATCGGGTCCCCTCTGTCACCATCATCTCAATCACCTGTCCCCATCCGACCGCCAATCCATGTGACCGCCTGTCTGGACACAGAAGTCCTCCCACGATCCCTGACAAAACTGCTGGAAGGGGCTCATATAGTGCCGCTATATCCTCCCAGGCAATCGACCCATCATCAATGAATACGTCCTCATCAAAAATCCTCTGGCAAGACACTGTCCCCCAGGATCGATCATACGTCACCAGCCGCCCTCGAATCGGAATCCGCAGAATGCGCCACACGTCCTCCAAAGTCACCGTCATCTCGCCCTGAGCCAGATGGAACGTGTATGTCTCACTGTGCCATCGCTCTGCTAACGCTGTAATCAGGCCGTGATTCATCCGAATCACGGGCATATGCATCACCTCATAGAGCCCAGTAGCCGCAATACAATCAATCTCAATCTGAGTCAAACGATCTCGCAACCCCTGTGTCGCGGGGTGGCGCTCGCGTAACTGCAACACGCGTAAGTCCTCCTGCACATAACATTCATCAAACCACCATCAGTTGTTTTGTTATCAAACTTTCTTAAGTTTAAACCTAGACTATCATCAGATACTTTGATCAAGTATCTTCGAGTCTCAACAGGTAAGCAATCATGGCCGCCTAGACTTCAACAGGCATTTCTCCTAACAAATGACCTAAGTCTCATCGGGCTGCTATGGTTCAAAACAACTCCCACTTCCCCTCGTCATCCATCCATCGCTAGGCATCAGGAGATTTGTTTTGTCCGAAACTGGGGCATTTTGTATACTAAAGCAAAAGCGCTATTTAATCTACAATAGCGCTCATTCTGAACAAAAGCGCTACAACCACATCAATAGCGCTCAAAAAGCCCTGCAATAGTGCTACAAAAACAAACGCGCTAAAACAGCTACACAATAGCGCTATTCAGGTCAATAGCGCTCAATTAACTACACCATAGCGCTATTTACTCAAAAGCGCTAAAACCAATATACAATAGCGCTATTAAACATCAATAGCGCTCAATTGACCCTACCGTAGCGCTAATTTATCAAAAGCGCTCAAACTTTTTTGCAAAAGCGCTAAATTCATACAAAAGCGCTACAACTAGCCTACAAAAGCGCTATTGCGGCACAATAGCGCTAATTTATGGAGCAAAAGCACTAAAAACATAGTTCCAGCGCTCTTGCTCCGACTTGACTTGGACTTAGCTAAAAACATACCAAAAATGCATAAAAAGTGGGTTTTCGAATTTGCGTACCACTGGTCCATAGTCGGCTGGGCGCTGGTACCGGCGGACTCGCTCAAATCTGTGCTCGGTGATCGGAAACGGCATCGTCGCTCCTCGTTGCTCCTCCAAATGTCACTGTCAGAGCTCTAGTTTTCAACTGGTCGCGGTCACAAATGATCCTATTTTACCCCCTTTCACCCCATTTATACCCCCCGCCGTCACCGTAACTTTGTCCCGCTCATCGCCGTGGTCCCCGTGAACTTCCCGAGCCTCCCATTTCTCCCAGTTTCCCCCGATTTCTTCTATTTTTCCCCAGTATACCTAACTTCTTCTCTTCTATCAACTCGCCAATTTTCATTCTTTTTCGAGAGATCGCCCGATTTTTCAAAAATTTTCGGCCCATCTCTTGAGGGGGCATACCACCCATTAAATTTACATTTTATGGGGCATTTCTTCACACCAGTTTTTCTTTCTTTGAAACGATGCGATAAACTGCACCGTCTCAAAGAGGGGCAAATGTAGTCACATAAATCTGTCCATTTTAATTAAATAAATATTTCGTATTTATTTGATTAAAAATCCACTAGCCATCAGTTAATTAAATTAATATTTAATTAATTTATCCCCAAACATTCTTCTATTAATTAAATAAATTATTCAATTTATTTTAATTAATTCATTAAAACCAAATACAAATCAATTAAATAAATAAAATCAATTTATTTAATTAAATCCCCCTTTTCCTCTTTTAAATAAATTAAATAAAACATTTATTTAAATCATTATCCCCACCCCACTTGCATTTTCCTACAAATGCAACTTGCACACATATTGAAATAAATGAATTTTTATTTTAAAAAAATCCTATTTTCCCTCACCCACCAAATCCACTTGCAAAATCTAATCCCCTTCTAGATTCTTCTAACCCCTTCCTAATTAACCTAATCCATCCCCTAATTATTGTCACATTCCTAAGCAAAATGGAGTCACTTCTCAAATGGCCCAAAGTCTTGGATAACCATTGAAGGTTTTCAACCTTCAACCACCAAAAACCCCAAAGTCTTTGAAAACCATTAAAGGCTTCCAACTTTCAACCACTTAATCCCCAAAGTCTCCAATAACCATTAATGGTTAATTCAACCCTCCCACATGGTTAAAACATTTGTTTGACTCAACCTCTATCCAACCACAAAGGTCTCATCAGGTCATTAATGCTTTGACCATGATTATCTCTTAATCATTTGCACAAAGGTTTATCCTTGGATTAACTCCTAATCCAGTAGGTAAGCCTAACTTAGACTTGACCTTTAGCCTTTAGATAACCATGAGGTCTTCTCAGGCCTTTAATGCCTCCAACCTCTTCTCTCAACCCAATCCTGTGTTGACACTTGTCACTATTTTATTGGTGCCAATTGTGCACATGGATCCCCAACTTTCAAGCTTGACCCTTGATTAAACCCTTCAATCTTGGCCATCCATTGCTCCATTTTTCCTATAAATAGAGCCCATTCCTTCATAATCCAGATCCTGAAAACTTGTATGCATTTAGACTATAGCCATTTTAGAAGAGCATTTAGCATAGCATTAACTAAATCTTGTCTTTTTGGTTAAAATACATCATTTTAGCATTAAAATAGCTTTTCATTTCATGTTTGGAGCTATTCTACAATCTCAATCCTCCATAAGCATCCATAGTGCAAAAAGCTGCTGAGAGCTACACTATTTTGGAACTTGGAGAGGAGAGGAACAAGGGAGAAGGAACTAAGAGTATGTTAGGAGGTATTTGGAGATGCCTCATCATGTTTGCTTTGATAGTTAAATATGCTTGCATGCTTATAGTCTCTCTTTTGGTATGCCTTTTTAGATTAGTTTTCGATTGACTAACACTAATGTTTTGTGTGTTTTGTGTTCTTTGATCTTAGACTAACCTTGTGCCATTTAGGAGGGCATCACTTTATAATCTCAGGCTAAAATTGGCCCTCTTGGCCCTACCAGGAAACTTAGTGTTTACATCCCTTTATTTTTAATTCTAATCTACCTAATTATTAAAACCCCAATTATAAAATTTCTTCTTCATTCATTAATAATATAAAGGGAAAAATAACATTACTTAATTCTAAAATCAAGTGTATGAATCCGATTTAATAAAGAAGTTAAACCCCTCAAGAAATTAAACCCTCTTATACATTTGTCAAATATTGTAAGACTTAGTTTAACAACTAACTAATTTAAATCCTTTTAAATATCATTTTAAGTCTACTTATATATATATATATATATATATATATATATATATATATATATATATATATATATATATATATATGTATGTTGTATATAATTATTTATATATTTAGTTATAACCCTCATATAGGTCAGTTTCTTTTTTTTTTTTATAATCCAACAAGGAGGGAGGGGGAATGGGACTTTTATTCTCTTTCTTTTTTTTAAATTTTCCCCCCCCTCCACACACACATGTTATTTAAATTGAGTGTTGCCCTAACCCGAAAATAGGGTTAGGGCGAACACTGTCAATACCAAACTTCTTCCTTTTTTTTTTTTGCTTTGTTTTTTTTTTTGGTGTGCTGGTTTCAAGGGCCGGGCGGATGGCGAGGGGAGAGCCGAGCCGATGAAACCCTAGTAAATACCTAACACCGGTGTTTATTTTTACGCAGGAGCGGGGAGCACAAGCCACCGCGGGGTCTGCGGAAGGGAAAAAAGGGGAGGCGGTGGTGCGGGGAGCACCGCAGCGCGGCACCGCCGGTTGCGGACGGCGCCGCCCGCAGGCTGCTGCTCCCGCAGTCTGCGGACGTCGCCGCCCGCAACCTGCGGGTGCTGCAGGCTGCGGCCGCCGCCGCCCGGGTGCTGCGGCCCCCGCCTAACTTCGCACGGTTCTTTTTTTGTTAAGCGTTTACTGCTATGAGTAAAAACAGGGTTGTAAACCTTCGATGGTTTATAATATGTTTTTTTTTTATAACATTTTTATAAGAATATATATATATATATATATATATATTTATATTTATATTTATATGAGTATATAATCCGGTAAAATAACCTGCATAAAGGTTTCTGTATGATAACTGACAGATTTTCTTGTAAAAAGTATATATATATATATATATATATCAGTTTTCTTCCCTTGTCTTTTGTGGTAAATAACATATCTGGAAATATATCATTTCCTTACTTTTTGATACAAAATTCTTCAAAAGATACTTAATGGTTAAATATATATATATATATATATATATATATATATATATATATATATATATATATATATATATATATATATATATATATATATATATATATATATATATATATATATATATATGACTGGTTTAACAAGATTATCAGATCTTCTTGCTGTTATATAATATTATCATAGCTGCATCTATTATATTTTTTTTTGTATAAATCAGTTTGTCCAAACAACATTTAAAAAACAATAAATATTAAGAGCTAAATGTTTCCTTTTTTTGCAAAGAATAAACTAATTTAATAAATTTCTTTTCTGCAATAACCAGAAAAATAAAAGACTGTTTTTTTTTAACAAATTTACAACAGCATGCTCAACTAAAAGGAATATGGATTTACAACTAATAATAATTTTCAGATTTCTCAAAAGTGCATACATTTCTTTTTTTTTTTATGCAAAACATTAAAAATCTAGATGCAAACTAACATTTTCATTTTCTTTTGCAAAACTACAAGTAGGAAAAATATGTGTCTTCATTGACAAATGTAAATACAAGATAGATATGGATACAAAATAAACATGAGTTCAAATGGGATGAAATCCCAACAATACTTTTTCTCTACATAATAACTTGGAAATAATACAACTTTTTTTTTGAAAGAGAATACTACAAATGCTCACTTTTCATTCTTTACACAAACTATTACATTGAATCTATCCTTCTCTTTTTTTTTTAAGAAAAACAAAATCTTTTTACAACACAAAAACAGCAACTTAGTTCTTCAATCCTTCTTTTCCCATTCCCATGCAACCTGCAATAAAACATTTTTGACCATGGGAAGCTCACCTCCCAGCCTAGGCTTACTAGAAGCCACCCCCGAGCTTGGAGAACCAAGCACTAGACGGGTTACAAACAAGCAAACTCTACACAAACATAGGAAAACACTTACATTCAAATTTCCCATCCCAAGCTACACATTCACCACTTTCATGGTGACTCTTCCATGGGTGGAAGTGGACCAAGTACCAATGGGGAGAATGCATGCCAAAAACAATACAACATAAGCCACCTCATGGCAATACAAATGCAACCAAAAATACTTCCACAATCCTTATGGCCCCCCCAAAAAGGCCCAAGGCCATATTTGCTCCCCTTATGACCCCCAAATGCATACACAAGGCTATGCATCAAGGGTCACCAAGGACTCCCTTGAGAACACTCTCCATAAGGAGAGCCTCTCACCCATGGCTGTCATACTCCTTCCACCCCAAGATCTTCCTATCCTCCCAAGAGTAGGAGATCTTGGACACTCCCAAAGCAACAAGAACACAAAACAAAATACATAGAAAGGAAAACTACACATTTTTAACTTCAACAAAAAAAAAAACTTCATAAAACACATTCTTACAACAACTCTTTTCTTTTACACAACAACATAAACTAACACTTACATCATAACAAGAGGAAGTAAGAAGTAACCAACCTTATTCTGCCAATAGGTTTGCTAAAATTAGTTGGGGATGAGCTTCCCAATTCCACACTAACTTTCTCCCAATTCCACCAAAAGTACTAAACTCCTACTAACTTTTTTTCAAAACAAGCATAATCTCCAAGAATGGAGAGTGGGTGATTACTCACTAAGTTTCCAAATTCTTGCCTAAGAAGGCCTCTCACACACTTCCCAACCCCTTGGGTGAGGTGTGAGTTCTCATTGGTTGCCCTTCCCAAACTCTTACACATTACCAAAATTGGAAAGGGAAAAGGTGGAAGAAGATGGGGAAGAGGGTTTGACATCAAAAGAGAAGGTTGTCTATCCTAGGAGGAACCTTCTAAGTTGAATTTTTGTGCATCTTGGAAATATCACTTTTTGAAGTGACTACATAGTCACATGTTGCAAAATACCCCTAACCCATAGGTATACCCTTTCGACCTTTGGAAAAGCCTAAAAACTTACCCTAGGAGTCCATTAAACCCTTTGGAAACCCAACTGAAGTTTACCTACGGGTCAAACTTGAGTTGACCACTCCCAAGACTCCCTACCCAAGACAAATTTGGGACCACACTCATGTTTTTGAATGACTTTGGTAGAAACAAAACTCCCTCCAAGAGACAAGTCAAAATCAATGACACTTAATCAACACATGTGTCAAGTGACACAACAAAAATACAATATAAAAATCACACATGGAATTTGTCTCTTGAAGGATTACACATATACATATAAATTAAATTTTACACTCAAGCATTATACACATCACAAATAAAATACATTACAAGGGGGTGTTGTCTCTCCAAATAGACAACTCCCGGCTTAACAAACGCACATTGGTCTAGGCTTGGTTCTCCATATAAATTCCATGGTCACATGGATAATTTTCCTGCGCATCTCAATTAACACATTAGTAACTCCAAATAATCACAATTATACATAATCAAATACATGGATTTCATTACACATCAAACACTCATACATTTGACAACAATAATTCAATATCTCATTTGTTTCAAATTCAATTTCACATATGCAATTAACATAATTTCCCAAAATTGAACCATTCATAAATATGCATCATTTTTCTATCATCAAAATAAAATCCTGCAAATTTCCAATAATGACATTCACCATCATAATGTAATTCTATTCTAGTAACATATCTAAAGTTTCATAATCATTATGCATGAAATAAAACATCAACATATGTCAGTGTGATCCAAATCATGGAATCATACAAGTTCTAAGTCCATAATGCATAAAATAAAGCATCCATAATAGTCTCAATATGCAAATAACTGAAAATGTCAAACTAAATCGGGGTAGGGCCTCACATAGCAATCCTTATATTTATAGTTTGCAATGCAAAAGGAAGAAGCTTCTCAAAACCATCCACATTCAATGTATCTACAACATATAATTAGAAACTTCCTTTGTGCACAACTCTTTCATAAATAATATTTAATACAAATATTATTTATTCCATAAATCATCCAAGATGAGATAAACAAGCCTTTTGCTTATTTGGAACTTTCCATTTTACCCCAAGCCTATCCAAGTGGAAGATTTGGTCCCACTGAAAATCTTTCCAAAAAAATGTGCACAACAAAGGAAAACAAACTATGTAGCCACTTGTCACAAGAGCGGAGATTTGAAGAGTTCCAAAGAAAATTTCTTCTCAAAGTTCCCTCCTTGTGCCAAGTGTCGCAATTTCCTTTCACCTCAAAGCTTGTTGCACCCAACATGCCATCAGACCTTGCAATTAAACATTGCACTTTGGAAACATAATATATTCTATTAAATAAATAAAACTAGCACATATGACCATTAAATTAATTAAAGAATATTATTGGGACTCCTAAGGTTGAGACACCTTAATCCCAACAATCTCCCACTTGATGAAGACCTTACAAGAGTCATCTCATCACAAGATTTACACTGTTAAGAGCCACTCGTGAAATCACATCATTGTTGGTATTTTGGTATGGTTTTGTCATTGATGTCAACACCTACTAAAACACTAGCACTTTGGAGATCCAGCAACATTCACCAGAAAGCAAGTAACTATTGTGCAGTTACTGGTATATGGTTCATCGGCAGGATATAATGTTCACCGGTACCTGGAATGATATGGAAGACACTTGATAATGTCGAAGACATCGTATGGATACTTTGTTTTGAAGAATTTATCATTGGTATATTCATATTTGCATATTTGCTTTTACCAGCAAATAGGTCCAGGGTTATCTAGGGTTACACCAGCAAGTTTATCTTTTCTAGATCAGCATGGCCCCCTATGGAGATGATTTATTATTGATGTAAATGCATTAAGCCGACATGTTTAATCGGTTATTGCATCGGATATTATATTATATGTAAAATATTTTTATTGTAATATCTTGTAGAGCCGACCTACTAAAATTTGTCTTAGGTTATGGTATAAATGTAAGATCTTATTTGTAAGATCAAGTGTGGAATACGAAAAAGCATTGTGTGAAGGTATATGCGAGATTAAGCAGAGGTATACATGAAGACATCATTTGAAGGTGAAACTAGGTTTTTGTAGAAGCATATCAACATTACACCGGTACTGAATCTAGCATAGGAAGATGCTATTTTGTGCAGTACATTCTTATTGGATTTAACCATCCAACTGTAGTCAGTGTGACTCCCATTTTGTGATTGAGCAGTGAGCTCTAGGCTATTGGCCTTTTTGCATGTGCAGACCCCATTTATGTACACTTACTATCTGTAGTAGTATCATCTAATTGTGGGTAAGTTTTCCCATCGTGGTTTTTCCCCTTACAGGGTTTCCACATACAAAATATTGGTGTTATGTGTTGTGGATGACTCTATGTTTATGTTTCATGCATTAATCTTTACCGGTATAGCAATTTACTGTTAAACTATCTACTGGCACACTTAATTGGTTTATTGGTATTAAGCATTAAGTTGGTTAATTGGTTTTTGGTTTGAATTTATTAGACAACTGATTCACCCCCCCCTCTCAGTTGTCTCCAGGACCTAACAATTGGTATCAGAGCTTAGTCCTCTTTTGCAGAAGTTTAACAACTTGAGGAGATCCAATGTCTACTAATTATTTCAGGAAGGACAGTCCCAAACTTGATGGAACCAACTATGGGATATGGAAGATTAGGATGGAGACACATCTGAATTGCATCGGTAAAGCCATCTGGGAAGTTACAAAGAATGGTTATACTACTGTTGTAGTTGGTCAGACTGCTCCAACTACCTTAGCTAAAGATGAAGAAAATGATTGCAAAGCAAGAGAAGCACTTTTGAGCACATTATCATATCAACAAATCATGGGATTATCAGATAGGTCTATTGCTAAAGCTATTTGGGATCATTTGGAAACACTAAATGAAGGAGATTCCACAGTCAAGATTGCAAAACTTGAAAGCTTCTGAGTCAGGTATGAACATCTGAAAATGGAAGAAGATGAAAGGATTTCTGCTTTTATGGAAAGAGTAAATGAAATTGTTCTGGGTATTAAATGTTGTGGATGAACCTTGAGTGAGGGTGAAATTGTTTCAAAAATATTAAGAGGATTGCCACCGGCATATAAAATAAAGGTTACTGCTATAAATGAGTTGAGAACAATGCCTAATACATCAGTAACTAGGGATACATTGATTGAAAAACTTTCAGCCTTTGAAATTGAGGAATTTGGTCCTGTTGCTACTATAAAAACTGATTTGGCCTTTAAAGCATCAACATCATCTGCTCCATCATTTGACAAATCAGATTGGAAAGCCTTTTATGCAAAAAAACTTGAAGAAACCAGGAAGGAGAATGAAGAGCTTGAAGAACTTGAAGCACTATTTGCAAGAAAAATGCCAAAAGGTCCAGTTGGAAGTAAGTATGAAGGTAAAGCACCCTTTAAATGTTTTAACTGCAATAAGATTGGTCATATGGCTTCGAGATGCCCTGATAGACATGCTAGAATAAGAGAAGAAGCTAGAAGAACATACAAGCCTAATCCTAAATATCAGAGATACAGATTTAAGAAGAACAAAGACAACTTCTGTTACATTGCTGATGAAGGTGTGACTGATGATTCTGATGAGGATCCAATAGACAATGGATGGTTTTTTGTTGCTATAAAAGAAGATCAACTGACACCTACTGCTCAACCGGTAGAACAAGCCCTAACAGCCAAAGTTGAAGCAAAGCATGAATGGATCATTGACTAAGGATGCTCACATCACATGACAGGAGACAAAGGTAAATTCTTGAACTTTCAAGAATACAATGGAGGTTTAGTAAGATTTGGAGATGACAAAGCATGTTCAATCAAAGGTAAGGGTTCAATATCTCTTGATGGTAAGCATAACACTGACAATGTCTACTATGTTGAAGGATTAAAGCATAATCTTTTAAGTGTTGGTCAATTAGTTGAGAAAGGATTTCAGTTACAATTTAAAAATGGAAAATGTAAAATCATGAATAGAACTGGTTTGGAAATTGCAACTGGTAATCAGACTAGAGGTAATATCTTTCATTTGAATAACAGTGAAATGGCATGCTTGATTGCACATATAGATGAAATTTGGTTATGGCATAAGAGATTATGTCATGTAAACTTTGATTGCATGATAAAAATCAGTACTTCTAAGACAGTTAGAGATCTACCTAGAATTGTGAAACCTAATAATACAATTTGTAAGGAATGTCAATTTGGAAAACAAGTTAGAGCTAGTTTCAAAAGTATTCCAGAAAAATCCAATAATGCTCTTGATTTAAGTCACACTGATTTATGTGGTCCAGCTAGAATTAAAAGCTTACAAGGTGATAGATATTTTATGCTAATTATTGATGATTATTTTAGAATGTGTTGGGTTACTTTTCTCAGAGAAAAATCAAAAGCACTTGGAAAGTTCAAATTATTCAAAGCAATGGTTGAGAATGAAACCGGTAAGAAAATCAAATGTTTAAGATCAGATCAAGGAGGAGAATTCACATCTAAGGACTTTAATACATTCTATGAAGTGAATGGAATCAGAAGACAACTATCAACACCTCGGACACCACAGCAGAATGGAGTTGTTGAAAGGAAAAATAGAACTATCTTGGATGCAGCAAGAAGTATGTTATCAGAAGCAAATCTACCACATGTATATTGGAGAGAGGCAGTTAGCACTGTTGTCTATACATTCAACAAAGTTCACATCAAAGGTGAAACCGGTAAGACCCCTCATGAACTATGGTTTGGTAATACTCCTACTCTTAAGTATTTTAGAATTTTTGGAAGTAAATGTTATATTAGAAGAGATGAGTATATTGGCAAATTTGATCCAAGAAGTGATGAAGGAATATTTCTTGGTTATTCATCTAAGAGCAAGGCATATAGATGTTTTAATAAGAGATTGCAAAAAATTGTTGAGAGTACAAATGTAAATATTGACGAACAATTCAGAGGAACTTCAAGGTATATAGACTCTGAACTGATAATAGAAATTGTGACAAATGAACCTACACTAAATCCATAGGTACAAAATGAAGATCCAGTTACTTTGGTATCATCAGAGGATTCCACAATAATTGAAAAACAATAGCAAACTAAGACACCCCGGTATGTAAGATTGAATCATTCTGAAGATCAGATAATTGGAAACAAATTTAAAGGAGTTATGACAAGAGGAAGATTGGAAAATGAAGAGGTATGTCTTATTTATCAAATTGAACCATCATCTATCAATGAGGCATGTGAAGATAAATTTTGGATTAAAGCTATGGAAGAAGAATTAGGACAAATTGAGAAAAATAATACTTGGACATTAGTTCTCTAGCCTAAAGATAAAAATGTAATTGGAACCAAATGGGTATTTAGAAACAAACTTAATGAAGATGGTAAGGTTGTCAGAAATAAAACAAGACTAGTGTGTAAGGGATATTCTCAGAAAGAAGGAGTTGATTATAATGAAACCTTTGCACCGGTAACCAGAATTGAGGCAGTCAGATTATTCTTGGCCTTTGCAGCTCACAAGGACTACAAAGTTTATCAAATGGATATTAAATGTGCATTTTTAAATGGAGATCTTGAAGAGGAAGTATATATTGAACAACCTGATGGATTTTCCTTGACAATGACAATGATATGGTTTGCAGGTTAAGAAAAGCTCTGTATGGATTAAAACAAGCCCTAAGAGCTTGGTATGCAAGGTTGGATAAGTATCTTTTAGAGATTGGTTTTACTAAAGGAAATGCAGATAGCAATTTATATTACAAAATAACTAATGATGACATCTTGATTATTGAATTATTTGTTGATGATATAATTTTTCTAGGAGAAGATGGATTATGTAAGGAATTTTCTATTAAAATGCAGCAAGAATTTGAAATGTCTATGATTGGAGAAATAAAATTCTTTTTAGGATTGCAGATTTCACAGACTGATAAAGGTATATTTTTTAGTCAATCCAAGTACTTGAAAGAATTACTAAAGAAATTTGGGATGGAAAACTCTAAACCGGTAAGCACACCTATGACTACAAATGACAAATTATCTCAAAGGGATGAATCTACACCTATTAATCCAACTAGATACAAATCTATGATAGGAGGTTTATTGTATTTAACACAAACCAGACCTGATATTATGAATGCAGTATATATTGTTTCTAGATTTCAAAGTAATCCTAGGGAAAATCATGAATCAACAGTAAAAAGGATTTTCTGGTACTTACAAGGCACATCAAATCTTGGATTATGGTATCCTAGAGATGAAAATTTTGACCTATGTGCATACACAGATGCAAATTGGGCAGGAAATGTGGATGATAGAAAAAGCACCACTGGAGGAGCATTCTTTCTTGGAAAAAGATTAGTTTCTTGGTTGAGTAAGAAACAGAGTTGTACATCTTTATCAACAACAGAACCAAAATATTTTGCAGCAGCAACTAACTGTACACAGGTACTATGGCTTAAGAAAATGTTGAAAGACATAAAGGTAAAATGCAAGGAACCCATTACTATATATTGTGATAACACTGCAGCAATTGATATATCTAAGAATCTGGTATTACATTCTAAAACAAAACATGTTTCTATCAAACTGAATTTTCTAAGGGAAAAAGTTGAAGAAAAAGAGATAAAAATGGTTTATGTGAATACTAAAGAACAACTTGCAGATATTTTCGCAAAACCTTTGCCTAAGGAGACCTTTGAATATCTCAGAGATCAGGTTGGAGTCATACCACCACCGATAGAGACTTAGACAGTTGATGATTGTCATCAACCGACAAAATATAAAGAAAAATCTTTTACTCCGGTCTTTGATGAGGAAGCTACTTCTCAGGGAGAGTAGTTGGTATTTTGTATGAACTTGATTTTTGTAACTTTGGCATTTGATGTCAAAGGGGGAGAGATATCTATGGAAAAACACATTATCTTTTGAGGAGAGATTGGTATTAAAGATTAATCTTTGGATAAACACATGTTGCTCCCAGGGGGAGAAATTGTTGTTTAAAGGAGATTGTTGGTTTTGGGTATTTGGGATTTTTGTTTTGGCACTTTGATGGTTTTTCCATCTTGTGTTGCCATCAATGCCAAAGAGGGAGATTGTTGGTATTTTGGTATGGTTTTGTCATTGATGTCAACACCTACTAAAACAATATTACTTTGGAGATCCAGCAACATTCACCAGAAAGCAAGTAACTATTGCACAGTTACTAGTATATGGTTCACCCGTAGGATATAATGTTCCCCGGTACCTGGAATGATATGGAAGACACTTGATAATATCGAAGATATCGTATGGACACTTTGTTTTGAAGAATTGGTCATTGGTATATTCATATTTGCATATTTTCTTTTACTGGCAAATAGGTCCAGGGTTATCTAGGGTTACACCAGCAAGTTTATCTTTTCCAGATCAGCATGGTACGCTATGGAGATGATTTATTATTGATGTAAATACATTAAGATGACATGTTTAATCAGTTATTGCATCGGATATTATATTGTATGTAAAATGTTTTTATTGTAATATCTTGTAGAGCCGACCTAATAAAATTGGTCTTAGGTTATGGTATAAATGTAAGATCTTATTTGTAAGATCAAGTGTGGAATGCAAAAAAGAATTGTGTGAAGGTATATGCGAGATTAAGCGGAGGTATACATGAAGACATCATTTGAAGGTGAAGCTAGGTTTTTGTAGAAGCATATCAGCATTACACCGGTACTGAATCCAGCATATGAAGATGTTATTTTGTGCAGTACATTCTTATTGGATTTAACCATCCAACTGTAGTCAGTGTGACTCCCATTTTGTGATTGAGCAGTGAGCTCTAGGTTGTTGACCTTTCTGCATGTGCAGACCCCATTTATGTACACTTACTATTTGCAGTAGTATCATCTGATTGTGGGTAAGGTTTCCCACCATGGTTTTTCCCCTTACAGGGTTTCCACGCACAAAATATTGGTGTTATGTGTTGTGGATGACTCTATGTTTATGTTTCATACATTAATCTTTACCGGTATAGCAATTTACTATTAAACTTAAGCATTAAGTTGGTGAATTGGTTTTCGGTTTGAATTTATTAGACAATTGATTCACCCCCCCTCTCAGTTGTCTCTAGGACCTAACAATCATCACTATCATCAATGAAACCACATAGATCCAAAACATGCTCTCATGCTCCATCAAAACATATGAAACAACATCCAAGATGTCCACCATCTGAAGCAATGATCCCTATCATCCTCCAACATGCCACCAATGGAAGAAAAGGAACAAGCCAAGGTGAAAATGCACTAATCTAAAGAACACAAACATAAGATCTCGGTGATACCAAAGGCTACAAGATACTGCCACCACTCCATTGCACTCATGAGCTATACAAAAGCATTGACAACATAAAATTCAAAGCCCACAAATGTGAAGTAATCCTCTAGAAAATAAGATAAAACATCAGCTAGAATAGCAATCAAATTGGTTGCTCCCATCCAACTAATAAACCCATGCAACTAAAAATAGCACTGACAACAAGTACTAATCCATCCAATCACCCATACCTCGAAGGAATACACCACCTATAAACTTATGCCACCAACATAACCAACCTAAAGAAACTGCAACCTTAATATCCATGTGCAAACCGGTCAATGAAGACCAAACACATTCAGGAACTCCCACTACATGGGTAATGGAAATCTAAAAGGATCAAAGGCATGCTGATTCTACCAATCACAACACATAGAGAGTGTAACCATGTAGTACCAAGGACCACCCAAAAAGATAAGCAGATCCTACAAATCAAATTGTTGCAAGAAACATCTCTCTCAACAAGTCTCCATAGCTCTCCTACGTTCCCCACATCTGATAGAAGAAAGAGATACAAGAACCTCCATATCATCACCCAAGTGAAAACATATGACCACACACTAGTGATCATTGTAACTCCATATAGAGCCTCACAATCCAATGCCAAGTGAATCTGAACCTCTTGGAATATCACTAAGACCAAAGATAAACTACAAGCCATAAACATGTAGCATGTCCTTCTACATACACCTCTAAGTGTTAGCTGTGCCAAGTAAGATATCCTTCATATCCCCATGTGAAAATCCATAACAACATCCAAACCCGTTCAACCTCAAGAGATCAAACATAACATATACATCATGAATCTACATGGATGTAAGCCTCTCAAAGAAGATTAAACTACTCCATTTTTCATTTCAAGAAGTCAGCCCACTACCATCCCCTATGGTCATTATAAAAGAAAAAAACACCTTCCAAGGAGATAACCTAACTTTAGATCAAGATCCATGAATATGAAAGAAAAACATAACTCACCTGAAAGAAACAATGGGTAATACCTCTCAAGTTATAAAATAACAAGTAGACTAAGAGTGGGGAATGAGAATGCTCCTCCAAGATATACAAGTCATCACGACTCATCCAAGAGCAATCTCCTCATAGGTCTCTATTGAACTCACGTCCAATCAAGGTGTACTCTCCTCAGAATTCTTGTTGAAATCTCATCAAGAGTAACTATCTCAACACCTTTTTCTCATCTCAAGAGAACTACAACCTCACCTAAGCCTCTATATTTCCATGAGTACCAACAAATGAAAAATCCATGCCAAACTCCAATGCATCTCTACATTCCCATGAAGTTCTTGATCATATGACCAATACACCCAATACAAAGAGAACTCACTAGACCATTGTCAAAGCTCCAATCTACAAAATTAGGAACCCATCATGACATCGTGATCTAACCATCCCCTCCTAGAAGATCACATGCTCCAAGTGAACATACCATGGTCTCAAGACCATTGTATCATGCCAAACTCTAATGTGCACAAACAAGAGTATCCCGTGACATAACACCAACATACTCTAAACCAACATCACCTATCAAGCACCACCAACACCTCACACCAAAGACTGTAAGAGCCCTCCATAGTCGCAAGATATTACACATCTTCAAATAGTGTACAAGTAAAATATGAAAAGAACCCTTCTGCAACAACAAGATCTAAGAGTCCCTCCAAACTATCTACATCACTAAAAAAGATCATCCATCACCAAGTGATGAATACAAAATCATTTCTAAATCCCCCACTGAAATGTGATATTGAGCTCTCCAAGCACATGACTCACCATCTCCCAAAACTGAAAATCATCTAGGTGCACACACATGCAAGTGTACAACTAATCACACCAAGTGAAGCCAAGATCTCCAAACCAAGGAAATACACCCTACTACAAGAACCCATAATTGACTATCTAGGTACTCACTTATCGTCCTTCCTCTAATCTCAAAGAAACAACACCAATGCACAAGTGACCACAGACAAGGATAACTAACAAGTCTACATAAACATTGAATCAAACCTCATGGATATAGATAGTCCACATTCGAGTGATGCCACTGCAAACATGTAGGTAAAGACAACCCACAATATTGCACAACTCGTAGATCCAATCACTGCAACATGGAAACTCACTATCACATTAGTGACATACAAACTGAGATCTCAAAGAGAACAATCATGTAGACAACATGACTCAAACACTGAATCAAACACATATCTGATTTTCCAATCATGTCAACATTGAGCACCATAGTCTAGGAATCTACCAAACATCACCACAAAAATGTTGAGTGACTGATCACATACCAACACTCCCATGCAGAGAAAGCATCTCAGCTCCTCTCACCATGCATGAAGAATGTATGTAGAAGTGCAACTATCTCATCCAGTAACACCCCAAAGGAAATAGGGTTTAGAAAATAGCTCTTTTGTGGCTCCACAAAACCACAAGTTTTTACTTGACCATGTAAAACCTACAAAACCACTATGTTTGAGAACACTTATGCACATCCATACCCACTTGACATCTGGAAGACTCAAAAGCCTGAAAAGCACCAAACAACTTAACCCAGAACAATAGGCAATCATAGATGAGCATCACCATAGATTTTTAAGGAAAAACTATAAACCCCTCAGATCGAAGGAACATGAATCTGAGCCATGTAAGTACAACCATCCATAAGGGAAAAGCAACTCAAGAACTTTAGGCCCATTTTTAGGCCAACTCCATAACCACCATCAGTACATGCATCTAAGGGAGACTAGCTATTCCAGAATCTTCCAAATTGAATCAAATGATCAACTCCATTGCCTCCATGCATTCAAGGTAACAAAAGTGATATCTTCCAATACTAGGAAAAGCAAGTACCCAATACCCCATGCATCAAGAATTATTCTGATGTCAAACAGGAGCTTTAGATCAACATCATTTCAACATGACCAACTCCATTTTCTCCATATTAACCATCCTTCAAAATGCATGTTGTCACTTGAGATTGAAACAACTTCAAAAATTCCACTCACCAAAGGATCAGTATTTAGTCAATTCCTTCAGATTCCCTCAAGCTTTCTAGGCTAAGAAATCTTCACAAAAGGAATACCAGGAACCCAAAACACCAAGGATTTTCACATGCAAGCAACATGCGAGTCCATGCAAGCAACATGTAACTCACAAAATGCACATGCAAGCAACCTGCAAATCCTGGAACATGGCTCTGATACCAAATGAAGGGAAATTGGGCATCCTATAAAAGACATTTGAGATTAGTATGCACATCTAGCATTAATTACAAATGCACACTACTATGCCATAAAGCAGAATTAGACACAATTTATTTCCCACATTAACCCCTTAGAGGAAAGTGATTGCAATTTTAGATCTTGTCAGATCAAAGAGCAGTTTTAGCAGCATGCATATATTTAGATTCAATCAACACAAAATTATAAAATAGAAGAAAAAGATTGAAGAATATAACATAGATTTATCATGGGGAAAACCCTTTCAAGTAAAAAAACCCACACTCCAAAACTAGAGAGCCATTGTATTATTTAGCAATAAAAAAAATTACAATATAATATTCAGGCTCTAGTCCTTTACATGGAGATTTACATCTTGCTCCATCCTAGAGAAAATATGGCAGCATAACCCCTGTAAAATGAACTCCTCTCTCCACAAGCTCTTCTAGCAATCCTTATATTTATAGAGTTTACAATGCGAAAGGAAGAAGCTTCTTAAAGCATCCACATTCAATGTATCTACAAGATATAATTAGAAACTTCCTTTGTGCACAACTATTTCATAAATAATATTTAATAAAAATATTATTTATTCCATAAATCATCCAAGATGAGATAAACAAGCCTTTTGCTAATTTGAAACTTTCCATTTTACTCCAAGCCTATCTGAGTGGAAGATTTGGTCTCATTGAAAATCTTTCCAAAAAAATGTGTACAACAAAGGAAAACAAACTATGTAGCCACTTGTCACAAGAGTGGAGATTTGAAGAGATCCAAAGAAAATTTCTTCTCAAAGTTCTCTCCTTGTGCCAAGTATCACAATTTCCATTCACCTAAAAGCTTGTTGCACCCAGCATGCCATCGGGCCTCACAATTAAGCTTTACACTTTAAAAATATAATATATTCCATTAAATAAATAAAATCAGCACACATGACCATTAAATTAATTAAAAATATTCTTGGGACTCCTAAGGTTGAGGCACCTTAATCCCAACATATATGATGGATTGTGGAAATTTGGTAGCATTGATAACTGTTATGGTGTACTTTTCATGTGGATATTCTTGATTCTGTTTATTGCATTATTTCTTGCATACTGGTACACTGTTATATTATGTTCTACATGTTTTAACTTAAGAAAATCTTATTACCGGTTAGATACTGATTCACCCCCCCCCCCCCCTCTCAGTATCTGTGGGACCCCTAACAATTGGTATCAGAGCCTAGTCCTCTATTTTCAGAAGCCTAACAACTTGAGGAAGATCTTGACACCGGTCAAGATGGAAAATCTGATGAAGCAACTTGAAGGAGCTCTTACAGACTATGATCTAGAAAAATTGAAAAATATAAAATTAGAAGATGATTTGAGAGCAGCTCAGGATATCATTCAAGCACTTCAAGAAAATTTTACTGTTGCAAGAAATAAGAGAAGAGAACTTTGTGAAAAACTACAAAATGAGAATGATGAAAAGGAATCACTTAATGATATGATAAGCAAGTTGAAACAAGAGATCATGACAACAGAAAATGAAATGCAGGATATGACTATGAGATTTTGCAAAGAGATTGAGGATAGAAAGAAGAATGAAGAAGAATTGACCAGAAGACTAAGTGATGCAGCAAATGAGAACACAAGACTTAGCTATGAAAATGACATGTTGAAGACATATCTGATGCATACTCAGAATGACTCAAATGAACTGATGAGACAAAAAGAAATCTTGGAAAGGGAACTAGAAATTGCAAATCAACACAAAGAAAAATTCAAGAAAAGCTCAGAGGAACTTGGTACCTTACTGAAGAATCGAAAACCTAAAGGTGACACTTTTGGAATTGGCTTTGAAGTTGGTACAAGCTCTGGTACTGCAAATACTCAGGATCAGGGCAAACCGGTAAGACAACCTAATGCTTATAATTTCAATGGAAAATGCTTTAACTGTAATAAGTATGGTCATAGAGAAAATGAATGTAGATCTAGGAATTATCATAATATCAATACACCCACTGGTCAATGTTCAAAATGCAACAAAGTTGGTCATAGCTCTGATACCAATTGTTAGGGGTCCCACAGATACTAAGGGGGGGGGGGGGGGTGAATCAGTATCTAACTGGAAATAAGATTTTCTTAAGTTAAAACATGCAGAACATAATATAACAGTGTACCAGTATGCAAGAAATAATACAATAAACAGAATCAAGAATATCCACATGAAAAGTACACCATAACACAAGATGTTTAACGAGGAAACCCAGTGTGGGAAAAACCTCCGTGGGATTTGTGACCCACAATATTCACTCACTGGCCAATAAGAGAATATTACTTACAATAGGGACCTACACATGCAGGAAGGCCAACTTCCTAGAGCTCACTGCTCAATGGGAAGTCACACTGACTTACAATAAGGATTATACTAATCCAATGACTTGTACTGCTTTACAATAGCATCTCCAATGCCAGATTTAGTACTAGTTCTTGCTCTGTTCTTTACATATACCCTTGACCTATAATTCGCACATTAGGTCTGCCTAATAATTTTCTTTATGCCCTTTTTTTATCACTTTTTCAAATGTCTACAATGATCTCCTTTATATACAAGAGTCATTTTACAATTTGCCAAGTCGGCTTACAATAATAGACAAAATATTACATAACAAAAATCCTGTTAGCCTCTGTGCCGGTATACATATTTTCTTCTGTGCCGGTGCCGGTGTAGAGTGATCTGTTGATGCCGGTGCACTGTCTTGCCTGTGTAATGCTTTGCCGGTATGATGTCTTATCGATGCCATAGGATTGCAAGGTTGCCTATGTAATGCTTTGCTGGTATAATGTCTTGCCGGTGCCATAGGATTGCAAGGTTTCCATCAATGACAAAACCTTCAATCACATACAGTGTCTCATTGGAGTGTCCATATGCCAACAATAACTTGAGCCATTATAGTTTCAACCCACCAGACCATTAGTGTGGATATCATGTGAGCAAAATAACATGACAAGAAAAAATTATCTTTATCACATAAAAAGAGTGATAAAATTTCAATAGACTAAACAATTCTTATTTTCTTTGTCGAAGATTAAACAATTTTTAGTGCCTAGATCATAGGGGTTGTAACAATTTTTTTATTAATTTGAAATCAATTCTTAATTTTTTTAGATTAATTTTTTTTTTCTTTAGCTTTGGCTTGAGTAGGATTATTAAAAGTCCACTTTTCTTTATCTCTCTCACCTTCCCTCTATCATTGTCTCTATATCCACTCTCCCTCTCTCTACATACCTCTCTCTCTCGCTCTCTCTTCTCCCCTCTCTATCCACCTACCTATCCCTCACTCCTTCCCTACTTTATTTCTCTGCATACCTCTCTCTTGCGCATTCCATCTTTAGTTGTCTATCCCTCTCTTTATCTCTTTATCTTACCTCTCTATTTCTTCTTAACTCTTTACTTATTTCTATCTCCCCTCTCCCTCAACATATCTCTCCCTCCCTCCTCTCTCATCAAAAGTATGGAAGGAGGTGGCTTGGAGAGAGAGAAATAGAAGTAGGAAGGGAAACATATGCACAAAGAAAGGGAGAAGTTATATAGAGATAAGTAGATATGGACACAGAGAGAGATGGGAGGGTGGGGAGAGGTATATAGATAGAGAAGTAGGTAGATAGAGAGAGAATCAGAGAGTGAAAAGAGAAGTAAAAGTATTAAGTGAAAGGGACTAGAGAGAGAGAGAGGGACAAGAAGTTGAGAGGAAAGGATGGAGGGAGGGAGAGAGGCAAATTTCAAATAGAGAAAAGTAGAGAGTGAAGAAAATAGAGAGTTAGGAAGGGATAAATATGTAGATAGAGAGAGTGGAGAGAGTGGAGAGAGAAGTGAGATAGAGAGAAGTGGATAGGGAATGAGAGAGGAATAGAAGTAGCTAAGGAGAGCTATATAGAAAGGGATAGGGAGAGGGGAGATAGAGATAAGTAGAGAGAGAGATTGAGAACAAGAGAGAGTGTGAGAGATAAGTGGAGAGGGGAGGAGGGAGGGAGAGAGAGAGGGAGTTAGGGAGAGATATGTAGAGACAAGGGTATCTCCTAAGGGAGTGATGGGGAATAAGACACGAAGGAAAGAGAAAGGAATGAAGAGGGAGAGGTATGTACATAGTTCTCCCTACCTACCTCTGTCTCCCTTCTTCCCTTGCCACTTCTCTCTATCTACACCTCTCTCTCCCCTCTCTCCCTCCCTACCTATCTCCCTCTCTCTGCATATCTCTCCCTCTCCCTTCTCTCTATTTATATCCCTCTCTTTCTCCATACCTCTCTCTACCTACCTCTCCCTCCCTCCCTCCTTCTCCTCTCTCTATCTAATTCCCTCTCTACTTACCTCTATCTCTCCCCTCCATCTCTCTCTACACACCTCTCGCTCCCTCTCTCCCTATAAATCTCTCCACCTACATCTCCCCCACCTCTCTCTCTCTATATCCCTCCCTCCTTATGCACTCATATCTATCTCACCTATCTCTCTATATCTCTCCCTCCTTCCCTCTCTCTTTCTCTACATAAATCTCCCTCCCTCCTTAACCTCTCTTTCTCTACATAAATATCCCTCCCTCCTTCACCTTCCTTTACTTGTTTCTTCTCTCTATCTCACATCTCTCTCTCTCTCTCTCCCATATCTCATTCTCTACCTCTCACTCACTCCTTCCCCTCTATCTCTTTATGAGATAGATATAAGTAGAGAGGGAATGAGAGGGGGAGGGATAAGTATGTAGAGAGAGAGCGAAAGGGGAGATAAAGATAAGTAGATAGAGAAATTGAGAGAGATAGAGAGAGAGGTAAAGAGGGGGAGATAAGAAGGGAGAGGGGAGAGAGAGGTGAGATAGAAAGAAATCATAAGGGAAGGAGGAAGGGAGTGGGAGGGAGAGAAATAGAGATATGAAGAGAGAGGTATGTAGAGGGAGGGAGAGGGAGAGGGGAGATAGAGATAAGTAGAGAGGGAAATTAAGAGAGAGAAAGAGAGAAAAGTGGACAGGGGAGGAGGGCGAGAGGGAGGGAGGTAGGGATAAGTGTGTAGAGATAGGGGTATCTCCTAAGGGGGAGCTATACCTCTCTATTTTCCTCCATCCCTTCCTCTCCACTTCTCTCTCTCTCTCTCTCTCTCTCTCTCTATATATATATATATATATATATATATATATCTCCCTTCTTCCTCTCTCCCCCATTCCCTCATCTCTTCTCTCTCTAACTCTAACTCTACCTACCTCTCCCTTCTTTCCTCCCTCTCTCCCTCCCTCCTTCACTCTCCACTTCCCTCTATATTTCACCTCTCTCTATCTCTCCCATTTACTCTATCCTTCCCTCTCTATGTACCTACCTCTTCATCACTCCCTCACTGCTCCATTTCTCACAAACATTAAGTTTCCACAATCCATAAGTTAAGAATCAATGCTTCTGGATTAGATTGTGTAAAGTTTTTTTGAATCAATGTTTCGGATCACACTGTATGATCCATGCTCTATTTTTGTTTATTGTACCAGTCTCTCTCTATTTAATTGAGATATAGTAAAATGGAGATAGAAGGAGGGAGGTATAGATGGAGAGAGGTATGTAGATAGGGGAAGAGGTGAGATAGATATAATTAGATAATAAATGAGAGATAGGTATAAAAAGAGGTAGGGAGGGAGACATATGTAGGTAAAGAGAGAGGGAGAGAGGGAGAGTTAGGGAGTGATATAGAGATATAGAAAAGTAGAAATGGAAGGAGAGAGATAGAGAGGAGAGAAAGAGAGGTGAGATAGAGAGAAGTAGAGAGGGGAGGAGGGAGAGAGGTGGAGAGGAGATAGAGGTAAGTAAAGAGTGAAGGAGAGAGAGGTGACATAGAGAAAGAGAGAGAGAGAGATAAATAAATATAAAATAGGGAGGGAGGGAGTGAGAGGTATGTAGAGAGAGAGCGAGGGGGACATGTATTTAGAGAGAGAGAGAGGGACATATATAGAGAGAGAGGGATAGGTATGTAGAGAGAGGGAGGGGAGATATAGATGTAAGTAGAGAGGGAAGGAGAGAGATATATATAGAAATAGAGAGAGATGAGATAGATAGAAGTGGGAAGAGAGGAAAGTAGAGTGTTTAATTAACCTAGATGTTAAGGGGGGATAAATCAAAATTAACTAATACTTAAATATCCATTAGCCATTCAAGCTTTAAATCAAAACTATTAAAGGAAAGGATAGAAACAAAGCATGTACCACACAAGAACACAAAGATTTTTATGTGGAAAATCCAATGCAAGAGAAACCATGGTAGATAACTCACACTATGGAGCATATATTTTAATTTTTGCATTAGGGCTCATTTCCAAAGGAAGCTCACTACTCTTAAAATGGACTTGCAGAGAAAGATAATGAAATAGGGACCTGTTGAAGCGAATCATTGTTTGGTAGTAGGATACATAAAGATTAAAATAAAGACATAAACATGAACTACTATAGAAGAATCATTTGACATATGTTGATGTTGCAATTCTCTTTGTAGAACAATTACTCCATCAAACAAACTTCATACTCAAATAATACTTCACCAACATATTTAGCACAACACCCACATTTCATAAATGATATATTCTTCCTTATATATCCTCTGCAACACCTGAAAATAACAATTATGCTAGCCCCAAAAAGATCTTACAAATGAAAAGTCATCCTATATTTTATGCCCAAAGTTTGTTAAAGGATCGACGCAATGAAAATTCAAGTCTTGTGTCATTGTCGTTGATTTTCTGATTCAGTATGATGTTGCCATTTATTAAAGAGTATGTTTTGATGAGTATAAAGATGTCGGTGACACAGAAAGAATGTGAAAATAATCTTGTCAGAAGACTTATCTTCCTCCTTGCTGGGCTTCTCAATCTGTTCTTAAATCTTCTGTACTCGGTAATCACCTCTGCAGTATCCTTGCTCTTCTATTTGCCCACATACTTTGTTCATCAACTTTTCCTTATTTATAAGCAATTCCTAACCGCTTAATCTCCTTAATCACATTTCCCATGATTAATCTTAGCCATGAGATCTTCAAACTTGACTAGGTTCATTGAATCCTTCGAATTGAAAAATGTTTTATCTTGCCTTGAAACTTGGATTCCTTCCTTGGTACTTGTGCTCGGTTATGACTTTTCAATTGTGTTGTAGATCCAACTCTTGAATTTTCATTACCATTGATCCTTAACAAACTTCTTGCACAACATTCCAATCTTCTATAAATCTCCAGCTCATTGACATCCTTCATTTAATAATGTATTTATTCATCCAATTCATTTTGTTACTGCTCGGTTGATACTCGGTAAATACTGAACTTTACTCGGTAACATTCTTTCTTCTTTAATCGACACTGGTAACCTTGGTGTTTACCGACTAGCTCCTTGCTCGGTAAAATAGAACAGTATCAAACCTCTACTCATTCTGTTGCATGAAACATTTTCTCCTTCTTATCCAGTCTTTGAATACACATATATAGGATATCAAAACAATCAAAATAACATAATCTCATCACTGTCTAACTCGGTAATAGCTGCCTATTCAATAACTTATTACTCCCCTTCATTTTCACATTCTTTTTGTGTCACTTACCAACATCTTTATACTCATCAAAACATACTCCTTAAGATATGGCAACATCATACTGAATTAGAAAATCAATTGCTTGACATCAATGACAAAATAATATTATTAAGATAGTAATCATCCTTTATCAATTATATCATCAATCTCCAACAACCTTCTCAATATCATCATACCAACAAACTTAATGTAATGCCAATAATCTCCCCCTTTGGCATTGATGGCAATACCAACTTGATTTATTCCAATTGATTCAGACTGCTGTTATTCTTCTCCTGTTATCCTCTCCCCCTGTCATTAGTCTTCTCCCCCTTTGACAACAATACCAAAAGTAAAACTAATCCATGATTACTTCCCTTGTGAAGTAATTTCCTTGCTTGTTAAAACATATACAAATGTATCATCTCAGTCTCGGTCAGGGCATCTTGTGTTCATTCACTGTTTCCTGCACAACTTTAGGCAACCTCCTAAAGTGTGTAAATCAGCATCAACTCACAAATAGTATTATGTAGAGCCACAGAATTGATGCTTTCACCAAACTCTATCAGTGAGTACTAGATAGGGGTAGGACCCCTAACTTACTTCTAAAATACTCAAAAGTGTCCCTTGGTAGTGGCTTTGTGAAGATGTCTTCTATTTGTTCCTTTGTGCTAACATACTTCAGCACAACTTTCTTTTCTTGAACTTCTTCTCTTAGATAATGATACTTTATAGAGATATGCTTTGTCTTAGAGTGCATTACCGAATTCTTTGAAATGTTAATAGCACTAGTATTATCACAAAATATAGTTACTGGCTCGGTAACTGTCTCATTCATACCTTCCAACAATTGTTGGATCCATGCTATATTGGTACAATTCAATGCTACATCAACATATTCAGCTTCAGCTATTGACTGTGAAATGCATCCTTGTTTCTTGCTAAGCCAACTCACTAGTCTTTCTCCCAAAAAGAAAGCTCCACCACTTGTGCTTTTCCTGTCATCAATATTTCCTGCCCAATCAGCTTCAGTATAGACTTTTAAGTCAAAATCATTCCTCTTTTTATATAGTAAACCATAATCTTCAGTGCCTCTCAAGTATCTGAAAATTCTCTTGATTGTTTCCATATGGGTGTCTTTGGGATCTGCAGAAAATCTTGTAGCTATACCTACTACATGTGTTATATCAGGCCTGCTGTGAACTACATATTGCAACTTTCCAATCATAGATTGGTAAAGTGTCTCATCAACAAATGCAGATTCATCATTCTTTGATAGTTTACAATTAGTAGTCATAGGAGTAATTACAGGTTTAGAATCCTCCATTCCAAATTTCTTCAAGATTTCCTTTGTATACTTGGATTGAGTAATGAAAATCCCATTTTTCATTTGCAGTATTTGTAAACCTATAAAATACTCTATTTCACCATTTAATGACATCTCAAATTCTTTGCACATTTCATTTCCAAAGTTCTTGAATAAAGAATCATTTCCACAAAAAATAATATCATCAACAAATATGGCTGAAATTAGTATTCCATTATCCTCATCATTCTTCATATACATGTTGTTGTTTTCACTAGTCCTTCTAAATCCAATCTTGATTATGTAAGAGTGCAACCTTTCATACCATGCTCTAGGTGCTTGCTTTAGGCCATATAAAGCTTTGTTCAACTTACATACCTAATCTTTATTCTTCTCTTCAATAAATCCTTCAGGTTGCTCAATATAGACTTCTTCTTCTAGTATACCATTCAAAAATGCAGATTTAACATCCATTTGATATACCTTGAAATTTTTGTAAGTAGCATATGCCAATAATGTTCTCACTCCCTCAAGTCTTTCCATAGGTGCAAAAGTCTCACCATAGTCTATTCCTTCTTCTTGAGCATAACCTTTGCAAACTAGCCTTGCTTTATTCTGAATGACCTCACCTTTTTCATTTAGCTTATTTCTGAAAATCCACTTTGTACCGATTACATTTTTCTCTTTTGGTCTTGGGACCAGTGTCCATGTTTCATTTTTCTTGATTTTTTCAATCTCTTCTATCATAGCATTCACCCAATCTTCATTGCTTAATGCCTCTTTTACTATCCTCGGTTCAAACTCGGATATCAGACATGTGTTCTGTCTCAGTTTGTTCCTTTTCATCACTGGATCATCCTTATCTCCTATAATCTGACTTGATTCATGATTTCTTCTGACACATTTTGCTAATATAGGCTCGGTAGGCTATGTATGATCTTCTTCATCACTCGGTAACAGAGTATTTTCTTCATCGGCTTTCTCGGTTAGACTTCTCGGTTGTACATATACAAACTCTTCATAATCTTCTAGTTCTTTGGAGTTTCCTTCATCATTCCTTTCTATAGATTCATCAATTTTCACATTTGCACTTCTAAAATACTCATGTTCCCTTCTCATTGCTTTTAGATGTTAAGTTCACAAAGATGACAAAAATGGAAAATTTGATCAGAAAAGCAAGGAAGGAACATTTCTTGGTTATTCCTCTAGGAGTAAAGAATTTAAATGTCTGATCAAATCATCTAACAAAATAGTGGAAAGTGCAAATAAAAGCATAACATAGTGGAAAGTGCAAAATAGTGGAATGTGAACATGAGTATTTGAACATAACATCTAAAAGCAATTGAAAGAAATGAACAAAGCACTTAATGAATAGCTAAAAGCAATGAGAAGGGAACATGAGTATTTCAACACACAGATGACTGAAAATCTTAAAGCATTCAGAACAGTTGAAGATAATAAGCGAAATATAGAAGGAGAAAAACAACAACTAGAAGCAATGGTGTCTGCAAAGAATGATGAAATATCAAGGATGACTGAAGTTCAACATAATCTGTCGTATCAATTGGATTATCCACATCATGAAGCTACTCTAAAGGAAAATGAGATCCAAGCATTGAAACTTGAATTATCAAGATTTACCGATGAACTTGAAGCAGAAAAGAAGTCAAAAGAAACACTGAGGAAAAGTCATGAATCGTCAAGAATGTTGGATGAGAAACTAAATATGAGAACACCTAACAAAGATGCAACACTCAGTTACAAAGGAAGCAACTCTACTGAGAAAGGAGAATCATCAAGGAAAGATGGAAACAAAGATAACATGAAGGACAAGAAGCCTATTTGCAACTACTGTGGAAAACAAGGACAAACTGCCAAAATTTGCCGGATCAGAAAAGGTAAGCAACCGAATGTTACTAGGTTTGATGGTTATTGTTATAATTGCAACAAGTATGGTCACACATCTAAGAAATGTAGGACAAAGTCTGTTAACAATTATCAGAAGGCAAAATTCAGGGGGTTTTGCAAAAATTGCAATAGATATGGACACAATACCGAGAAATGTTGGTTTAAGCAGGAAAAACTATATGTGGACTCCACACCAAGCAAACACTAGAAGTTACTGAACTCACACAGATCTCAATCAACAATATACTTCAGTACCATGGGATTACAATGCAAGAATATGGTGTGAATGTTGTGGAAGATACAAACATATAAGTGCAAACTGTATGATAAGGTTTGGAATGAACAACATGAGATCATGGAGAAATCCTGGAATGGCATGTTTTCATTGTCACAAAGTTGGACACTTGGCTAAAGACTGTAGAGACCAACCTAGAGGAGATACTAAGGAGATAAGAAGCAAATTATAGAAATTTTGGAAAAAGAAAGAAAATGTGTCAACTAATGAAGGAAGCACCTTACCTACCGAATTAGGTGCATCTACTTCAAATTAATCAACAAAGGTATGGAGGGACTGCATTCTCACAAGGTTAGATCTTAACAGTTCCTATATAATCATGTACGTAATTCCAAAATCTGCATAGCTAAGATGCAATAGCAAGTTTGAAATATTATCTAGTCTTTTGAATTACCAGAGAAGTCGGCAAAAGTTTTAAACCTGTCTAGTCAGTAAAAGTCTATAAGGGAGATAGTTGGTATAGTGGAACCGAGTGCATTTAATGCCAACTTTACCTAACCACACGAAACTCGATAAGGTCAAAAAGAGGTACTTAAAGTATTTTGCACGGTCATTTTTCACTTACCAGTTTTCCAAGTGCAGAGAAAAGAGAATCAAAAGGCGATCAAATATTTCCAAGAGAAAATTCAATGTATTTAGCATAATCTAAACTGCATTTTTAGCAGTTAACCGATCAAATTCAAGTTGTGAATACTTGCTAAGTATTTTGGAAGCATTTTCTAGTTATTTGAAACCCTAAGCTATTTCATAAGTAGAATTTCAAGTTTGAAATGGATCCCAAGGTACAGAAACCCGTTGTAGTAGAGAGCATTGAGAAACCTACACTGAAATACACCTTACCTCCCAAAGTGGCATCTGAACCCGATGAGAAAACTGCAATCTCTCTTATTCCAGATAGGGTTCTGTTGATCGAAGATGTTAGATTTTATACCAGTGTCGAGTTGAAGAGCTAGGTCATACTGAGATTAAGGATATGTATGAAAAAATGTGCACTGATGGAAACCTAGATGGCAAGTTTGAGCATATCAAAGTTAAGGGATTGACCAAAGCCCTAACCTATCCTCGAGTCTTCAAACCCCAATGGGTCAAATTTGTCTTGAGCCATGTACATGACGATTTTATGTGGTTAGAGGATCAACCTTTAAAGATCACCAAGGAGATTATTCACATGATAACTGGATACCCTATATTTGACCATGCCCGAGCACAGAAGATGATCTCACAGAAGGAATTGATAACATTAACAGATGTTGAGTCTGATAGCAGAGGTCTTAAGTTGAACAATGTGACTGATGTAGAACTTATTGTTTCTTCCAGTCTGCAAGAGAAAATAGTGTATTGTGTGCAGCTGTAGATTTGGCTTATAAAATTATTAAAAAGGGTATACAAATTGATTTATGTGAAGTGTTATTGAAGAATCTTTTTGAAAATCTTACTACAATAAGGAAACCAAAGAATAATAATACTGCAAACACACTAAAGTTTGGCTCACTCTTAGTGTGTATGTTCTTCTATTTTCAGAAATTATTTCCTTCAGTCGGTAACATTGTTTGGGAATTACACCGACCTATCACCCATCAAATAAATGTTTTCATCAATCAGCTAGGTGATAATTTCAATATGATAATGGATGATTACTTCAACAGATTCCAGGAAAAGATGCATAGTAGGTACAAGATTCCACCTCAGCTAGTAGAAAAGTACAAGGATACTATATGTTTTGAAGTGGATACCGACTACTGTTATGTCAATGCAGTAGAACCCAGGACTCAATCATTACTGCCTATGGGTTATGAGATAGATTTTGACATTGCTCAATAGCAGATAGATGCCTTTTTAGCACTTCCAAGGCATGCTACCGAGATCAGATATGGCACCTATGAAGAGGTGAAAGAAAAAGTAAAAATGAGCATTGTAGTATCGAACGCTGCCAGAAAAGCCACCAGAATGATCAAGGATTTAACTAAGAAGTTTGGAGAAGGTTCTACCTCCACACCTACTAAGACAGCAACAAGGAAGAGTGATCAACTTTCGATCGAGGAAGAATCTGAAGCTCAAGAAGCAGCAATTACACTAAGCACTGAGTTGCCAAAGGGAAAAGTTTTGAAAAGAAAGAAACAAGATACAACCAAGGTGTCACCGACCATGCCAACAAAGCGACCGAACACTAGATCATCTGCAGAGTCACCCGGTAAGAAGTAGAAGAATGTAGAAACGCCTAAGGTTACAAAAACTTATAGAAAGAAGACCAGAAGACTAATTTTGGATAAAGACAAAAGTGACATAGAGTCAGAAGATGTAAATAAATTTTAGGTTGTGAAAAGCACAAAGGAAGATGTACATAGTGTTGACAATTTTTGTACAAAATTAAAGCAATATGGTGGATTTGGGTCGTTTAGATATGTAAAATATGATACAAGAACAGATGAAGGGAAGAGGCAAATAGAAGAGACAACAATTTGTGTACTTCTCAAGTTCCGAGTAGTTCCATTGGAAGTGGTTGGTTTTCTTCCAAAAGCATTGTACTTGTATTTGGTGAAAATGGATAACAACAATGATGAAAGACTAAATGAATTCAACCACAAAACCCTAGCCTAACAACAAAAAAGATCCACCATAACATATGAAGATTACCTAAGACAATGCAAATCAAATGAAATCACAAAGATTATAGCATCACATGTCCTAGAGGGTTTGAATCTCCATTCTTCCTATCTCCATTGATCTTGCTTGATATATTTGCTCTCAGATTTTATGTGCACAAGAGCTCAACAAAGAACAGAAATGTGGTTGCAAGTAGGATCACATATGCAAGTTCGAAAGCGTAGTCGGGGCTGAATGCATAGTGAGTGTAATCAATTGATTAGGATGCATAGATTGATTAGGGTTTGATAATGAAGGAAGCATCTCCTTATATAGAAGACACTATATGAAATGGAGGGATAAGATTGAGAGGTGTAAAAGAGGTCGGCTATGATTAGAGGGTAGGTAAAGAAAATAATAAAATAATGAGAGGGTAGGTAGTGTATGAATTAAGAGATGAATGACATGTGTCATGGGTAGAAAAGGATAATGAATTAATTAAATAAATAAAGATTTATTTAATTAATAGAAGAAGTGGGATCAATTAAATAAATAAGATATTTATTTAATTTAGAAAAAAGATAATTTAAATAAATAAATGTATTTATTTAAATGAGAAATAAGGCTAGAAGAGGATAAATGAATTAATTAAATAAATAAGGATTTATTTAATTAATAGATGAATTAGGCTAATGTAATTAAATAAATAAAATATTTATTTAATTAGACATGACAATTTTAGGTGTCTACATTTTGGCCCTCTTTGAGACAATGCAGCTTGTCGCGTTGTTTCAAAGAAGATAATATGAACTGTTACAATGTTGCCCCAAGATGGGAATGATATGCCCCCTTGAGAGATTGGATGAAAATGTTTGGAAAGATCACAGACAATCTCTTGATAAGAAAGAAAGGCTAGAATGGACTGATCGGATAGAGTGATAGAGTCACGGGATAAAGAAGACTGACTCAGGAAACGAGGGCTAGGGCTAGGGCTAGGGAAGTCTATAAAATAGACCATGAGGGGAATACATCCTCATTGTCATCCACACATCCAAGAGATCAAAGTGCAGAGAGAGAATAGAGTAGCAGCAGTCAGCAACGATGGCATTGGTTCATAGATTCGATCACGTTCGCCGATATTAGAGGCCAGCAGATGCAGGAGAGCCGGTAAGTATCATAAAACCTCCTTGTACTTTGTTGCAATAATTGTTTTTATTAATGCATGTTAGGTAGTGCAATAAATGCATTTTAGGTATGTTTAGAAAATGTCAAGCGGGTGAAAAAACGGTAAGGCGCATCTACATCATGAATGTGCATTTATGTCTTCTAGGTCAAATCGGCAGTTCTATGATGAACATACGTTGTCGATTGGATAAGCTGCTGAGAGGATATACTCAAGCAGGTCCTCTATGGAAGACTAGGATAGATCGAGGCACTTTGTGATGAACAGTGAGTACCAAGACATAGTACTTTGTGATGAACAAGGAGTACTAAAAAGAGCAGCACTTTGTGGTGAACAGTGAGTGCAAATATGAGCAATACTTTGTGATGAACAGGGAGTGCAAAAACACATAGTACTTTGTGATGAACAGGGAGTACTACTAGGATAAATAGCAACACTTTGTGATGAACAGTGAGTGTCACTAGGATAAATAGCGCCATATGATAAATATAAGCACTAGGATAAAGAGCAGCATTTTGCGATGAATAGGGAATGCCATTATGACTGACATGATTGATTTGCTTGACTGTAGGAGTACCTACCTATGCTAGAGTCACGGGAGAGATTCCCATCGACTCAGAGGTTACGACCAAAGCTGATATTTGAGGACAAAGCCATGATTGAGGTTATGGGTCTACGATTTATTCTGTATGTGCCTAAGTTTTGGGTGAACATGGGGTTGCTGACTGCGTTGGCTGAGAGATGGAACTAAGAGACTTGTAGTTTTCATTTGTCGATGGGTGAGATGACAGTCACCTTAGAGGATGTATACAGGATTTTAAAAATATCAATCGATGGGGATTTGATACCCTATGATCGAGACGGAGACAGGGATGCCCTGAGATGAGTGTTTCAGGATCCCAGACTGGAGATAAGGGTAGGACACGTGGCTTGGGACATGATGACACAGATAGGATTGGGACTACCATCAATACTGGCAGGAGTGATCAGTGGGTTCCTCTGTCCGGATAGGGCGACACAAGGATTGGCAGTGTAGCCATATGTATTCTGACATCATTGTATCATGACACTTATGATTTTGATATATATATGAGATGATTCTTTGCAGCAGCTATATGCATGTGTACCTACGTGATGAGATGTTTCATGATGTATGTTTCTATATGATGCTTATGATATGGATGCAAATATGTACATGATGAAATGCAATATTATTTTTTGTTCTTTTATGTTTTTAATATGTTATGCCAATGCAAATGTGAATGTATGAAATGCAAATGAATATGATAATGCAAATGATTATTTACATGATGAAAATGTAAAATGTGCTAATATGTGTTGTGTGTAGGATGTGATGCAATTGTGATATCTATATGTATCTATGAAATGCTTATATGTGGTAATGCAGGTGCAACTACATGAAATGTAAATGTTTCTGGTGTGTCATTATACTCAGTCATGTGATAGCAGGCTACACGGACTCAAGAAGGATGATGGAAGTCAATCAAGAAAGGGGGATGAAAGATAGAAGATATGAAAGTGAAAGAGCTTCTTGTGCGTTATCATCATTGAGCTTTATTATGGCAAGTAGGTTATCACAATCAAGGCATATGTTCGACCCAAAAAGTCATTGTACCTATTTGCATGGAGATAAGACAGTTGTAAACAAGGAATACCCCAGTTCATACTAGACTAACAGTGTCCTCATATCCTTGGACAAGTCATAGCATTACTAAGAGACAATCCACAGACAACAAAAGAAAAATAGGTGACAACACCCCATCCTCACCTTTCTAGTCAAAGACATCCTAGAGATAGAATCTCTAGTCAGAGACATCCTGGAAAAGCTAAAAGACATGTCACTAGAAAGATAAAATCAAAAGAAAACCAAGACTCGACACCAACATCCACTGTAGTCCTCAAGTTTAGTGTCTCTTGTCACTTGTATAAGTCTTATTTGATTGTGGTCACAATGTCTACTTTCACAAAAAGGATAGATAGCACTGAACCATAATGTTGTCTGAGTCTGTTGAAAGATTTGATTTGTTGAAGTCCATTGTTGCTCTTGTGGCTCATCTGAAACTGACTAAATCCATGAAACCAATACTTTATTGCGGAGAAGACGAAACTTTATTGCGGATTGGCAATGCAAATGTTACTTTATTGTGGATTGTGTGCGGATAGACTGAAGAAAACTGGAAGAAACTGTACTCCTAAAAACATGTGATGTTCTCAGTTCCACACCCATTACAAGACATAGGATTTGCCTTAGCCGCAGATAGGAGCTGATTTATTATGGATGGAAAGGGTGAAAAGGAATGTTATTATGAATGGCTAACCAATCTTAGGTAGATCAATAACAAGCCATGATGGGAATGGGTAAGTTTATTATGAATGGGTAGGTTGTGAGTGTGTGCAAAGTGAAAAGATGAAATGGAATCTTGAAGGAGGGAGGAGCAATGTCTCTACGCATGGCGCTGGTGACCCAGTTTTCACCATGGTACTTGCCCAGGGCGCCACCAAAGTGGTTTTCACCGTTGGACGAAATGTTTTTTTAATTTTATTTATTTATTTATTTATTATTCTTTTTGTGTCACAAGGCGCCTATTTGCCAGGTTTTCACCAAGTAACAATTTTTTTTATTTTTATGATTTTTTTGGTATTTTTGTATTTTTTTGTATTTTTCAATTTTTTTTATTTTTTTGTATTTTTGAATTAGGATACTCTGAAGAGCTATGTGTAAAACTTGCAAAGGTGCATGTTGTTGATAGGATCCTCCAAAGGTTGGCTATCTGGAGTTGAGAGCTGATATGCACTAGATCCATATGCTGTTGTGATGATGTAAGGACCAAGCCAGTTTGGTTCGAACTTGCCCTTCTTCTCTCTGTCTTGTTGATTTTTAGGATTTTCTCTGAGAACTAAGTCACCTACCTCAAATGTGCGAGGCTTGACTATATGATTGTAGATGCATTGTTCCTTGACTGAATGATATGTAGCTCGAGTGATTGTCTTCCTTGATGAAGGAACTGAGATAGAATTACTAGTGTGTGGACTACACAGGCCCATATGCGTGTCACCTAAAGAAGTTTGGGCATCCCTGATAACAAATTCCTTCAAGGAAGCTCCATTAAAGGTCCATGATGTATCACCAAAAGGGGATGGATGTGCAGAACAAGTGGATGAGTGATGAAAGCTTATGATTGTGAAAAGAAGTGAAAGTAGGATGGCATGATGGAGACTTAGGATCAACAAGTATGCTTTTTGACTTGAAATTTTAGAACTTTTGCCCCTAGTTATCTTGGTATTAAGGGAGATCAACTCTTGTTCTTTTTGCTTCATAGGATTTTTATCCTTGACTTTGATTTTTGTGGAGTCCACTAGCTTTTGATTTTGATTTGGACTAAAGGACTTTTCTTTTCAAAGCTTGATTTTTGATCCCCAATGAGTAAGGGCTTTTGTAATTCTTGTTGATCCAGGTCTGGGAGAGGTCTAGAAATGGAATGAGTGAATGAAATGGTAAAGCTATATGGGTTCTCAAGAGAGTTGGCTGTACGCTCAATAGATTCTTCGCTGGAACCACTCTTAGGACTATTGATATCAAGAGTTGCTTGCACCACTAGAGGAGATTTGCATTTGGACTTAGTAGCCACAACACTAGGTGATTCACACCCAATTCCTTTCAAATTGTTTATAAATTGTTCATGTCGACTGAATACCTTAGGAGATAGTGGGAGTTGATCAACATGAAAGATATACTCACCACATCCCAGATCTTTAATCTTGAATTTTTCTTTGAGCTCTGCTTGCTTTTTTTGTAGAAGCTTTTAATGATTCTAGATCCACATATGCTGATGAAGGAATAGCTTCTCTATTGACTGGGATTGTTATTTATGATCGAGGTTGCAGATTGTTGCAATATATGAATGGATTTGGATCCGCTTTGATGGTCACTTCAACTCTATTGTGTGGAAACTTGATACATCGATGATATGTAGATGGTACTGCGCTCATCTCATGAATCCATGGATGTCCTAGCAGTATGTTGTATGTGAGATCCAGGTCTAGGACCTGACAAACCACATCCTTTGTAACCGGCCCAACTCTGAGAGGCAAGGTTACTGTGCCTTTGGATGAACGCTCTTCATCATTATATGCTTTGATGGTAATTTTGTTTGTAGAATTCACAACTTTGTCTGACTATCCCAATTGTTTAATAGTGCTCAATGTACAAATGTTAAGACCCGCTCCTCCATCTATCAGGACTCATTTTATTTGATGTTTGTGTATGAAGGCTTCGATGTGTAAAGGTGCATTATGTGGCTGACTTACAAAGGCATCATCAGCTTGTGTGTATGTGAGGGAGTGTGGAACAGAAAGGTATCCCACCATGGCTTGAAACTGGTCCACATTCAGATCAGTGGGGATGACAGTGTCTCTCAAGATTTTATCAAGAATGGCTTTATGTGTGGGGGATATGCGTAAGAGCTCAAGGATGGAGATGAGCACGGGTGTCTTTCCTAACTATTTTACAAGGTCATACTCAGGCTTGGCTGATGAGGAAGCGGTGTTTTTAGCTGGAGCACCTTGCAAGGTAAATTTACCTCGATGAGTTGTAACATTACATTCAAAGGTAGGTTCAGAAGAAGATCCAATGCCTTTTAGGACAATCTTGGGTCTTTAGGTAGAATTCTCAGGCGTTTTGTCCTTGATGATAATTGTAGAGACATAATTGTCCATTGAAATGTAATTGATAGTTGAATCATAGTTATAGGATGCTCTAGTATAGTTGGTTTGATCATTTGTGGCTTTAGCTTTTCCCTTATCATGCTTTGGGAATGGTTCCTTAAACATCTCATGTTCTTGATTGGAGGAATGTCCTTCAATCTCAATGTCACCTCTATCAATGAGATCTTGTATGATGTTCTTCAGTCAATGGCAATTTCCTGTTTTATGTCCCTTGCTTTTATGAAATTCACAATACTCATCATCATTCCACCAATTTGGTTTGACCTTTGGCTCATATGGAGGTAGATCTTGAATTGTTATTATCTTATTTGCCACTAGCTTATTGAAAATTGACTCAAGTGGTTCTCCCAATGGGGTGTACTTCCTTCGTGATCTAGATGTTGTTTGAGTATTCACTTGATTGTTTGTAGAGCTTGATCCCGAAAAAATGATTTTGGGTATCACTATATTGGCATCAACAACACCATCATTGACTGTGTTCTTGTTTTTATTCCAAAATCTTGGCTTGTCTTTTCCTTTAAAGTCCTCTTTGTTTTCTTTGAATATTTTGATGACTCCTTGGTCAATCAGGACCTTCTCTGTTGCTAACTCTTTTTCAATGACGTCCTTGAAGGTGGACAAACAAGCTTTCCTTAGATCATAGCCAATGTCCTTGTTAACATTCTGGGTGAACATCTCTACCATTTGTTTCTGTGAAATTTCACAAGAGCATCTGCTAGCTAGATTCCTCCATCTTTGTAAAAATGACAAAAAAGACTCTCCATCTTTTTGCTTGGTGTTGCACAAAGTAGTGATTGATATGTCTGTCTCTATGTTGTAGGAGAAATGTTGAATAAATGCCTCTGCTAAGTCACCCCATGACTAAATATCAAGTGGAAGTTGGGAGAACCATTCCATATCTTGATCACCTAGGCTTTGTGGGAATAATCTCATCAAATATGTCTCTTCTGCTGCTACCTCAATGCAAGTTGTGAAAAATTGTCTTATGTGTGTCTTAGGATCCCCTTTTCCTCTATACTTATCAAACTTAGGTGTCACAAAGTGTGTAGGAAATGGAGGCATTGAAATGCTCTTGTCAAATGGATAAGGACACATGTCTCTCATTGTGCAAGTTGGCTTCGGTGTATTTATGTCCTCCATTTTCTTTTGTAAGTCGTTAATTTGCTGTTCCAAATTGTTCTTAGGTTGAGACCGACTTCTTGGACCATACCCCATGCCTGAGGCGCCGGGTGGAGGAGGAGCATGTCGCATATATGGATGATATTGATCATACACATGTTCATATGGAGGAGGTCTATAGTGATGTTGCATATATGGACCACTTGGTATAGAGTCATGGTGAGGAATGGAATATCTGCTTTGTCCATGTATACCATACTCTACAGGCATGTCATAAGTTTGTTCTAATGTGTTGCCCCCAAATTTGACATGGGGTTTCCTTGTGTCCAAATTTTGAGCATGCCTTTGGATATCCAATTGCTTTGGTGGATGGTCCTTAGAATTGGAATATGATTGAGCATATTTTTCTGCATAAGACTTCCATAATGGTCTACGAAGGTGAGTATCATATGCTTGACCATGTGTGTATGGGACCTCTTGTTTTTGAAACAAAGATGATGGTGATTCAGGTACAAGATGTGGTCCTCTATTGCCTCCACTATTAGGCCTCCTTTGATCCATGTTGCAATGAGTTTGTTGCAAAGGTCAATTTTCCATTATTTGAGACATGTCAAAATCATGAGGGATCTTGGTTCCACTTTGTGCCATCACTTGTAGAAAATATTGTCTATCTCTCCTCATTATTTCCTCAACCGATCAATTGAAATGAGGATTCATAATGGTGTCTTCCACTTCTGCTGAATGTACAGAAAAGTTGTCCATATTGTCATTGTGTGTATCATTGTTGTTTGTAGTGTCCATGTGCTCAACATTTGGAATGTTTCTATAGGCATCCATGTCAGGTAATGTAGTATGATCAGAATTGAAAAAGATATCATTGTCATACTCATTGGAACTCATGTTTGCGGACTCTTGAGCCTCTTTAGTTTCTCTCCTAGATTTTTGGAAACGGGTTTCAACCATGAACTAGGTATTGACCAAGATGTGTAAGACTAGATGAAAATGGAAAGAGTATGGGAGACCAAGAGTTGGATGAAATGTAAATGAATCTGAGGTTTACTTGCAATGTCCAAAGTGTAAGACCAAGTATGTATGTAGTAGAGTAGGTGTGGCTTCCAAAGAGATGATAGTTTCTCTTGATGAGGTAAGCTGACCTTGACTCTAAGTATGACCAAATGAGACCCAAAGGTGATAGACCTTGATGAGGGACCACTTAGCAAAATGTTGTTGTATGTAGTGTGTTGACAAAGTATGATGAGGACAAGTAAGTGACCTTTTGACTCAGGTTTAGACAAATGTGAATGTAATGTAAGGTGTAAAGCAATGATGGACTTTGTGAGACCCAAAGATAGGTTGAATGCTAGATGAAAATCTAGAGAAATAACTTAGGAAGCTCAAGAATTCTGAAACTAATTGCTCTTATTTTTTGGATTGTAAATTTTTCCAATTTGTGAAGTTGTTTGTTGTGACCAAATCTGAAATTTTGACTGTATTTCCGTGACAAGAGGACACAATGATGATGAAGACTCAATGTTTGCAAGTGTTTAGACTCAAAAATGACTCAAAAGAAAAGTGTGTTGTTTGATGTAAAATTGTTTTGCATACACTTGAAGACACAAAAGACACAATGTTTTAATGTTTGGTCTTGAATGTTTGATTGTTCAAAATAAGACAAGCATAATTCTTATGGTTAGCCAGGACAATAGTTGTTGATCCCACATGGAGTGTCCCCTGAGGCTACGCTATTCAGAGCAGATACTTAGATGCTTTACCCCATTGGCTCCACCCTTGGCACTCACTTCTCGAGGCAGCCAAGCATCAGTCCCCATGAAAACTCCCCGTGATGAACTTTGTATCTCTACTAAGAACCGTATGTGTGTGGGCCGCTACCAGAGGTCCGACCTCCTGCCCCAACAACTAGAAGGATTTTGGCTTCTAAAAAAAAAAGGTGCTAGTAAGGGCATCCGCTCGTGTGGCCATACATGCGGCACTTTCAGTTCTGTAAATACAGAAGGCTCCCAGCCGGTAGGGGTTACGCCCTACAAATGATCAAATAAATTTGATCAAACGGGTTTATGGGGAGACATAGTGTCGGTATGAACTAATCAGCACACGTTATCCATAGTTTTCACCATGAATACAGTTATTTATAGTGGTTTGGAAGAAGATGGATTTTCTTTTGCTACCACTTGGGTCGTTCTCTCCTCACTAGTAGTCCTAATGACCACATGGGGAGACATGCCCTCTAAAGATGAAACAAAAGAGCCTATTGCTCAAGACACAAAAGACAATGGTTCAATTTTAGTGCACCAATTGAAGTGTTTGCTAATCTATGAAAACAAGGCACACAATAAAAATCAAAAACCCTTGCCAAGGTCCTGCAACAAAGATCTATTAGTAGTTTGGATTGTTTGAAATAATCACCCCTTCCTGCAAGCACACAAGTTAGGTAAATTTTAGATGCAAAAGATTTTGTGAAATAGGGGCCTTCAACAATGCATTTTGTTGACCAATTCAAAGATATGATTCATCATCAAAAGATACCACCTCTAAAATTTCAAGAGATTTCTAGAAATGTAAGAAAACCCAAAAATTTGCTAATTTGCTCCAAAAATTAATTTTTTATGAAAAATCATAAAAAATTCATATAAAATGCAAAATCGATCCCAAAAATCTGAAATTTATACTAGACACTCTTAATGATTTTCCAAACTTTCATAAAAAACTTCCTGCAACGAATCCAAATAGTTTGTGAGATATGAGCAAAATAATGCAAAACCCTAATTTTCAAAGATCCGATTTTTAAGGAATGATTTTGCATCAAATTTAAAATCACAAAGAATATATCCTATGTATAATTTTGAGAGATTTCCAAAAATGTAAGAAAATCCAAAAAATTCACTAATTTACTCTTAAAATTATTTTTTTATGAACACTCATAAAAAATTCATATAAAATGACAATTTGATCCAAAAAATCTGAAATTTTTACTGAATCCTTCGGATACTTTTCTTGACCTTCACAAAAAAATTGATACCAAAATTCAAATCTGTTTGTGAGATATAATCAAAATAAGGAAAAACCCTAATTTTTAAAGATCCAATTTTTAGGGAAATATTTTGCATCAAAATTAAAATCACAAAGAATGGATCCTCTGTATAATTATGAGAGATTTCCAAAAATATAAGAAAATCCAAAAAATTCTCTCATTTACTCTCAAAATTAATTTTTTATGAAAAATCATAAAAAATTCATAGAAAATGAAAATGTGCTCCAAAAATTCTGAATTTTGTATTGAGAGCTCCTGATACTTTCTTCAAACTGCAAAAATGATCAAATCTCTCCAAGATCTTGATTATGTGTCCAAAACCCTAGCTGGACAAGGTTATTCTCCAAATTGTTTTACAAAACAACAATATAGGGTTAGAAAAATATGCAAAAAACACAGATCTAACAAAAATCCATGTTCCACCGGGCATGCCAAAATGTATATGGTGAAAATGGATAACAACAATGATGAAAGACTAAATGAATTCAACTACAAAACCCTAGCCTAACAACAACAAAAGATCCACCATAACATATGAAGATTACCTAAGACAATGCAAATCAAATGAAATCACAAAGACTATACCATCACATGTTCAATAGGGTTTGAATCTCCATTCTTCCTATCTCCATTGATCTTGCTTGATATATTTGCTCTCATATTTTATGTGCACAAGAGCTCAACAAAGAACGAAAATGTGGTTGCAAGTAGGATCGCATATGCAAGTTCGAAAGCGTAGTCGGGGCTGAATGCATAACGAGTGTAATCAATTGATTAGGATGCATAGATTGATTAGGGTTTGATAATGAAGGAAGCATCTCCTTATATAGAAGACACTATATGAAATGGAGGTATAAGATTGAGAGGTGTAAAGGAGGTTGGCTATGATTAGAGGGTAGGTAAAGAAAATAATAAAATAATGAGAGGGTAGGTAGTGTATGAATTAAGAGATGAATGACATGTGTCATGGGTAGAAAAGGCTAATGAATTAATTAAATAAATAAAGATTTATTTAATTAATAGAAGAAGTGGGATCAATTAAATAAATAAGATATTTATTTAATTTAGAAAAAAGATAATTTAAATAAATAAATGTATTTATTTGAATGAGAAATAAGGCTAGAAGAGGATAAATGAATTAATTAAATAAATAAGGATATATTTAATTAATAGATGAATTAGGCTAATGTAATTAAATAAATAAAATATTTATTTAATTAGACATGACAATTTTAGGTGTCTACAGTACTCACATATTGATAATAGATGGAAATATGCTATGGACTTGGAGAAGCAAATAAGAGAAAGAGTTTTGGTTCATCTCTTTCTAGATATGTCGGTAGATGACATAAGAAATCATTTGAAAAACTACCAGACAAATTTTCAAGTAAAACAAAGGGCCTTGAAAATGAAACTGAAGAAAAATAGAAGAAAATATTCAGGATTCAGGCTGAAGAACCAAAAGGTGAAGTAGAAATAGTTGACATCACCAAGCAAGATCCTGCTTCCACTATTTAGTCAGATGAGGATGTAATAGACACTGGAGCACAGGAATGAGAAATGATAGAAGGGAGCTCCTATGCCAATATGATATCAAGTGAATTAGTTGTGGAACATATTATGTCCTATCCTCCGATCACCCAACAAGTTACAATCGAGAAACTTCAGGACATATATCAAGGTATAGAGGGTCAAAAGGTTAAACCAGATGAATCTACCTCTCAGGCCACCGACGAGCAATCTTCCCAAGTGCCATCAAGCACCGAGACAATTGCCACTAAAACTCTGAGAAAGGAAACACCAAAGGATACAACAGAGGCTATAGGAACTGACAAAAGTGTTGCCTCTACCGAGCAACATACCGAGGAAGGACAAGCCTCAAAAGCCATTGTACCCATTCAACTGGAGACAACATCATCATCAAAGGAGAAGAAAGGAAAAAGACACAATTTTAAGATAGATTTGTCAAAGCCCGTTGTGTTACCGAATGTTGACATTACAAAATTGAAAGGGCAAACACTGATAGAATTCGGTGAGCTTTGTAAAGCCAAAGCAGAAAAGAAAAGACAGACAACTATTTAGAAGAAGAACCATGTACTTCAGAAGGTCAAAACATTATTGATAGACATGATACTTGAAGCTACCATCAATAAAGATGTTGCCATCCATGTGCAATTGGATGAACTACTCACTCAATTGGAGGAATCAAGAGTAGAAGCATCAAAATACCTTAGCAAATTGAAAGATAAAGAGCTAATTGCCAAGATGATTAAAGAAGTGCAGAAAGCAATTGCTATAGGTAAAATAAAGCTTATTGAATTCATTGATGAGTTGTCCCCTCACCTCAAGCATATTATTTATTTATTCCAAAAGTTATGTACATTCTCATTCTTCATCAAAGATATCAAGAATAAGACTGAAGTCACTGAAAAAGAGATTATTGATCTCTCAAATAAATTGACTACCGAGCCAGATTCTCTTCAGAATTTTTATACAAGGCTACAAACCCTTATGGATCAATAGTTAGAACTTTGGAATGAAGAGCATAAAATAAGGATGGATATCATGACTCTTCAAATATTATTTATTCCCCATTTGTCATCAGTTCAAGAGCAGATCAACCGAGCTACCCAATTGTAAGTAGAGGGAAGCACTTTAGATGGTTTGATCACACTGTCCACTGATATTACAGCTTAGAATACAATACTGGAAAGTGTCAAGGATGCACTTACCAACGCTCTTACAGAAGCTCGTACAAAGTATAAATCTATTTTTGATCAGTTGCCCCCACCAAATGGTAACTAGTTTTGATGTTTGTGAAAAAGCAGGAGTGTACTAAGTATACAAAATATCTGAGTGTACAGAGTTTATCATATATACCGAGTGTATAGTTGAAATTTTCAGAGGGAGCATGAAACATCAAGAGCATGGAACATCAAGAGCATGGAATATAGAGTATGGAACATCAAGTTATGTACAAAATATTGATAAGGGGAGTATGTATTTAAACAATGTATATACTGAAATTTCAGTTTATTTTGCAAGTATATAGATTTTGTGTTATGACTTTGAAAGGAGTTTTGTAAAATATACCAAACTAATGTCAAAAGGGGAGATTGTTTCTATTTACTAAGTTGTCATTAGTTTTATGCCCAAAGTCATCCTATATACAATAGTCGGCTAATACTACTGAAAAGTCCAGTCGATAAATACCAAGGCTACCGGTGTCAGTTACAGAAGAGAGACAAGTCACTGAGATGATATAGACCGAGCTATGAACCGAGATGAATACAAAATGTCTACCGAGCAGCAAAGAAGGAATACCGAGTTAATCTGAACTGAGTGGAAACGTGTTACCAGATTCAATGAACCTGGACACACATGTGAAATATGTTACAAGATTTGAGAAGATGAAACCGTTATTACATAAGAAATTGCATTTAAAGATTTTGTATGATTTTGAGGAAGAATATCCAATGAAATAATTTCTATGTTTATTCATTCAATAAAACATGTTTGTATGATTGAAGCATGAACAGATCACCATCTTAGAGATCTATATAAACAGAATGATTTGAGTATTTGAGATATGACATGACAATCAAGAGAGAAGATATGAAGTGATGATTGACAGAGATATTCAGAGGTTACCAAGAAGGTTTTAGAGAACAGTTTAAGGGATAGAGTATACAGAAGTGGTTATCGAGTTTTACCAAGGAATGCTATGAGCAAGGTAATTTTATATTGAGCACATAGAGTCTGCTATAACATTTCAGATGTGAAGTTGCAGATATTTTGTAAATATTTTGATTGAATTATTAAGTTGTGTTAGAAACCTTTAACAGGGTACAAGACTCTAATAAAGTCTATAAATTGTAAAGCCTTTAACTAGGTACAACATTTTGTAGAAGTGTTTGTAAAATCCTTTAGCAAGGTAGATCTAAAGATCTTTATACTCCTAACAGGGTAAGCTATCAGAAATAGCTAAACATGTAGCTCTAACCGAGCAATCTTGATTACTGCAGTAATGAAATTGTGGGTGTCATCCCCACCATAGTTTTTCTCTCTAACCAAGAGTTTATGTGTGACCAAAAATCTTTGTGTTATGGAGTGAAATTTTGATGGATGTCATTTGTATGATTATGTTTCAGTATTATATATTTATGAGATCAGCAATACTTAGTTTGTGTTTATCAGTAAAATTGTTTTTCAAGAAAAGTTTTGAAGTATTGATTCACCCCTCCCCTCTCAGTACATTAGCTTTCCAAGCCAGACCTACCAATTTAGCACAACACCCACATTTCATAAATGATATATCCTTCCTTGTATATCCTCTACAACACCTAAAAATAACAATTATGCTAGCCCCAAAAAGATCTTACAAATGAAACATGTGATACAATATAGGTCAACTTCAAACACAAGTATCATAAACAAAATTAGGTTGCAAATCAACCCAATAATTAGGTAGACCCCAAACACATCTCAACACATACTTCAAAGCAAATAAGATAGGTCAACATCAACCACAAATGAAGGAACTTAATTTGTCGACCCAAACACTATCATCACTGTCAAAAAAATTAGCTATTTACCTTTACATTATCAAGGAGAAACCAAAATAATCATGTAGACCATGATGAAAGCAATTCAAACCATCTACAACACCTCTACAACTATATCCTGAAGTAAGTGACCATCAAATGTTGGTTCAAGTGGAGAAACCCATTGAATTGATAGAAGTAGGGCAAACTGATTTGACTAATACACTTCTATTGGCAATATAGCATTATAACAGACAATGGGAGATTGTTGACATTTCAATAAGGATATTGAGAAGGTTTTTGATGATTATGGATATAACTGATTAAGGATGTTTACTGTCTTGATATTATTATTTTGTCATTGATGTCAAGAAATTGATTTTCTAATTTAGTATGATGTTGCCATATCTTGAGAAGTATGATTTGAAGAATATAAAGATGTCGGTAAAAGGCATAGGAAAGATTATGATGAATAAGGGAATGAATAAGGTATTCAATGGGCAACTATTACCGAGTCAGACAATGATGAGATCATGATGTTTAGATTGTTTTAACATCATACATATGTTGTAAATTGTAAGGTTAATACTATACTATATTACCAAGCAAAGAACCTAGTCGGTAAACCCTAAGGTTATCGCTATCAGTTAATGAAGGCAGAATGTCTACCGAGTGAAGTTTAGTATTTACCGAGTTGTAACCGAGTTGTAACCGAGCTATAACAAAATGCATTAAATGGTTACATGCGTTATTTAATGAAGGAAGCTGATGAGCTGGAACTGATTAAATGATTGGTATGTCATAAATATAGTTTGTTAATGAATCTATGGCAAAGGAAAGTCGGCATGAAGATCTATAGTTCAAATTGAACCACAATACCCTAGCACAAGTTCCAAGAAATATATGCAAGTTTCTAGGCAGGGTAAAACGTTTTCAAATCGAAAGATGCATTGAACCTGGACAAGTTTGAAGATCTGATGGCTATGATTGATCATGGGAAATGTGATCAAGGAGATTAAGTGGTTAGCTAATTGTTTATAAATAGGAAATTGTTGATAAACAATGTATGCGAGCAAGTGTATGCACAGGGATGCTACATAGTGATTACCAAGCACAGAAGCTTGAAGACCTGTTTGAATAACAAAGTATAGAAGCCCAGTAGATGGAAAAGATTAGTTCTATGTCTAGATTGTATTAAACAAATAAGAATCTTCTTTAGCATTTTAGATGTGAAGTTGCAGATAGATTTTTATTACTGTTATTTTGTGAAAGTGACAAAAAATCTCTTATCCGAGTGGACTTAACCATCTTATTTGTAAAACCCTCTAGCAAGGTGACATTCTGATTGAGTGTTTGAAATCCTTTAACAAGGTCACTTCTAACAAGGTGAAGATCCTAACAGATCTGAGGGAAATCCCTTAACTGGGTCACATCTAGCAATGTGTTTGTAATCTTTAACAGGATTTGCTTTTAATTGAGCATACTCTAGAAGAGTATATTTCTTAGTGGGTCTGAAATCCCACAGTGATTTTTCCCTATTTGGGTTTCCACGTTAAATCTAGTGTTATGAGGTTTATGATGTTTATATGCTTTTGAGTTTGCATGTTTAACAGATTTGGTTATATTACTAAAGTATATGTTACCGAGCTTGAATCTTATGTTTTTATAGAAGATTAAGTTTGTATGACTCACCCCCCCCTCTCATCTTGTTGGCTATTAGATCTATACTTACATTTAGTATCAGAACTATAAACTTCAACACATTGAATATTACATCGCAAAGAACGAAAAAATTTGCAACTCATATCACTGAACCCTTATACCTTCTATAACATATTCCCAAGTTTGCACAATAAAAACTATCCATCTAAAATGATGTGGAGCATTCTGGTAAACCTCTACTACACATAATTCTGATATACATATGGAGAATAAACACTTAGAACTCTTACTGCAAAAATGTGTATGACTTGAAATATAGGAAATATATTCCTTACACACTATTAAAATTGACTCTAGAACTATATAAACAGATCATGTAATGCAATAGAATGCATACCAAAATACCAACTCATAGACTCGAGAAAAACAAAAAAATTATCCTTTAGACAATTTTCCACAACCATACCAGTAAGACTAGAGACACTGTGCAAAAAACTAAACCAAATACATACTAGTCATCTGAACTATCACACTGACACAAACATTTTTGATGATCACCCATACTATCTTTAATCATGTTGATCACTTATCAAACCACCTCTCTCTCATATATCTCTGTTAAATATGCTAATACCAAACATTTCTCAATCTCTTCAATGTTTCTTAGCCTCTTCTACATTAATAATCCTTTCAATACATGTATACTAGATTGACATCAATGACAACATAAGGGTAAGAGTTGAAAGTTGGGTCCCAATCCCGCGGAAGTCTGCGGGTTGGGAAAATTACCCACTAGAAATGGGCATCCTATTTGGGGCCCTGAGCCATGAATTAAATGGGCACACGTTTATCAGAAACATGTGTCCATTTTGGTTCGGCCCCCGAAGAAAAAGGGGCACGCGATTTGTAAAAATCGCGTGCCCAATTTGTAAAAAATAGATTGTCGTTTTGTAAATGTATTTAATTTTTTTTTTTGGCATTTTTTCCCTCATTTTCACTGTTCAGAAAATGGGTAAAGAGATTTCAGGAAGCACGGGTGCCCATTTTTGGCTTGCCAGCCGACCCCCTAAGACCATTTTTTTCCTCATTTCAAGTACGCACCTTCTTTTTTTTTGTTGATCCGTAAAAGGCCTAAAGCCAAAGAAATTTTATTAATTAAAAAAGATGATTACACCTCCATTCAGTGTGGGCACCGATAGGAAATAATGAAGGGAAGAAAACCTCCAGTCTAGCCCAAATCCATTAATGGATCAAAAAACTAATGCTACAAAAAGCTAATAATAAAGAACATGATACATGAATCCCTAGATAATTCACATCCAGGTTAATCTATATGAAAGAATACTTAAATATCATCCAAAATTTTCTATGCACTGCAATTCAACCCTTCTCTAATAATGATGTCCTCGATCATGATCCAAACATAGCTCTAACCTAAGTTCTTATCTTGCCAGATTTGGAAAAAACTAGTCCATTGTTCTGCATAAGAACCTTATCATGCCTTTCAACCAAGATCTTCATTAGAATGTTTAAATTATTATGTTTTAAAAATTTGACAACTTGAAACATAACTACACATATGATTATTAATGTCAACTTCCTTCTAGAGTATCGAGCCCTTAATCTTGTCGTGACAATACCTACAAGAAGCCTTTAGCCCTTCCATACAATAGATTACTACAAAAAATGTTAGCCAATAAATAAACCCCCATCCATGATGCCACGCTTATACCTGAACAGCCGCTAAAGGTCATTAGCTTATAGAATTGAAAAGAACTAACTTCAAATCCAAAGAATTGCCTACATCTTTATCACAATCTGTCACCAGGAGGATCTTAAAATCACCTAACTCCTTATAGAGATGTTGGTGGATATGAAAATCAAAGAGATCCTTAGAAGAAGACTTGATCAGACAATAGCTTCTAAATAGTCCACTAGTTTTAAAACACAAAAAAGATGCAATATATTAACTAAGAATCCATGAGTCTTTAATATAAGTCTAAAATAAGACGAAAGTTAGACAGAAAACCTGAGATAAACACCTAGATACCAATCCGACATTCAGAAAGACAAGGAACCATAAATGTGAAAAGGGCCCTCCCATCATTGAAGCCTCATCCTTTCCTTCCCCACCCATGAGGGTCCATGGTTCCCGAGCTGTCTAGCTTAACTGAAGTGGGGGAGGCAGGAGAGGGAGGAATTGGCATCTCATCCAAGATCACTGTAATGTTCTCATCTTTGAGATATTTAATAAACCATTTGTCGCGCAGAGGATTTTTAACCTGCAAGAGCCATAAAAGAAAGGCAAAATTTCTACTCCTAATTCGGCTATAGGCTTCAAAATCCTGAGGATCCTCTATAGATAGAATGAGGAATCGTGGCACTGGATTATTCATCCTGATAAGGATATCGTAATCCCAAGGCTTTGGAACTGTGAGCTCTTCATCAATGTTGTCCATCACCCTCTCTAACTCACCCAATATTTCCTTCTTGAAGACCTTTTTACAGAGTTTCAACACTACATTTCCATCTTTCTCAAGATGCATGGCTATTGCTAAGAACATCACCGCGATGTTTGGATTAGCTCTAGTCTGGTCCTAATTTAAAATATAATCCCTCCCCAAGGTTTTCATAACAACTCCAATAACCAGGGGATTCAGATGAACTAGAATGCCCCTCAACTCTCTGCTTTGATTTCCCCTACAAAGGCCACCTATCATTTGAGCCCTAGAAGTCTGAGCGGGGTATCCATCTGAGCTACAAGAAAGATGAGCTAGGAATTCAATCATACAAACTAAATAGACCAGGAGAATTAATGCTTCATGAGATACAACTCATCTTGCCGAAGAGGAATGCAAAATACAAGTAGATGATCGATATCGGAGGGTCGGGATGCCAAAGGAGCGATTTGGATGATCTAAGTAATAATTACCATTGTCTTAATGCAAACAACCAAAAGTAATTTTGCCTTCAATCGCATAAGGAGTGTCACATCATCATTACTAGAGTACCCTACGCATGTACAACCCAAGGAAACCATACTGGCAAAGATGGGGGCTAAAGGTCGAGCAAGTTAGGCAGATCTGATGGTCAGGCAGAAGATCCAATGATGGTTGTTGATCTGCAATGGGAAACTGCTCCTTAGTTACCCATCGCGACTCAGCGACAAGGCGGGCAAGGTCCAGTGGTGGGACTAGCCAAAGGTGAGCTGGCAAGTGAAGTGGTGGATAAGGTGGCAAGACAGATGGTGGTCAGCTGGATGCACAGACACATCAGGAAGTGACACGTGGCAATGGACCCATCACAACCCAGTGACAAAGAAGAACCAAGGACCAGAAGTGGGTCCAGTGGTGTTGAGGTGGTAGACAGGTGGCAGGTTAGGTGGTGCCCAGGTAGATTCCGGGCGCACCAGAGGTTGACACGAGGCAGGGCACAAAGATAAAGGGAAAGTTAACGATCGTGCAGATTGAAGATGATCCAACGATTGTCACTGAATCATAATGGGAAATTGCATGACATTTATTCCTCATGACCTAGCAACTAAATGGTAGGCCTGACGGAAGAGCAGCTCAAGTGAGTTAAAGAGTTGGAAAGTTAGAGAAAGATAGGTGACCATCGTTGTACCACAATGAAAAGATGCTCGAGCATTAATCCTCTCGGATCAGCGCCAAAGCATGTGCAGTAAAGAATGAGATAAAGTTCAGGCAGATATAAAAGATCCAATGGTGGTCGGTGATCCAAAATGGGAAACTCCTTGTTAGTTACCCATCGCGACTCAGCGACAAGGCGGGCAAGGTCAAGTGGTGGGTCCGGCCTAAGGCATGTTGGCAAGTGAAGTGGCAGACAAGGTGGCAAGTTAGATGGTAGCCAGCTGGATGTGTGGGAAAATAAGGAAATCATACATGGTAGTGGTCTATAGGCGAGTTAATAACCGAGCAAGTTGGAAATTATCCGACGGTTGTCGCTGGTCCGCAATGGGAAAGTGCACAATGTTAATTCATCACGGCCCAGCGACAAACCGCTAGCAAGCGGTTAAGGCAGAAAGTTTAGGTAGACAGATAGTGCAGATGGCGAAGAGGTGGTGGTTAAGAAACCAAGGACCCTAAAGATCGAGTGGTTGACATGAAAATCGACGGTGGTCGTTGATCCGTGATGAGAATAAGCACGACAGTTACCCATTGTGACCTAGCGACAAAGAAGAGCCAAGGACCGGTAGTGGGTCCAACGCTATTGAGGTGGAAGACATGTGACAAGTTAGGTGGTGCCCAGGTGGATTCCAGGTGAACCAGAGGTTGACACGAGGTAGGGCATAGAGACAAAAGGGCGAGTTAACAAGCGTGCAGATTGAAGATGATCCAATGATTGTCGCTGAATCGCAATGGGAAATTGTAGGACATTTATTCCTCATGACCCAGCAAATGAATGGGGGGCCCAATGGAAGAGCACCTTGGGTGAGTTAAAGAGCTGGCAAATCAGAGAAAGATCAATGACCATCGTTGTACTGCAATGAAAAGATGCTCAAGCATTAATCTTCGTGGATCAGTGACAAAGCATGTGCAGTAAAGAATGAGATAAAGTTCGGGTAGATATAAAAGATCCAACAGCTGTCGCTAAACCGTGAAGAAAAATTGCATGATGAAAACTCATTACGGATCAACAACAAGGAAGAGCCAAGGTCTAGTTGCTGACAAAGGGCTTTCAAAAAAGGAAAGCAACTCCCTCTAAAATTAGGCTAAACTTAAGATAAAATGGACTGTAATGTGACTAAAAAGGCTCGAAAAGAAGATAAGGCGGACTCTGGAGGGACTCATAATATTTCATTCCTTGTAGTATACAATGTCGATATAAATATTAATACCTATATATCCATGCATATATATTACAGTTTTGATGATATATATGAATGCATGTCTATATACATATGCATATTCCTATATACAACTGCATACTGCAATTCTTAAAATCTTATAAGCCATAAGGCAATGATCGAAGAAAGGGTTCCATAATTAACTTATAGATTGACCATCAACTCCTACATTAGCTAGTGCATTCTCTCTAGAATTACCTTCACGATAGATGTGGTTGAAAGACAATTTCTTGAAATTTTTTAGGAGACACAGAGCTCTGGCCAAGAGAGGATTAAGCTTCCAATCGTTAAGGGAGCCTTTTCTAAGGCCACTAATGATTATGACCAAGTCTCCTTCAATATCCAATTTGCGGATGCCTCTGTTTTGGCATAGAAGAAGACCTTCAATGAGGGCTAAAATTTCAGCCCTATTGTTAGACGCAAACCCTATGGGTTTAGCTGCCCTGGCCAATTCTTGGCCTTCTTCATCATGCAAACAACACCCAATGCCTACATTTCCTGGATTTCCATGAGATGATCCATCAAAGTTTAACTTAAACCAACCCCTTTTTGGGGCTATCCACTTACAAGCATTCCTCAATTCTTGATTTTTGGAACTGCAAATACCAACAAAGGGACGGATCCTCAAGCCAAACCATCTCTTTCTCATCTTTGCATCCCAATAGGTCATTTCAGAGAGAGTGTTGGGGAATTTAGAGATTATTCTATTTAAAATATTGACTATTGCAGCTTTTATTTTGATTACTAAGAGGGACCAATTCATCTTCTTATCCTTAAAGAGCCTCCTATTGTATTCCCTCCATAGTTCCTAGATAAACATCGAAGGAGATAAGATCCATAACCCCCCATAGAGGGAGTTCTTAAAAAGGATTGGACATGATTGAAACATTCCTAAGATGGAGTGAGGAAGGGCAGAGGACCATCCTAATTTATTGCACAACCATAGCCAACATTTAGATGCATAGTTGCAATTGAGAAGGATGTGATTTGTATCTTCATCCGCCCCTTCACACAAAGGGCATCTACTAGGACCTTCGTAGCCCATGTTTTTAAACTTATCTGCTGTGAGAATATTGCCCTAGAGGGCCAGCCAAGAGAAGACCCCAGCTTTAGGCAGACACATCTTGTCCCAGCACAATGTTGTAGGGACCGAGGTGGTCGAAGAAAGTTGCTTCTTAAGGAGAGCATTATAACCATCTTTGGAGGAATATTCCCCCAATTTTGAACCATCCCAGATCAAAGAATCAGGCCTTGAATTGAAAGTGACCATCCTGTTCTCCATAATATCTTAGAGGAGAGTTTTTTCATTAGCCGGGATATTAACTTGATCGAGGGATTTCCAAGACCAGCCCTTAGCTAAGTCACCCTCTAAGGGTGAAATATAGTCCTTAACATACCTACCCCAACTAGAGATAAGCGATGCTCTGGAAGACTCAAAATTAGCCTGATGTTGAAGGACTGGAAAACCCCCCAAGAGTCTGACCAGAAGAGGGCTTTATCACCCTTACCCAGATTCCAAGTTAGTTTGTCTGAGATGATATTCCTTCAATCCATCATAAAGTTCCAAATACGGGAGCCTCTCAGCGGAGATGGATCTTTGAAGAGGCTTAAATGGTCTCTACCTTGAAGATACTTGTGAAAGAGGATTTGAGCCCATTTTAGATGAGAAGAATTAAACATTTTCCATACTAATTTAGCTCCTAACACCATGCTTTGAACTTTAATATCCTTAAGCCCCAAACCCCCTGTAGACTTGGGCCTACATATCTTGTCCCAGGCCAATAGGGAGATACATTTCTTATCTTTAATCCCTTGCCAGAAGAAGGATCTAAGATGTCTATTTAACACTTCCTTAATAGACTGAGGTATGCTAAAACATGATAACTGATAAATCGAAATGGCTGCTAGAACCGATTTAACCAATGTAGCTCCACCTGTAGAGGATAGCCATCTGCCTTTCCAGGTTGCTATCCTACTTTTGATCTTGTCAACTAATCTAGAACACAGATTAGAAGACCCTAAACCCTTATCCAAGGGCAGTCCAAGATATTTACAAGGGAGGCTGCCTAGATTAAAATTCAGAATACTACATATGCTCGTTTGAACTCTAGCTTGAGTATTACAAAATAAGACTATAGATTTAGCCGGATTAATTTCCTGACCAGAGGCCTTAGAGTAAGAATCCAAGATAAGTTTGAAAGTTTGGGCCTCACTAAGATTGCTACATTCATAGAGCATAGTATCATCTACAAATCGTTGATGTGTTATAGGATCTAGGTTACTAGTAATTCTAATCCCTGACAACAAACTAGCCTCCCTGGCTCTACAGATCAATTTTCCCAGTGCTTCAGGCATAATAATAAAGAGAAAAGGGGAGAGAGGATCACCCTACCTCAAACCTCTAGAAGAGCTAAAAAAACCTTCTGGGGTACCATTAACCAAAATTGAGAATTTAGTCATAGATATACATTCAAAAATCAGGTTGATCCATGAAGCTGGAAAGCCAAAGGCTTCTAAGCATCTACATAGAAATCTTCAATTCACCTTATCATAAGATTTTCTGATATCTAATTTTAGGAGCATACTAGGGATCCCATTTTTCTTGACCAAGTGGATAGCTTCTTGAGCTATAATGACCCCATCGTAAATGGATCTCCCAGGGAAAAAGCCTATCTGTTCCTCACTGATCAACAAGGGGAGGAGTTTCTGAAGCCTATTAGCTAAAGTTTTGGTGAAAAGTTTGTAAATCGTATTGCAGAGGGCTATAGGTTGGAATTCATCAAAACACTCTAGTTTGTCATTTTTAGGGATAAGGTCCATAAAGGTGTTGTTGATTTCCTTGAGGATGTTGCTTGAGTTTCTTATCCCTTCCAGAGCTGTCGTAACTTCCTCACTGAGAAAGGGCCAACATACTTGGAAGAAGCTAGTAGGAAAGCCATTCGGCCCAGGGGATTTATTTGGGCTCATCTGCTTAAGAGCATCTTCAACTTCTACTAGAGAAAATTTAGCATTAAGAGCATCAGAATGTTCCTTATTCAAAAGCCTAGAGATAATCTTGATAAACATGTCTTGGGCATAGTTATGAGGGCTCTGATCCGAGGTTAGGATAAGGGTAAAGAAATCAACAACCTCTTTCGCAATGGTAATAAGATTAACCATCTCAAAGCCATTACTATCCTTAATTCTCAAGATATGGTTTCTGACTCTTCTCATTCTTACACTATTGTGTAAAAAATTGGTATTCTTATCACCCACCTCCAACCAGGACTCTCTAGATTTTTGTTTCCAGAAGACTTCTTCTTTGGAGAGAATAGATTCATGGTCCACCATAAGTTTCTTCTCTTTGAGAAACAAAGACTCATCCATCCCAAATCTAATCACTTTCTCATTAACTTTTGCCAGCTCAGCTTCCACCTTAGCTTTGTTATCGAAGATATTGCTAAAGCGCTCCCTATTCCATTGAATAAGATTCTACTTGATTATCTTAAGTTTGTTAACAACCTTAAAAATATCGGATCCAGAGATCATGGCCCCATTCCACCATTCTTTTAGGAGCTCCAGGATATGATCCTCTTTAAGCCACATATTTTCAAACTTAAAAGGACATCTCCTAGGGCTATATTCCCCTTGAAAATCTAGTGAAATGGGGAAGTGGTCCAATCCTGAAAAAGGTAAAATTGAGGCTTCCAAGGTGAAGGGAAAGTTTATAAGACTTCACAAAACAAAGAACCTGTCCAGTTTCTCTGCAATGTTGCTAAATCCTAGCCTACGGTTATTCCAAGTACAGGCATCCTTGACCATATTGATCTCTAACATACCGCTCCTATGGATCCAATCAGTGAAGTCCAGAGAGGCCTTAACATTAATTCCTAAGCCTCCCTGCTTCTCATGATGATGCAAAATTGCATTAAAATCCCCTCCTATAAAACATACATGACTGAGGGAGTTCGTGAAATTCTCAATTTCCTCCGAGACTCTTTTTTTATCATCATTAAGGATCAGCCCGTAAACATTTACAATGATAAAGTTTAAATTATTCTTAAGACAAGTTACTCTCCCACTCATCCAGTTAAGATTAGATACCAGAGGAGAAAGATGGATACTTCAAGGATCCCATATGATAGCTAGACCTCTAGAGGCCCCAATACTTGGGGTTCCTAAAATCTGCCTAAAGCCTAAACATTTGCCAAAGGAAGCTAAGTCTGCATCTCCCAATTTAGACTCTTGAAGCAAGACTAATTCAGGGTTAAAAGAGGATAGAAAACGTTTGACTAACCTTTGCTTGTTAGGGGAATTTAAGCCCCTAACATTCCACGAAATGATCTTCATGAGCCCTTGGGAAGGACCTTCCCCTTCCCAGCATAAAACATGTCCATGAGTTTAACTTGACCTTCCGCAGAGCCATCGTTGGCTCGAAGCTCTGATAGGGATTTCCTACCCCTCTTTTTGAAGAGCTTAGCACAGTCTGGGGTATATTTATCCAATGCCCAAAGTTCGATACCTAAAGTTTCATTTTCCTTATTATTTAGATCTACAAGAAGTTCTTCTATATCCGAGGCCATCGGGGGAGCTGACGTGGCTAGAGTTTCTTTACCTAATAGTTTTTTTTGAAGGTCTAGCTCATCTTTGTCAATTATTTCACCCAACATTTTATTCATGATCTCCTCAGTGACTGAGTCGCAAAGATAGTTAATAATGTGATTGACTTCATCCTCTTTGCGAGCAGGATCCTCATTCTGAACCGAATGGCCTACCCTCTCCACGTTAGTAGAGCAAGCTTTCCTAAAGGGAGAGCCTATGGGATTGTTACAATCTACCACTCTTATGGCCTGATCAGAGGAAAGAGGGAGATCATCCAATTCCCCACCCTTCTTCTCAATAGGTTGGGGGTCCTCAGCTCAGCAGAAGCTCCTGGAGAGTCCATCAGGGGCTTTGCCCAAAGGATAGGGGAGGAAGGGGTCACCCGGTCTTCTTGTCCCTTGTTAATGAAAAATTCACCTTCTTCAATATCCTCAACATCCTCAGGTTCCTCAATATGCCTAGATGACAAAGGGCTTGTCTCAACCACAAACCCTCCCTTTTCTAGATTGAAACTAATGATGGCCCCAAGGAGCCTACTAGAACTCAGTTGAGAAGGCGGAACTGGGGGTGAAGCAGGGTCTAGGTTGAGAATCCCTTTAAAGGATTATGGATAGATAAGGAAGGAAGATGCCCCTGACTTAATCTCAATAGGTTTTAAGGTTTTAATACTAATGTCCATATTAATTATTATCACACAATTCACATACTTCCTATATTTATCACAGGTCTCTACAAATTTTCCAATGTGATTACCAATTTTCCTAATAATTTCAATGTCCATTAATTCAACTGGTAGGTTAGGTAACAATATTGGTCTATCTATCTTAAGAGATTGCATGTTTTTAGGGTTAAAATCCAGAATCTAATCTAAAAAAACAAAATTCAAAACCTCTGAAAGTAGGAGATTTACTTGTTAAGAATTCCTCCTTGTGTTTTGAATTACCTTAATCTATATACAGGAAACCTTCGGACAAGATAGAAATACTTACTATCCAATTGAAAGTCAACAATAACCAATCAGCAAGAACCTCAGATGTGATTCTGAGTCCCTACCATCTCATAAAAACTTCGAAGGCCTTGCAAGATTGTTGAATCTGCTTAACCAGATTCTCATTGATCTCTAAAACATTAGCCATATCTGAGTTGGGATCCCTAATCAAACACAATACCATTGGTGAAGGTTTGGGAGGCAATATTGTAGCCTTTCCCTTTAAAGTAGCTCTAAGTGCGGATTGAGATTCTACCATCCTGCTACGGTTTTTTATTTTGTTTCTACTGTTATTTTCTGAAGAACAACAAGCCCAAAGATATGGTTTTAAATAACCTCCCTCAAGATTTCACAACTGATTGAACCTATTGAAAGAAGTCGGCCTAAAATAACCTTGGTCGAGTTCACTTCCACTCGCATTCCTTGGAGAGTTTGACCTGGTAGCCCTGCGAGCCTTCCTAGGTTTCACCACTTGCCATTCTGATTTTTCCTAAGGCAGGGGAGCCCTAATCCCTGGGATGCCATGATTGAGCGCATACTTTTCCCTATCGAAAAACCATTGTTGGTGGAGAAGATCAAGCAATTTCCTCGGAGGAAATGAAAAAATCACTCGATGTCGGCCCTGCCAAAATTCACACTTTTTTGTGTTACATTTAGTGCAAAAATTTTCACCAAAAATTGATAGGTAATAGGCCAAAACTGATAAGATGTACATACCCTACCCCCTTGTGTGATTTGAACTTGTGACCTCATTCTAGGTACTTGCCTCTGTTTTTTTATATTTTTTTAATTTTTTATTATTATTTTTCTAAAAACATGTTAATTTATTGTTATTTTTTAATTGTAGTGAGTAGGTTAAAAATTTTAAGTTTGAAAAATGTTTTTGTTTAATAGTGTAAAAAATTTATTTAATTTTATGTTTAAAATGGTCGTTTTTAGTTTTCAAATATTGTAGAAAACATGAAAAATAAAAAAATAGTTAAAACTTAAAACCCTAGGTAGAAAACAAAAACAAAAACGTAAATGAACAATAAACCCTAGATAGAAAACAAATGAACAATAAACCCTAGACATAAAACAAATGAACAATAAACCATAGACATAAAACAAACAAACAATAAACCCTAGAAAAAAATGAACAATAAATCCTAAACAAAAAACAAACAATAAACTATAGATAGAAAATGAACAATAACCCTCTCCCTCTCTCTCTCTCTCATTACCTACTCTCTCTCTTTCTCATTACCCTCTCTCTCTCTCAATCTCTCTCAATCTCTCTCATTAATCTCTCTCTCTCTCTAGGACCACTTAGTACATCCTAGGACCTCTTAAGACATTATAGGATGCCTTAATACATCCTAGGACATCTTTTGACCCTGTAAGAAACTGAGAACCCTTTAGTACATCCTACTATATCCTTAGACCCATTTTCACCCCAATGCTACATATATTTAAACATTATACATGTGTATAGTTAGATGTTTAAATGTTTAAATTTCTTTGTGATATGTTGAAATGTTACATTCTATATGTTTCCAATGCTATGTATAAATGTTAAACATGTATAGTTAGAAGTTAAAATGATATCTAGGACCTTTTACGACATAAGATTCCTTAGACCCATTTTCACCCCAATGCTACATATATTTAAATGTTATACATGTGTATAGCTAGATGTTTAAATATTTAAATCTCTCTCTCTCTCTCTCTCTCTCTCTCTCTATATATATATATATATATATATATATATATATCACTCACACTCTCTCTCTATCTTGCTCACTCTCTCTCATTACCTACTCTCTCTCTCATTAACTACTCTCTCTCTCTCTCTCTCTCTCTCTCTCTCTCTCTCTCTCTCTCTCTCTCTCTCTCTCTCTCTTTATGAACTCTCTCCTCTTTTCTCTATCTCCCTCATTCACTCTCTCTCACTCTTTGTCTCTCAAATTACCCACTCTCCCTCTCTCTATCTCTCTTTATTTTAATCGTGCGTAAAAGTTTGAATGTTTAAATTTATATTTCTAAATGTTGTATTTATTATAAGTTTTTTTTGGAAGGTGAAGAGTAAATTAAATAGTAATTGTAAATTTTCATGTTTGTACATATATGCAGATTATATTCACATCATGGATGAGTTTGACATAGATGACATAGGTGAAGTGTAAATTAAATAGTAATTGTAAATTAATTAAATTAGTGTATAAATTTGTCCTTGTGGGCCATTTTGTTGCCCAACAGATCTTTTAAGAAATGGGCACGGGTGCTCGTTTTCAAATCGGGTACACGTTTCTAAAAAACTGGCGCTCATTTCGCTTTCAACAATACAAAGCAAAACAGGCGCCCGTTTCATAAAAGGTGGAGCGGGAAACAACCCTCTACCTTGGTTTTGGCTTTGGGTAAGGCTTGGCGGGACCAAGCCTATGCTTGGACCTCCAAAAAAATGGCTAAGGCAAAAGAATATCAGATTTCTACCTTGGCCTAATTTTTTGAGGATCTTCTTGATTGAATTTTTTGGTGAAATGAAAATCCATTAGATTTATCAATGTATTGATTTCAAAAATGTAAATTTCATAGTGAAGAGATTATTTTTACTATTTTTTCATTATTTATTGTTCAAAAGTGGTACCTAAACCTAAAATACTAAGGTTCAGTAAAACTTTAATAGCTTTTTTTGTTTTTAGGTTTTTAGAAAAATAAAATATATGACATCAATCTACATACAAATATTTTGAAGATTAAAAAAAAATTAAAAATATGAAATTTTCATCAAATGATGGTGGTTGTACACCCGATGCTTTGAAAATGTACTTTATTGTCAATTAAAAATTAATTTAAAAATATATTCAATAAAAAAATAAGCATAAATATTCTCATCAATATTTGGTGTCTTAGGTATCATTTTCCAAAAGGATTTGCAAAAATTCATTTATTTGCATCAAAAAATGGTGGTCGTACACGTGGTATGGTCCTGAAATGGGCATTTTGAAAAAGTGGTTTTAAAACATGTCTACTAAAAAGCAAATTCTACCATGTGGGAATTGAAATAAATTACATATTTGAAAAGTAGACTCCGAGCACTACATTTTTTATTATTGAAGTTTTTTGAGATTCAATCTCTAAGTGCCTCAAATTTTGACATCAATCAACAAAAAAATTGAAAAACAGAGAAAACACTTCCACTTTTTTCCCAAAAGTGGGACTCAACTGCTTGCAGCCACCCATTAATTACCAACAAAGAGGTATCCAGAGAGAGGGAGGGGAGATAGATATAAGTAGTGAGGGAAGGAAAGATGGAGTAATATGGAGGGAAGGTGGTAGATATTGAGGGGAGATAAAGGTAGAGAGGGAGAGAGGAAGAGTTAAGTAGAAAAAGGGAAGGGGCAGATAAAGAGACTGAGAGGGGAGATAGATGAATAGACAGAGAGAGGAGGAGATAAAGAGAGAGGGAAAGGGTAGATAGAGAGAAGTAGAGAAATGGATAGGTAGAGAGGGGGAGAGAGGGAAGGAGGGTCGGAGATATATATATGTGTGTGTGTGTGTAGATAAATATAGGTAGGGAGGGAGGGAGGTAGATGTATGTAGAGAGAAAGAGAGGTAAGATAAATAAAGGTAGGGAAGGAGTGAGGGGGAGATATGTAGAGAGAGAGAGAGAGGGAGAGAGAGAGAGAGAGAGAGAGAGAGAGAGAGAGAGAGAGAGTGTGTGTGTGTGTGTGTGTGTGTGAGAGAGAGAGAGAGAGAGAGGGGTAAAGCTTGAGGGAGAGGGAAGATAGAGAGTAGAGAGTGAAGGGTGAGAGAGAGGTAGAGAGATAGTTCTAGATATTAGGGATGAGAGGAGAGACAGATAAATAGAGGTAGATAGAGGTGATATAAGGAGAGACATAGGTATAAAGATCGAGGGATATAGAGAGAGTGAGATATAGAGAGAAATATTATAGGAGCCTATTGATTATTAAAATTTGAATGTTTGAAAATTTATTAAATATTCTAAAATATAGAATCTTCATTACAACTCCTAGAGATCTAAAACCATTCTTAAACATCTCACTAATATATACATGAAATATAACTTAAAGTATAAATGATATTTCAATACACTTATACTTAAATGTTATATTTCATGTATATATTCTGATGAAGAGATTGAGTTTGAGATATAGACAAAGATGGGAGTTGGAAAAAAATCTTCTTCAAAATACAAGCATGTTTTGGCTTGGTAGTGACTGAGCCTAGGCTTGACCACTACCAAGCCATAAGGCGAGCATATTATAATGTGAGCATGTTATAAAATGATCATGTTATTATTTTCTTTGGCTATTTTTAACCCTTTGGGTTATGTTGCTAGAAGGAGATCATGTTGCTAGAAGATAGAAAACACATCAAGGATATATATGGAAAGCTTTAAAGTATCACTAACTTTGAGCTATGGAATCTCAAGATGCATGATATGCTCTTAGATAGAGGTTTACATGTACAACCATCCAAACTCACCACAATGTCACAAGGGGAATAGAATCTATTACATATAAAGGTTAAGGGCATAATTAGTCTATACTTATATGATTCTATTTTTATTAATGTACATTAAGAAGCCACCACACAATCTCTTTAGAAGAAGTTGTGATAATTTTACCAACCTAATTCCCTAGCTAACAAACTTTTCCTAAGAAAGAAGTTGTAAACCTTGATAATAGATGATGTAGATTCTCATGCATCTTAGATGCATGGTTGATAGACTCTAGGGTTGCATTACATTTGACCTCCTATAAAAGGTGGTTTTCAAAGTATAAAAAATAGGATCGTGGGAAGATATTCTTCAATGATGATTATCATTTAAGCATAGCTTGTCATGGTAGAGTCCAAATTTAATTCCTTGATGGATGACTAAAGGGGATTAGTGGTGTGTTACAAATTTATAGTTTTTCATAGAATCTATTATCAGTTTAAGAAAATCTAATGATGCATGTGTGCAGGTTGTTTTCTTTAATTCCAAGGTGTATCTATTTTGTATATTTGAATGCACTGTCTAGTAAAATAATTTCATTCTCCCATAGTAAAGATATTTTTATAATATTCAACTTCACCATTAAAAATAATAGCAAAGATAACCATTGTGTCTACTTCTAATGGCCATGATTTTGGGGTGTCTATATAGCTTCAAAGATCAAATTACTCACAAACACCAAAAATTCTATGACACTAGAGAATTTGACATATAGATAAGAAGGGTCTAAGGGCTGCAAAAATAAAAATTGAGGGTATGCATGATTGTAATCTCCATCTTGATTTTTGTGTTCACATACACACACACATGGGAAACACAATGCATTTAGTTTTATTCTAGTTCCCATAACTATTATAAGGTATTAGACTTGATTCATTAAGATGCATTTTCTCCTAATAATGTTCTTTTAATTTATTATTATTTTTATTATTTATCTTTTAGAAACAGGAGCCAAACCCTCTAAAGAAGCACTAAGTTGTATCCTCTCACCCTCCTATTGCATCGAGAGGTAGGCCCTCTAAAGAAACACTAAGTTGTATCCTCTCACCCTCTTATTGCATTGGGAGGCAGGCCCTCTAAAGAAACTATTAGAGTTATCTTTTATTAGCTAATAATTATTTATTTAATTATTAGTCTATTATACTCTATGATTAAGCTAAACTTAGGAATCTTATAATTCTTTAGCGCTTTCTCCTTTAGGGTTTCGAGTATCCTTTTATAAGGATTCTCTCTTTGTATTTTCATAACAACTGTAATTATTTAATTGCATTCTTGTTGCACAATCAATATGACTCCTCTTTTTTGGATCTCTGAATTCTGGCCTCCATAGCTTTTTTTCTTCTCTCCTTCTGTGACAGGTTTACATGCAGGTGATCTTTGGGAGCTATAGAGTTGATTTTTCCTCAACTCCAATATGGTATCAGAGCTTTCTGAAGGTGATAGTTCTGGGATGTAAGAAGCTCAACAAAAGAATCGGCCATGTGTATGTGTACCTAGACCTGGACCTACTCTTGATTTTTTTAATTAAGTGATCTTTCAGACTAGACAAAAGATGTAGAAGGGTTTTTTTTTTTTTTTGAGTTTAGGTGTTCTGATTTTCTGAAGTAAATTACAGAAAATAGTAAAAAAATAACACCCCCCACAATATGTAAAATAAAAAACCAGTACAATCTGAGAGCCAAAAAAAAGACAAGAGCTAAAAAAATACGTCAGACACTATCTTGTGTACCTGGTGATTTTTCTAGAAAAAAAACTGCAAATCTGAGTAGGGCTCTCCAAGACCTTTCCCCTTTTTATGCCCTAAAAGGGTTGTTTTTTTCTTTTGGTCGTAACTTGGGCAAACGGAGTCATTTTTTGCAAAACCTTATATCATCGGAAAGATCTTTCTGAGCTCTATCTTGATTTGGAGGTTTGAAGTTTTGATTTTTCTTTTTTGATGGTGTTTTTTTTCTGTCAAAGCCAAAGGTTCTTTTTTGCACTCTGACAGACATAATTTGAGCATCTAAACTCCATTTTTTGAAAACTTTATATCATTGGAAAGCTTGTTCTATGTTATTTCCATTCATATGAGTTTTCTTTCCAGATTCTGCTCTAGGTATATATTATTTAGTTTTTTGTTTTTCAGCACTCTAGTGAATATCTTGGATGTTTCAAGTCCTGGGATCTCTTTCTTTGAGTAGGATATCTCGTCTTTGGTTGTTCTTTCTATTTCTAGTCTTTTGTATCTTCTGATCATTGTAGCATTTTTTTAATCCAAACGCACTGAGATAAAGTGCCACTATGCATTGTATACTTGGGATCTTGCACATCTTGTGTCTTATTGTACATGCACTACTTATAAAGTGCCATGGGGGGTTGATGTTTGCCTTTGTTTTCCATCTACCTTTGTCACATGAGTGTTGGGTAAACGCACAAAGTTGGGTCCCAATCCCGCGGAAGTCCGTGGGTTGGGAAAAGAGCCCGCTAGAAACGGGTGGTGCCCATTTAGCTTCGGGTGCCCAATCCATTAAGAAACGGGCGTTCGTTTAGCAATGGGCACCCGATTTGAAAAAAATGGGCGCCCATTTTTTAAATGTATTTATTTATTTTTTTAAACCATGTTCCACCGTTTTCACTTTTTTTGAATTTAAAGCAAAACGGGTGCCCGTTTTTTGAATTTAAAAAACGAGTGCCCGTTTGTTAAAATTAGGGGCGGGAAACAACCCTTAGCTTTTTTTTTTCGCTTCAAGATAGGCTTGGTCCCACCAAGCCTAAGCTTGGACCTCCAAAAAAATGACTAAGGTAAAACAACATCAGATTTCTACCTTGGCCTAATTTTTTGAGGGCCTTTCTGATTGAATTTTTTGACGAAACAAAAACCCATTAGAGTTTTCAATGTCCTAATTTTAGAAATGTAGATTTCATAGTGATAGATTACTTTTACTATTTTTGTATTATTTATTAATCAAAAGTGGAACCTAAACCTAAAATACCAAGGTTCACTAAAACTTTAATAACTTTTTTGTTTTTAGGATTTTAGAAAAATAAATTATATGACATCAATCTACATACAATTATTTTGAATATTAAAAAAAATAAAATTGAAAAATATGAAATTTTCATCAAATTATGGTGGTCATACACCCGATGTTTTGAAAATATACTTTATTGTCAGTTAAAAATTAATAAAAAAAATATATTCAATAAAAAAATAAGAAAAAATATTCTCATCAATATTTGGTGCCTTAGGTATCATTTCCCAGAAGGATTTACAAAAATTTATTTATTTGCGTCAAAAAAGGGTGGTCGTACACATGTGTGGTATGGTCCTGAAATGGGCATTTTGAAAAACTGGTTTTTAAACATGCCTACTAAAAATGGATTTCTATCATGTGGGTATTAAAATAAATTACATATTTGAAAAGTAGACTCTGAGCAATACATTTTCTATTACTGAAGTTTTTTGAGATTCAATCTCTAAGTGCATCAAATTTTGACATCAATCGATAGAAAATTTGAAAAATAGAGAAAACACTTCCACTTTTTGCCCAAAAGTGGGACTCGACTTCTTGCAACCACCCTGTTCCTTCCACAACATTATCCTCATGATTTGTGTCAAGTGAGTGTTCCTTCCATGGCACTATGTACTTTCTTTGCACCTTTAATGTTCCTAGTTCTTCATCATGCAATTCTTGTTGGTCGTTCTTTTCAGTGTACCTGTCCCTCTCCCTTTTCAACATTATGGGGAGGTTTGTCATGTTGTTCTAATGCTTCCTTGGTTCGATTGATCAGCTCTTCAAGCTTTGGTGTTTCAATGCCATATGTATCTTCGATTTCAATTGTTTGCGTTGTTTGTCATCTGATTCGAGTAGTGTCATTTGAGGGCACTCATGCAGATTACAGTCTTCTCTACCTGGTCATGTTCTATTTTAGTGGAGTTTCTTTAGATCAGCAGTTACTCTTCGACAATGTTTGCAGCTATTTCATGCTTCAGTGGTGTTCTTCTTACTCTTTTTTTGTTCCTATCTTTTGGATCACTCTTGTTTGGAGGCTTCTAGTCCTTCACTTGATCTTTCATCTCTTCTTGGAGAGGATTTTTGTTCCCATGGGGTTTTCTCCCTTTTATCCACTTTACAGAGATTTTATTGTACTTGGGTACCTCATCAGGCCTAGTTGTCGGGACCCATTGTTGCTTTCCTGCATTTTTTACATGTTTTTTTAGTCCTTAGTTGTTTTTTATCTACTCCCTAAGTTCATCTTAAGGGGGGTGTTAGAGTTATCTTTTATTAGCTAATAATTATTTATTTAATTATTAGTCTATTATACTCTATGCTTAAGCTAAACTTAGGAATCTTATAATTATTTAGGGTTTTCTCCTTTAGTGTTTCAAGTATCCTTTTATAAGGATTCTCTCTTTGTATTTTCATAACAACTGTAATTATTGAATTGAATTCTTGTTGCACAATCAATATGACTCCTCTTTTCTGGATCTCTGAATTCTGACCTCCATAGATTTTTTGCTTCTCTCCTTCGGTGACAGGTTTGCATGCAGATGATCTTTGGGAGCTGTAGAGTTGATTTTTCCTCAGCTCCAATAGAAATACTAAGTTGTATCCTCACCCATCGAAGAGGGGAGAATACAACAAAATGTTTCGAGATCTAACTATAACAAAAAGGGATAGGATTGGTTTTTTTATCACCCAAGCTTTCGCAAGGGGAGAGTATATACCCACTATCCTGTGCAAACATGGAAAACAAGTTTTCTAATTACTAATGCATGAAAAAAAATCCTAGCATACACTTGGTGATTAAAAACAAGTCTTCGATACACAAATTTGCAACAAGAGTTAGTAGTTTCTAGATTTTTGTCTTGGACGGTCAAAAAAGCTACAAAACCATAAAATGAAATTAAAAAAAATCAAATGCAAAATTTACTATAGTGGAGATGGCAAAAAGTAGGCCTAGATGGCAGTCCATTTGCACAAGTGGTAGTCAATCTATGGAGGCGGTGAAACGCAGACGTCAATGTAGAGGTACAGATGGCATTTCAGTCTATGCAGAAAAATTAGTAAGCCTTAAAAAATCAAAATTCTTCTACAACTCAAATTTATAGGAAATAGAAAGCTAGGATATCCTAAAATTTCCAAATCAACAGAAACATAAAATATTAACTTAGTGATTTTTATATTTTATTATTATTTTTTGAATGTTTTGACTACTAAAAGTCAAAAAACCTGCATAGAAAATGTCAAAATGGAGACAATGAAACTCTCCTGCACAGACGTCAAATCTAAGGCACATACATCATTCTGCAATCGGAGACAACAAAGTGTAGAACCTACAAAAAACAATTTTAATGCTGAAAATTGCAAAGCGGAGACATCAATTTTCTAGTAAAGAAGGTGAAATGTAGCCGCAGACATTGATGCAAATTGAGACCTGCATGAACCTTCACAAGAAAAGTCACAAAAATATTAAATTAAGGGACTTGGGGTTTCACTAGGCATGCGAAAATGAGGATGAGGAAAAGCGGGTTAGTAAGATCAAATGCATGCAATATAAAATGGCAGACAATAAAGAATAAAAACACACAAAAAATCTCATTATACCTTCTTTCTTCACCTCCTTCAATTGAGAGGGAAGTGGAAGTGTGCCCTTGATCTCCACTTGATTTGCTCATTATGTTTGAGTAAGTGTGGATTGCTCCCCACTACACAACAAATTGATAATATGGGATGATGGAATATGGATTAGTTATGGCAAGATTATGACAATGTGGAAATTGAGAGGAGAGGAGACTCCAATTTATAGATTGGAGGGGCTTAGAACAGATGACCAAGATTGAAGAGGAATGGAGGGCTAGGATTGAATGTGAGTGGGAAAGGATTCGAGAGGACAAGTGGGAGATCCAAGAGATTTGCCATAAAGAGTTTTCTTGTCTCCACACTTCTCAAGTGCATGGGGAAGAGTTCCCCAAGTACTTTGGGAAGAGAAGAAAGGAATTTAAAATTTCTTGGGAGAGGAAAAGGGGAATTAAAAATTCTCAGGAAATAGGAGGTGTTGGGAGAATAAAGGATAAAGGAATTAAAAATTCTTGGAAAGAGAGGTTAAGGGGAGATTCAAGGAAATTGAAATTCCTTAGATAGACAAAAATGGGTGGCATTTAAGGTTGGAGGATGAGATGGGAAATCCATCTATGGAAAAGAGTTGACCCATCCCTAATCATGGTGATTAGGAATATGCAAATGATTAAGGGGGGTGATTAGGTGGGTTAATAAAGGTTTAGAGTGCAAGTGGGCAAGTTAGGAGTATGGGACATGAGAAGAGAGAATGAGTGGAGGAACATAAAATTGAAGAAAATATTGATCATGATTAGGATTAATTAGGTTAAATGATGGGGATTAAGAGGGTGATCTATAGGAATCGAGGCATTAAAATTAATTAACTAATTAGAATTTAGAGGAGATATTGGCTAAGGTTGAGAAATGAAATAATTTTAAAAGAATAGGATATAATTAATTTTGATAGATTAATTATAGGGTTAAGATGACAAAATTAATTAAAATATACTTTAATTAATTTTGAGAGAAAAAAAGACTGGCATAATTAATATAATTAATTACGTGAAAAGATTAAATTAATTTAATTAATTTTAGGTGCCTACACTTTATATAATTATTTATAACATGTATATAAAAACAACCCAAGATTACTTGCAACAACCCTACACAGATACAAGAATCTTTTGAATATTATATAACTATATGATTATTCTACTAGCCCTAAGGAAGAAGCATGATATTTTATATTGAGAGAATTGGTGAAGCGATGGGGAAAAAAAAGGGGCACTTATTCACAGATCTAAATGAAGTTAGTTTAACATGCTTTTGTAATATGATATACCAAGAAATTAGGAATAATGTAAATAATACAGTGAGAAATGGTTGATGCATATGAGTAGGCATTTGTGAGGAAAGTCATTGAATTGTATGACAAGTACTCTCAATCTGCTAATGGATGTTTTATGAAAGATGGTGGATGAATTAAAATTTTGTAATGATGATAATGTAGATTGGAAACATGTACATACAATTTTCCTTGAAAGAAAGAAAAAAAAATAGATTGCTCAAGATTATCAAATAGTAAATGACTACTTTATTGCCATGTATGCCTTTGCTGGTAATAAAAATAATTTTAAAGGTATGGTCCAATAAATTAAATAATCAAAACTATATATCAGTGCTTTCTTTACTGGTAAAATTTAGAGACGTTGAAGGATTTGAGAAGATATTCAAAGAATGGGAGTCATCAAGTTCAAGTTATGATTTCAGAATCCCTAACATACTTTTTGTTGCATATTTAAGGCAAGATATGCTGGAAAAGGAAAGAGGTGAGCCAATTTGTAAAACATGGTAAATTCTTGTATGGATAAGGCAGTTGCAACCATGATGAAAGCTTTATTGAGAGTGAGATCTAGTGACTTGAAACCACATTCTAAAAATCTCATGGGTGTTCCTGAAATATTTGGAGGAGCAAGAGACATAACTTAAAATCATCTTAATAAGAACTACTAGAAATGACATATGATAAATTGTAGTTTCTTCTTTTTATCTATACGCTATGAATCTAAGAAAGGAACCTTTGAGTTCATTCTCTTCTCTTTGCAATTATATTTCTTATTTTATTTTTAGTTTGTTTTCTTTGCCTATTGTTTGGTTAAATGAGTATTCGTTAAAAGAATCCAAATTTTATAATAAGGAATTGTACTAAGCTAAAATTTAAAGGAGTATTAAGGGATACCAGATTCTCAAAATATTGGTTTGTCTATTGTTTCTTATTAGGTGATTCAGAATCACTTTTCTAAGTTAAATTATTAAAAAAAAAAATCGTAATTCTATTGTCAATACAAAAATACTAGTCATTCTTATCCTCCAAAAATTAAAGGTACCTATTCTTGAATGAAGGTTGACAACTTTATAAAAGTGATATATCTATTGCCATTATTTTAAGACTTACATAATGACATTAATTTCATCTCAACCATGGGGAAGTCTGTTTGAACCATTAGCATTGGCTCAATACACAACCACTACTTAAGATTTTATACTTGTCATTCTTGAATTGCAAATCATATCCCTTGTCAACCATCGGTCCAACACTCAAAATATTATGCTTTAAACCTTCAACAAATAAAACATCATCAGTATTGTTCTTACCATCAAGAGGAATAAAACCTTTACCATAGATTATACTAGCTTTGTCATCACCAAATCTTACTACACCACCATCATATTTTTCCGTACTCACAAACTTACTCTTATCACCTGTCATATTATGAGAGAAGCCATTGTCAATAACCCATTCATCTTTCTCTTCAACTTTAGTAGCAAAAGCTTTCTCCTTATTAATGCAGCTAGTAGAATTAGTAGGCAATAGATCATCTTCCTTGATAGCAATAAATACCCATCCATCTCCTGAATTTCCCTTATCAGATTCATCATCTATCACACCTTCATCATCAACATAGTAACACTTCTTCTGATATTTAGATGTGTATGGCTTAAATGGCTTCTTAGGAACTCTTTCTGAACACCTTGAAGTAAAATGTCCTATCTTATTACATGAAAATCATTTAAGAGGTAACTTTCCTTCATACTTACCAGCACCTTTAGGCAATCTCCTGGCAATCGGGGCTTCAATCTCCTCAATCTCTCTTTCTTCTTCTTCAAGTTCTCTCATCTCCTTCTCATATCTAGACACCCTTATAGAAATTTCTCTCACATCATATTTCTACTTCCCAGAAATAGTAGCTTTGAATGTAGATTCTGACTTAGGAAGAGATTCACCAAATTCACTCAGCTCCAAGGCAACAAGCTTGCCAATCAACATGTCTCTACTCACATTAGTCACCATCAAGATCTCCTAAATAGTAGTAGCTTTGTGTTTGTAAGAAGGAGGCAAGGATCTCAACACTTTATCTACAATCTCTTATTCTTCCAATACTCCATCGACACATCTGATATTCAACACAAGCTCATTCACTTTCTGCATAAAGGAGGTAATCTTCTCATCTTAGCCCATGTTCATCAACTCATACTTTCCCTTCAAGCTTTGCAACTTAGCAACTTTCACAAGACTATCACCTTCATACAAAGTATCCAACTTATTCCTAATCTCTTGAGCAGTTTGCAAATCCATCACATTAGTCATCTCAAAATCAGTCAAGGTACTCAACAATGCTTCCTTGTCTCTAATATTGTATTCAACTTCCTTTCTAGTAATCTTCACTGATGCATCTCAAGTGACACTCCATGCGGTTCTTCCAAAGAGTGTAGTTTGTTCCATCAAATCTCAGAATATGGTTCTTGTAATCATAGGTTACCATCCTAGATCACCTCAAGTGGTCAAGCTTCTTTCAGAGGATCTAGCTCTGATAAAAATTGTTGGCAACAAGACAGAAAACTGAGAGGGGGGTGAATCAGTTTTCTCAAAAACTTTACTTAACTCAAACACAAATTTAGATCTAATAATTAATAGTGAAAGCACAAATCAACACCACATAAATAACACACATAACACCAATATTTTTTATGTGGAAAACTCGGTTAAGGGAAAAACCATGGTGGGAGCCTACCCACCATATGATGATACCCCGTTAGAAGTATATGAAATATTGCAATAGGGAATGCACATGCATTCAAGCACACTACCTAGAGCTCACTGCTCAAACACAATAACAAAGAGGGCTACAACCCTTCAGAAGACTCACTATCTTACAAAAAGATTCGAATTACATCCGAAAGATCATGAACTGATAGAATAGAATCTCCTCATGCCTGGTTATAGTTCTAATTAAGAACCAATAACTTAATCTGCTCTTTCACACTTCTTCACACTTTTTTGCACTACTTCACTGCTTCCAAAAGATCAAAGCATTATTCACACACATAGATCCCCCTCTCACATGATTATTCATTTATTTATACATATCATCAACCTATCTTTCAAGGTTGGCTCAACACACATCACAAATTATAAAGATATAACTGCACACACTACAATAACATATGCAAACCAAAACAATGTCAGCTAAGACATAGTATGGACCCAAATCAACACCTCTAAGAATTATTCCTCAAATGTCTATAACATGCTACAAGGATCATGTTGGCCAAGAACATGAAGAACAACACTGAATCAAGGAAAATCATCAATAACATGCATAGCAATCAATGCAGACCACCAACACAAATAGGACATGATCTATAAACATCCACAAGAAACATAAATTACATAGAAATAACTGCAACATCACCACTTACTATAATCACCATCATCATTATACTAAACTTCAAGAACACTCATTGAACTGACTGTCAAATTGAAAATTTCACTTGTGGACCTCCAAATCATGAACCATATGAATTAAGGACACACCAGAATGTCCCACAGACCTTGCCAAATCCAAAAACCAAAATATTGCAACGTGGAGCAAAATCTAGAACATTGATCAATACTGAACAACTAAAAAACCAGCTTCAATAGCAGATCACATAACTCAATTAAATCTCCATGTGGACCACATAAACTTTAGCTGAATCAACTAGAGATACTTATCTCATAACCCTTTAACCCACAACAACTCATTTTCAACACACTGGCCAAACCAACTTATTTAATCTGACTGCAACACTGGAACACACATAGGAATATTTTCACAACAATGATAACACATCACTCAATCAATCCAAACACACATTTGCACATTATCCTAACAACTGAGATCTCCCAAAAATCGCTCACTCCAAAAAAAACCTATAACTACACCTACAAGCTGGAAAATGATGTGTTTGTGGCTATATAGGATTTTTCCTTAGTCAAACCCCTTGTTTTGGTGATTCCATCTCCACAAATAGTCGATAATGTATTGAAAAATGTGTGTGCCCTAGAATCTCATGTGTTTGTAATATTCCTATGAGCTAAAATGCAAACTAGAGTACTACCCTATGTTTTGAGTAAATACCCTAAATGAATGTAATGTAAATTCTTCAAATCATAAATGAAATGTAGATTTAAAGAAATACTATAAATCTTAAAATGAAGAATGTCTAGATCTGAAAAAATCACAATGAGATATGAAAATAACATGAAACCATACCAAACCCTAAGGAGAGGTACAAGCCAATCAACAGTCAGTGATCTCCTTATTATTCTTCAATATCTCCTAAGATTCCATGATTGATATTTTATTTTGATGAAGACTTGATGAATGGTGAATTTTCTAATTGTAGACTTCACATAAAACCTATACTTTCACTTCACAAAGGATCTCCTTCAATTTCCAAAGTTGGATCCTCAAATGAGGGAAAGAAAAGGTTATATATATGAAACCCTAACTTTAATTTTTATAATAGGACAACTTAGAATTGATGAAAATTGACACAAAGTGGGATTTAAACATTATAATACCACCAAATTCAGCTCTCAAAATTTGGGGAGAAAAAGTCAGGACCAGAATGGTGGGCATACCAGTCCGACTGATTTTTTTCCAAATTTCTAGGGATGTAAGAAATCATGATAATAAAGTCAAATCCAACAAGGTGGGTCAATCCAAGGTATTTAGATATGTGAAAATGTTCTTTGAAGTTGAAATTAGGACATTATTAGGATTAATTAAAATAAAATAAAAAGGGGCACACTTAGGTTTAAGGGTCCAATTCTATAATATGTTAATTGATGAGAGAGGACTTAAGATTTAATTAAATTAATAATTAAATACCTAAAGAATCCCTATAAATGCAATATGCAATGGGACACACTAAGGTGGGTGCTAACCTAAGCATGGAATTGGAAAACCCTATTTAAGGGTGTACAATTTATGATGCTACAATTACTATTACCATCTTCCTCTTCCTAATCATTTTTGTAACCATGATCTACTCTCTCTTTCGTTTTTCTTGTTAACATCTTTGGAAAGTTTAGTTCATGATGCTCTAGATTTGGCCAAAAATCAAGGTCGGAAATCTATACCCCTCCACCAAGCCCTTATTTTCCATCTATACCATATTTGCTTGGCCCTTTGCTTGCCTACACACCTAATGGTTACAAAATCCCCTAAAGCCTCTTGCATTGACTTGCTCCCTAAGGCTACCATACTTGATTCCCTAAGAACTAGAAAAAAGAAACACCTACAAATCCATTTTGTAGCTAAAGCCCTATCTTGTCTTGGCTCCCCTACTACCCCTACCCTTGGTATGGTGGCTAAAGATAAACTACAGACTACCACCCCTGACATAGATAAGAAAAGGAAATCCTAGAGACCCTCCCCCTAGAAAAAAAAACACAAGATTACCTTTCAGGAGATGGTTAGTGATGAGGAGGGTTATAAATATGATAGTAAGAGTGGAAGCACCAATCACAGATGATCATATAGGTTGGTTTGTCATACATTGACCAAAATTGATGGCAAAAAAAATGGTTTATTATGAGGAGGAATTGGAGGAGGAGGACACAATTAACAATAAGGATGTTATTGAGGATGAAGATGAAGTGGAGGATGGCACATGAAAGGTGTACAATTCAGACAAACCAACCACTAACAAATATGAGTACAATGGTAAAAATGAAACCCTAGACCTGACCTAAGAGGCCATGTCAGAGAAGGCGGACAATCACCAAGGGGAGAGTGCACACAATTGTGCCAATTGGAGGACCAAGAAAGAGGAATTAGAATCCCTAAAGAAAAAGATGATGGAGTTTGAGTAGAAGATGATTAGTATCTTCAAGTTTAGTCAAAAGGTGATGCACAATTCAACCACTTTCCCTATATTTGATGCATAAACAAGTTCTTGGTAAAGATGATGACAATGAAGGGAACTACAAGGAACCATTCAATTTCCTCACTAAACCACGTGCTCAAATAACCACTAGTTGGTTGGCTTTAGTTTTTTAGGCCTTTTGGTTTATGGTGTTAAGGTAATATATTTTTTTACTATCTTGTTAAGTCCCTATGTTGTTTTTTGATATGTTGTAAGTATGATGCTTGTTAGTGTGTTGTAAGTTGTTAATGCTACTTATGGGTTATTAGTGTAAAGGGTCAACATCCTTGTTTTGTTGCTTCTAATATCAAAAACAAACATTTTCTCTTTATGTATGTAAAAATATAAAATTTGAAATCAACTTAACACTAAGAAAATGAACTAACTTTTGAATTCAATAAAACTTGTAAACAATAAAATTAATGCAAGATTCATTAAATAAAATCAACAAGAACAAACATCAATGAAATCACCTAAAATCATAAGCTTGATAGATAAACATAGGCACAATTATCATACCAATTTAAGATGTATATTATTTGATCCTCAAGGATGACATAAATAAAAAATTTCATTCATGTATACAATAACTCCTATAAGTGTTATGTGTCTCATGTAATAGCATATATTTAATCTAAAATGTGCACCAATGGTTTTTTTTTAATCATAAGTTCTAATTCTTTTGTTCCAAGTGGCTTACAAGGAAAAAAACTAGACTTTTCATTAATTTCTATAAAATTATACTTAATTAATTTCTTATTTGCAACAATTCTACAAAATATGTTCAATGCAAACTTATTAGGACCTCCTACACCCATATTAGAACAAACCCTTCAAAAACATCAAAAACCTAGATCACAAATTATATATATATATATATATATATATATATATATTTTATCATAAATTATAATTTACTATGAAAACTACACTAGACTATGGATTTTCTGAAAATTAGTGGTCAAATAACGTAAATTTTTAGAAAAAATAGTGGTCTACTAGTGTTCTAGACTATGTATGTTTAGTAAATACTAGTTTGGGCCTTAATGAAAAATAATATTTTTTATAAAGAGAAAACCTAGAACAATACAATAGACTTAATTTTTATGATCAATTGATGCAAGAGAATCTAGGTCTATAGGTGATCCTACTTCAACCAAAACCATTTCAATTTAGTTATTAATTTTTGGTTATTTTTCTATTAGTTAAATTAGCAAGTTTTCCTCTAAAGGAATTTTCAAGATAAATTTGGCTAGCTTAGAATTCCATATTCAAGAAGGCCCTCAACGGTATCTATGGTTTGAATTTGATGGAAAAAAGAGAAATTTTGACTAAGTTATAACCAATCAATGGTTTTGGCCTCGTTAGGAACTAAGAGGTTTAGATAGTTATAAGAACCCCTAGAACCATTGACAGTTCTAGGTCCTATTTAAGTTGTCAATGAATTCTCTTAGGTTTTTTTGCTAATTAAATATTCTACCATATTAAGGATCCTAAAGCGTGTCTATATTTAAAATTTGGGTGATATTAGACAATTTGGGAAAAATATGGATGAGTCAAAGGCTAAGCCCAAATTAGGAACAAGTCAAAGGAAAGATTAGTTCCAAGAAAACTTGTAACACCCTATGGTTTTTAGAGTTCCCTTGTAACCTTGATCATTAATGTCAATGACTTTATTTCTTCTTCTTAGAATTTTTTTAAGTTTTTTTTTTTTGATGAAGAAATCATTGATGTTGAAGGAATCGTGTAGTTCTTGTAGAGAATTGTATCATCAATGAAGGAAGAGTGTAAGTGTTCCTAAGGAATCACAAAGTCCTAACCAAATTATGAAGTAGTTTGTTTACTTATAAATTGGAGCAAAAGGTTGTTCCCATAACATAGTAAAGGTCTAACAATTTTTGAAAGAAGCCTAAAGCTTCAATCAACAAGGAAAAGAGTATGGGTTCTTGTTGGCACTCAAACCTTAACAATTAAAATAAAGTGCTTGGTTTTATATTAAACCATGACACCCCAATAAGCATACATATTTGTCATGTTCTCCATAAAATTATTAGATTCATTAAGGATGAGAAGGCATGAGTTCTTAATGGTTCAGAAAGTCCAATAACAAGATTATACATTAGGTTATTTGTAAGAACAATAACCTAATGAATAAAAGGATGAGGTCTTTGGGTCCTGACAATCCCTAACACCCTAATGACTAAAGGGAATGATGGAATGGTTTTTTTAATTATCCTTGATGACCTGAAGAAGCAACAATAGGACAAAAAATTTGAATGTTAATGACAAAAGATGAATGATCAACCAATCAGTTAGGTGATGCCATGTTGATTGGGTTGGATGCATCTATTCTAGCTCCAAGAACTTCAATTTCTACAACATGTTGTTGACAACTTAAAAAGTAGTGGTTATTATTTTCAAAATCAACGATGTATAATGATCAATAACCTGTGTGTTATTGACTCTGTACTATGGTTTTGGAGCCAGAATAGTTGTGGGCAATTGGGTTTTCTAGGAATGATTATAAAAATGAAAGAGTTGTCAATTAAAGGGATCTTTTTTGAGAAGGATGGTAATAGAAAAGGTATTTTGGGTATTCAATTTTTTTTTTGGTTGATTAAGGTCTTTTGGCAAATGAAGTTTATGTTTTTTTTAAAAACCAAGGAGAGGAAAGAAAATAGAGGGAAATATTAAAAGATATAACCACCATGATCAAACAACCACCTTGTTACAGGGTTTATTGAGTCTAGAACACGGAGGAATGGGAGATGTTGTTAGTGGATAATTTTGATGTAAGAAGATGGAATTCAATACATGTTGTTCTACAAATAATCATTATAAATTATATTTTAAATGAATGAATAGAACATGTGTTGTTTCTAGAATTTTTTCTTACATGGTGTTGTTAGGTTGCATGTTTGGCTACCTAGTAAGGAACCCTAGCCATGATTGCATCGAATTGTATTAGAGTAGGAGTTTTCTCACTATAAAATATTGATATTGAGGTTGTGATACCTCCTTTATTTTCATCATGTGGTATCAAATTTTGTAAGCTTAGTGGGAAGGTGTGTTTCAAGGGCTTGCTAATTAGGTTGTGAGTTTGTTGTATAATTCTTGTAATTGTCATGTTGTTTTAGTTGGCTATCTTTTGATAGAGACAAGGTTGGGTAGAAGGTATAGATTTCCTCCATTTTGTGTTAATGGGTAGAGGGAGTCTAGAGATGTTTATATTCTAGAGTCGTTGTTGGGAAACATATAAATATAATTCACTAAAATATTTCTATTAGATAAAAGAAAAAAAAGAGTGTCCCCACACTTTACAAAAGCCTAATAGCCAAAGAGGCATCCAGGTTAAAGGTTGAGGGTTGCCACCTTTTTCTCGAAGAGCTAGCACAAAAAATCTTTGAGAGAATCTTTCTCACTACTAGAATCATGAACAATCAATTTTTCCCCCTCGTTATTTTTATTCTAGTGAGATCCTCAAGAATTCTCATGCTAAAAGCAATATTCTCCAATCATTTTTTCTAAGATTAACGATATTGGGCATTGATCCCTCCAAACCCCCAATATTACTTTTGATTGAGGCCATCATTTCTAAAATAATGTTGATCATTTTATAGTTAAAAATTCACTTGAAATGTTATCTAAGATATAAAAAATTATACATGCATCTATGTTTTGAAGTGTGATGAAAAATAGACTTGAAAACAAATAAATGTGTATATATACTTTATATATACATGTAATTATATATGTAGATTAATTTAAAATAATGTAAACAATAAGTAATAATAATTTAAGATAAAAAACATATTAATCATTTTATAGTTAAAAATTCACTTGAGATGTTTGTTAGGATTCCCAAAGATATTGAGAGGGGGGGTGAATCAGTATCTTATTGGTATAATAATTTTCTTAACTTATAACATGAAAAACATATTAAAAGTGTGTACCGATAAACCAAAAATAATGCAACAAATAAGAATAACAACCACAACATGAAAAGCACACCATAACACAATATTTTAATGAGGAAAACCAGTGTGGGAAAAACCTCGATGGGATTTGTGACCCACAATATTCACTTACTGGCCAATAAGAGAATATTACTGCTTACAATAGGGGTCTGCACATGCAGGAAGGCCAAGTGCCTAGAGCTCACTGCTCAATCACAAAGAAGTCACACTGAATTAAAAAATGGATTATACTAATCCAATGTCTTGTACTACTTCAGATCAGCATCTGCTATGCCAGATTCAATACCAGTTTAAGCTCTACAATATACATAAACCCTTATCTAATAATTTGCATATTAGGTCTGCTACCTTCTTTTCATACTTTGCATTATACCATATCCTAAATGATCTACAATTATCACATACATATATGAGTCATATTACAATCTGCCATGTCGGCTTACAAAATATTTTACAATTAATTAAAAAATATATTTATACAAAATTGTTATTGGCCAGGGTGCTAGTAATCAATCTTTTTGGTGCCGGTGAACTGTATGTCGGTGTCGGTGCCTAACTCTGCCTGCCAGTAACACATGATTGTAAGGTTGCCATCAATGACAATACCTTCAATCACCTACAATTTCTCATTGGAGTGTGCATTTGCCAACAATATCCCCCTTTGGCATTGATGGCAACACTCATGAGAAAAATTAAAAAAGTGTCCAAAAACTGTGTGCCCAAAAATGTATGCTCCCCTTGAGCTGATGATGTCTTGTTCTAATCATTTTTCTCATCACACTACTCCCCCTTTGACATCAATGGAAAAGGTTGTCATTCGCTGTCAGTGGAGTGTGGTTCCTACCTAGATTTTTGTAACCGGTGGGTTACAATCTAGAATATATCTACCAAAACCAGATTTAAACCGTCGTTGAATCTTTTGTTTTCCTATAACGCCTCTTGTGTTCTTTGAACTATACTAGTGAGTATGTGCATTTTCTCTTCCGGTGTCTTAAGTCCAGGAACCAGAGCCTCAGAAATTTCTTTTCTCAAAGAAATGAGATAATCTAGTTTAGGACCAAGTTTACATTTTAAGCTCTTTGCTTTATCCTTTATTCTCTCTTTATCGTTTTCTAACTTCTCAATTTTCTCTTCAAGATCTGCAATTTTCTTTTCTATCTCCAAAAATGAATCTGATGTGCCTATTAGATTGTCAGCAATATTGTTAATCTTAGTTTGTATTTTGCTGATCTCTGAATCTATGTCCTATGTGAAGATGTCAGTTTTGCAAATATCCCTATACATTTTCTTGAAATCCAAAATTGTTTCTCCTAGTGCCAGTAATAAGGTTTATGTTTGTTCCTTATTCTTCTTCACTATTTCCTCAAAGAATTTCTCTTTCTCCTTAATCATCCTCTCTTTGAATGTGTCTTCATTTATTTGATCAACTGTCAAAATGTTGCCGATGATGAATTTAGACAATGTGTCTAGTTGACCTAAAGAATCTTTGTTATCCACAATGCACTTGGGTGCTACCAATTTGAGAATAGGTATTGTGTCATCGATAGCCTTATAGACTTATGCATTACATTCTGTGATTTTCTTTATTGAGTCCATTAAGACCTCTATCACATTTGTAGGCTGGAATTCTTCTATTGAAGTACTAGATGTCTGCCCAACTGTTTTCACAATATCCATGCTACCGGTTGTAGTGATAACCATGCTTGTTTCAACCTCTGGTAGGTCAAATTGTGTTTGCATTTATATTAGCAAAGGTTTAGGATTTTTCAGTTTTAGTCGGTGCCACTGTCTCGGTCTGAACCTATGTCTCAACCTATTTCTGTTCCAGTTTCTCCATCTGTGTCTCAGAAGGTTTCTCCATCTTAGAAGGTTTCTCTGAGCTCTCAATTGCCAGTTTCTCAGATGTAGTCTTTGTATGCACTTTCAGTTTCTCAGTTTGTACCTCTACACTATTCATTTCTGGTTCTTCTGATTGTTTTTCAGTTTTATCTACCGGTTCTTCTAATGTTTTACCAGTGGTGTCCTCTGTCGGTTGCTCTGTCTAAGTAGGTTTTTCTGTGCTTATGTTTACAGTATCATTAACCGCAACCTCAACATCTGCAGCCGGTGACTCAGTAGCCACATCTTTCCTTTTATCCTTAGTGGTTTCTCTATCAACCACAACATTTACTTCTTGTGTGTCTATATTCATAGTGTACAAAATTTCAGATTCAAGATTTGTATTCTCTAGAGGAGTCTCCATACTCTCAGTAGCTGGTTGATTATTTGTAGTTTCTACCGGTGGAGTATCTTGAAGTGCTTGAATGATACCCTGAGAAGCCTTTAGATCATCCTCAAGTTTGATAGTCTTTACTTTTTCTGCATCATAGTCTGAAAGAGCAGTTTCCAATTGCTTTCTCAAATTTTCCATCTCTACCGGTGTCAAGATCTTCCTCAAGTTGTTAGGCTTCTGAAAATAGAGGACCAAGCTCTGATACCAATTGTTAGGATTCCCAAAGATACTGAGAGCGGGGGGGGGGGGGGGGTGAATCAGTATCTGACCAGTATAATAATTTTCTTAACTTATAACATGAAAAACATATTAGAACTGTGTACCGTTAAACCAGAAATAATGCAACAAATAAGAATAACAACCACAACATGAAAAGCACACCATAACAAAATATTTTAATGAGGAAACCCGGTGTGGGAAAAACCTCGGTGGGATTTGTGACCCACAATATTCACTTACTAGCCAATAAGAGAATATTACTACTTACAATAGGGGCCTACACATGCAGGAAGGCCAAGTGCCTAGAGCTCACTGCTCAATTATAAAGAAGTCACACTGACTTACAAAATAGATTATACTAATCCAATGTCTTGTACTGCTTCAGATCAGCATCTGATATGCCAGATTCAGTACCGGTTTAAGCTCTGAAATATACATAAACCCTTATCTAATAATTCACATATTAGGTATGCTACCTTCTTTTCATACTTCGCATTATACCATATCCTAAATGATCTACAATGATCTCATACATATATGAGTCATATTACAATCTACCATGTCGGCTTACAAAAGATTTTACAATTAATTACAAAATACATTTATACAAAATTGTTGTCGGCCAGGGTGCCGGTAATCAATCTTTTTGGTGCCGGTGAACTATATGTCCGTGTAGAGTCTGCCAGTGTCGGTGCCTGAGTCTGCTTGTCAATAACACATTATTGTAAGGTTGCCATCAATGACAATACCTTCAATCACCTACAATTTCTCATTGGAGTGTGCATTTGCCAACAATGTTATCTAAGATATAATTTTTTTTGCAAGCATCTATGTTTTGAAGTGTGATGAAAAATAGACTTGAAAATACATACATGTGTATATATACTTTATATATACATGTAAATATATGTGTAGATTAATTTAAAATAATATAAAAAATTAGTAACAATAATTTAAAATAAAAAAATATAATATATTATATATTTTTTATTAGGGTTCATTTTAAGGATTTTTTTATGTGAATGGTTGAGATTTAATGATATGGTGTAAAAATGAATGGTAGAGATGTAAGATTAGTTTGACTTTTATTTATTATTTATTCATGTGACTACGCAATAATTTATTTAGCATCATCCTTGAATGAGAGCTTGGCTGATCATGCCAAAAAGCCCAAATCTTACCCTATAGCCCATCAAGGGCTTATTCTTCTCATTTACAAACACTTGATGAAAAAAGTGAGGGTTAGCAAAGATGATACTCTGGTGACAAATGTTCATATTTCAGAGAGTCGTAATGACTCTGAGTCTGAAGATGATTTGTCTAATGTTCCTATCAATAAAAAAGGAAGGACTGACATTGACAAAGTGGATATGGATGTGGTTGATGGAATGGAGGAGGAATAGGGGAAGGAGGCAGATATTGATCTGGATAGTGAGAAGAAAGAGGATGCTGGAGAGGGGGAGGAAGGGAAAACTAAAATCCTTGATTCTAACCCTTTGGCGTCAGATAGCAGGAATGTTGCCCAAAACTCCATGGAGGAAGCTAACCCTAACTCTTTAATCTCTAAGCAGGGAAGGGACACAGTGAACACCATCTTGAATGTTGCTCGAAATTGCACATTAGAGTCTTTTAATTTTCAGAAGTGGGCTATTGAAAATATTACCAGCATATAGAGTAAACAGAGGGACCTGGAGTATAAGATTCACAATCTGATCAAGGACACTAATTCAGGGAAAAAGAGTGCAGAGGGGGAAACCAACGAAGTAGAGGATGAAATTGAAATGCAGGACTAGTCGGAGAAAGATCTTATAAAAGGAGACTTGAAACACCTGGAAGATGTGATTAGAATTGTAAAAGACAAGACCGAGACTGATAATGAAATTATCATCAATTGGGTTGCTAAAACTGAGAAGGCATTAAAGAATTTTATGAACCACAGTCTTGAGGTCTTGAGGATCTCATCTCAAAATATGAATGCCTTGGTGGATCACTTGGAGAGGAAAAATCAAAATAGATATGGTTATCATTGATGAGCTGTCGACTTCTAGCTCTACTCCAGAAATCTCCAGGTGAAGGACCAGGCAAACGACCAGTGATTTGGAGACAAAGACCAAAGACATTCAGCTGAAGCAGGAGAACAATGATCTGAGGGAAGCCACGAAGGCCATGATGTTGTTGGTCAAGAATGCAAAGGAGTCCATTAAAGTTTTTTATTGATATGTAATGCTGGTTTTTGGATGCTAGTTTCTCGCTGGCTCTATGCTGTCCTTTTTTCCTAGCTGCTGGTTTTTCTGCTGGTTTTTTGGCAGCTTTTCTATCTAGGTTGTCTTCTCTAGTTTCCTTCATGTTTATCCTTCGCTTTGTAATTGGGTTTTAGGTCCCTTAAAATGTGATTTTCCTTAATCAAAAAATAATTTATTTAAATTTATTTATAGATTAATTATTAATAAAAATTGTTTAATTTATTTAGTGATATGATGAAATTTATGTTTCTACAAGTATTATATTTTATAATAATAAAATTTTAAAATATATCATTTATTTATCATCCAAGTAGTTTAATTTATTTAATTTTGTTTTAGATTTTAGTTGTAATGATTTTTTTTATTTTTTTAAAATAAAAGTGGAGAGCCACTAATTTTATTAATTATAAATTTTTACAAACCTGGTTCAAAGAGCACTAGTAGGAAAGTACCAGGCAAAGAAAACCTCTGGTCTTTCTCATTAAAAAAACCCCATTGGGAAGATAGCATGAATGATTATATCGAAAAGGAGAAATGAGATCTCCAAAACCTAGCCCATCCAAAATTTGTGTGTCAATTACAAAATCTCCTACCAAAGAGCACAAGAGAAGGCGAAGCAAGCAAGCACCACGAATGAAGAAACCAATTTCTTGGACCCTCATCTAGAGGAGGTGAAATCACCTCAAACTGAGAAGCAATCAAAATCTGATTATCTAGAGCAACCACTTGCAAAGGTTCCACCATGCTCGGGAGAGACATAACTACATTCATAGAGTTAAGAAGAAAGTGTAAACCTAAAAAAACATTTACAATCGTAGCCAAGGTAACTGGTGAAACATGATCCAAGAAGGCTACAAGAGAAAACATCATGTCATCATAGATATCAAAAACCAAACCATCTCTCAATAGTGAAAGTAATTCACAATGCCAACCATTAGATAATAGTTGATGTTGAGATAAAAAGCCACCATAAGGAAAATGACCAAATTCAAAATGATAAGAAGACAGAGCATTATCCAAATCAGAAGAAGAATAAAAAGAAGGATGTAAGTATGCATCCAATAATGCCCGAACCAAAGAAGCATCCATGAGAATATCCATACAAATAGTAACAAAATGAGAAGCCACTTCAGCAAGGAAAACATTAGCATTTTCCACCAGCCACCGCCTACCCACCACCTTACGAATAGCAATATAGAACTCCGAAGAATGAAATTTAAACAACCTATCAAGCTTCTCATCATTGAAGGCATGAGTATCCTGAAAATCATAATTCTTAATAGAAAATGAGATTCCGTAACCAACAACATAACATCCATCAAGAAAACCCAGAAAAAACCATAAGGGACAAACAATACACAATGCATAGGGCTAGCGAGCATATATAAAGAAAAAAGAAATCATTAAAATAGATTTATTATTGAAATAATACTAAAAAACCTTAATTTCCATTCCTACTAAACTAGTTTGGTCTATAACTATGTCAATTGCTAGAAATCCTAGCTTAAGAATGGATCAGTGGAATCTCAAAAAGAACTTCTAATAGGTGAATTTTGCTAATGAGGAACATGATACAACCTTAGGAGAATTCTATCACACATTAGGGGACCTTAATCATGGAGAATGAAGATGGAAAAAGAGAAACAATGGTGGGAGCATCTATTAATTCATCAAAAATGGGAATAGATAGGTAGAATATGGATGCCCCACCCATGATATTGTGATAGACTCAATCTCCAACGAGAGGTATATAAAGTGTGTAATTTTTCCAACCCCTAAGCATGATTTATTTATTAGGAAAAATAAATCTATTAATTATCCTTGAAACTTCTTCTAGGAGAACTCATCTCCATTATTTTTTAAGTGGGATAGGTTCCCTTCTCAAAATAGGAATCTTTAGAAAATAAGTTTCCATGCATGTCTATTTATGACACAAGGCCTCCTAAAACCCCCTCTAAATACCATTCTAGATTATATCAAGGTTAAAGGACATGTTGCCCAAAAAGTTATAACCTAGCCCCTTGGTTGACCTTTATGATAAACCTTTTTATATAAGATAAGCTAATTGAAAGAAAAATTCATAATATCGATATGTTTATATTGGTGTCTACCCAGATCCACCATCTCAAATTAGATCAAGGAAAATTAGGGTTCATTTTATTAAATTTATTTTCTTGTGAAAGAATTATTCATTGTTTTTTTTTTGTATGGAGCATGCAAATAATAAAACTCTCAAAGAGGGAAATGATTATTAAATGGAGATGGCTTGCACACTCAACTATACAAGCCAACATTTGACCCCCATTATATGAAATTTGGATCTTGTCCCTATTTGGGTTTGACTAAGCCTCTCAAAATAATACTAGGAAGAAAGTGTACTAAAAAAAATTGGGAACTCTATAGGATTTTTTTTTTTAAATTATACAAACAATCCAAAAGCCCTGAAAATATATGCTAGGATCTATTTATTCTATAAAAGTCTCTAAAAATATACCAAGAACCAATGAACTTGATCTCTAGGGTGGTTGCTTGGCATCAACCAATTTATAGATAAAACTTGGAGCCCTCTAACTTTAAGGGCCCCAATAAAGAACACTACCAAATCGCCTCCCTCGGATCTACCTCCTAACTTTTGTGCCCCTTCCATTGTGATTGAGGTGAATGACTCCCCTACTCTTCTCATAAAAAATGTGACAAAATAAAATGATTAGAATGATATGTCATTGCTAGAGGGAATCAAATGTAATGGATTTCATTGTAAACATAGACATGAGTATAGACTTGATGAGAATGTCATCTAATAAGTATTTAGAGGTAACTATGAAGGACTAAAATAAGATTTAGAAGGTTTGAACAATTATGTTAACTAAGCCATATTAAAGTTATATCCTTACTCAAAACCTAATGAATAACTCCTAAATGACCTAGCTAAATCATTTATATAGATGATGGGGAATAAATTTTAGAAGATATTTTTTATGATGTTTTAATAGAATATGTTGAGATTGATTTTATTTTAAAATTACCTATCTCATAAATATAGTAATTGATTGGTGCAGGAGTACCCTACAGACCTAGTTTTGGTCCAAAGGGTCAAAATTTGAGGTTTTTGTTTATTTTATGTTCTCCCATGAAAATAAGGTCATTTTTATGTATTGGGTGTTGGCATATGGACACTCCAATGAGACATTGTATGTGATTGAAGGTTTTGTCATTGATGGCAACCTTGCAATCTTATGGCACCGGCAAGACATCATACCGGCAAAGCATTACACAGGCAAGACAGTGCACAGACATCAACAGATCACTCTACACCGACACCGGCACCGACATAGAAGAAAACATGTATACCGGCATAGAGGCCGACAGGATTTTTGTTATGTAATATTTTGTTTATTATTGTAAGACAACTTGGCAAATTTTAAAATGACTCTTGTATATAAAGGAGATCATTGTAGACATTTAAAAAGTAATGTAATGAGCATAAAGAAAATTATAAGGCAGACCTAATGTGCGAATTATAGGTCAAGGGTATATGTAAAAAATAGAGCAAGAACCGGTACTGAATATGGCATTGGAGATGCTATTGTAAAGTAGTACAAGTCACTGGATTAGTATAATCCTTATTGTAAGTCAATGTGACTTCCCATTAAGCAGTGAGCTCTAGGCAGTTGGCCTTCCTACATGTGCAGGCCCCTATTGTAAGTAATATTCTCTTATTGGCCAGTGAGTGAATATTGTGGGTCACAAATCCCACTGAGGTTTTTCCCACACCGGGTTTCCTCGTTAAACATCTTGTGTTATGGTGTTCTTTTCATGTGGATATTTCTGATTCTGTTTATTGCATTAATTCTTGCATACCGGTACACTATTATTTTATGTTCTGCATGTTTTAACTTAAGAAATTCTTACTACCGGTTAGATACTGATTCACCCCCCCTCTCAATATCTGTGGGAATCCTAACAATTGGTATCAGAGCTTGATCCTCTATTTTCAGAAGCCTAACATCTTGAGGAAGATCTTGACACCGGTAAAGATGGAAAATCTGATGAAGCAACTTGAAGGAGCTCTTACAGACTATGATGTAGAGAAGTTGAAAAACATCAAAATAGAAGATGATTTAAGAGCAACTCAGGATATCATTCAGGCACTTCAAGAAAATTTTACTGTTGCAAGAAATAAGAGAAGAGAACTTTGTGAAAAATTGCAAAATGAGAATGATGAAAAGGAATCACTTAATGATTAGATAAGCAAGCTGAAACAAGAGAACATGACAACAAAAAATGAAATGCAGGATATGACTATGAGATTTTGCAAAGAGATTGAGGATAGAAAGAAGAATGAAAAAGAATTGACAAGAAGACTAAGTGATGCAGCAAATGAGAACACAAGACTTAGCTATGAAAATAACATGTTGAAAATAGATCTGATGCATATTCAGAATGACTCAAATGAATTGATGAGACAAAAAGAAATCTTGGAAAGAGAACTGGAAACTGCAAATCAACATAAAGAAAAATTCAAGAAAAGCTCAGAGGAACTTGGTACCTTACTAAAGAATCAAAAACCTAAAGGTGACACTTCTGGAGTTGGCTTTGAAGTTGGTGAAAGCTCCGGTACTGCAAATACTCAGGATCACAGCAAACTGGCAAGACAACCTAATACTTATAAATTCAATGGAAGATGCTTTAACTGTAATAAGTATGGTCATAGAGCAAATGAATGTAGATCTAGGAATTATCAGAATATCAATACACCCACTGGTCAATGTTCAAAATGCAACAAAGTTGGTCATAACTCTGAAAACTATAGAATGAATGTGAGATGTTATGTTTGTGGAAGACTTGGACATTTATCAAATCAATGTAGAACACAAACCGGCATAGGTTATGGGAAAGCTATTCAGAAAAATAATGTAACTTGTTATGCATGTAACAAGATTGGGCATATTGCTAAATTCTGTAGAAGTAAAGGTACACCAGTAGACAACAAAAGTTCTAGCTTGAAAGGTAAAGAAAAGGTTGAAGAGGTTAAGCAAGAATTCTCAAAACAATGGATTAGAAAAGTTGATCTAAATATTGGGAATACTTCTTCACCGATAGAACCAACCAATGCTCCACTGGTAGGATAGAGTGATACTTCACCAGCAAGACAGAGCAGTGCTCCACTAGCAGGAAGTTCTTCATCTCATTGAAGAAAATTTCCTTGAGGGTTTGGCAATTCATTGATACATGTGCTATTATTCCCTCGGTTAGAAATAAGAAGTTGAAAATTACTTATTACCGGCAGACAATGTTAAGTGAATACTTTACTAGCATGCAATTAATGTGATAGATGGCGAAAAGACATTATAAAAGTAAGGTTTTGGATCCATTTCACTTCACTATGATTTCAAATTTTCAGAGAGCGCGAAGACTCCGAGCTAAGGCATTTTGAGAAAGAAGCAAGCACACTCCAAGCAATCATCCATCCAAGGAAGAAAAAGGTATTTAATCATGGCATCCACCTCTGCAATTGAATACATAGCAAACCCTACTATTGTTGAAGTAATTAAAAGACCTAGGCCCGTATTTCAGTTAGTCCCTGAGATAGCAAAGAAGGATGATACCTTAGGTGCATTTTCTCAAATCCCTAAAGGTGTTGTATATGCTAAAGACCCTAGAATGTACATCCACTGCAACATTGAAGAGTTAGGAGATGAGGAAATCAAAATCATGTATAAAACCATGATATGTGATGATACCGGCAATGTTAAAGCTGAACACAAGGTTATTGAAACCCTAGGATTCACATAAATCCTTAGCATTCCTGAATTCCCTAAGGATGTGATTAGGATAGTTTTAAGCAGAGTTCATGGAGAATTTTTCTGGTTAGATGCAATCCATAAGATCACCAAGGAAGTTGTAAAAGTTGTCACAGGGTTACTGACCACTGGTAAGAGACCAGATAAGAACAAGAAGGTTTCCAATGACCTAGTTATAGACCTAACCGGTGCAACATTCGACAAGAGGTCTCTAAGGGTTAATGATGTAAAAGATATCAATGTAAGATTCATAAGTATGATATTAGGTTACAAGGCCACTCATGCTAATAGACTTAACTCAGTTTCAAGTTTATGCATTAAGAGTGCTTATGATATGGTAACAGACAATGCAAAAATTGACATCTGTGAATGGTTAAAAGATGAACTGATTGACAACCTTGGAAAAATCAAGAAGGACAAGAAAGGAACTTTCAGATTTGGAAATCTATTAGTATGCCTAATGCTACACATAACAAAATAGGTTCCCGGTATAGGTTATAAAGAACTTGGATATGACATACCGGTAGGAAAGCAATTGATAGAATTGTTCAATACCATGGGTGAGAACAAGGAGAACAATATTCATGACTTTTTCCAAGTATTGAAGACCAAAATGAAGAAAAGAATAAGGTTATCTCAGAAAATAGTAGACAAATAGAAAGATGATATATGCTTTGTTATTAAGAAAGATGAAATCTGGATGGAAGCAGTCATCCCAAGGACAATTTGGGTAACTGAAATGGGCTATAAGATAGATGATCACATAGTTGAAACTTATGCTAAAGCACTTCTGGAAGCCCCCAATGAACCCAAGGAAGAAGTATTTGGTAGTGTTGAGACCATAGAAAGCCAAATACAATCTAAGAAAAGAGTAAAGAAGGTTGAGGCATTTGTGAGGAAAGGATCCAGACAAGCAAAGGCCATTAAGGAAGATATACTAAAGAAAACTGGCATAACAGAAGATGAGTTGGCAGCTCCACAACCTAAAGCTCATCTCTCACCGGTAGGTACTTCTTTGGAAGGTGACATGCCAGCAACTTTTAAAAGATTTGTTAGAAAAAGAGATCCCTCATCGGCAACCACTCTTCACCTAGAAGGAAAAGGCAGAAGCAACAAGCAGTGAGATATCCAGTTAGAAAGGTCACACCCAAGAAGAAGCTAACACCAAAGAAAAAGAAAAGGACAAACAGTGACTTGGCACCTCTAGATATATTGTTAAATGAAATCACAGAGGAAGCAAAACTGAAAAACATAGAGAAAATTTATGACACTCTATCTGCTGATGAGAAAGGGCAAGTTGAGGAAAGTGTGATACTCCATATGGACATGTACAAGAAATTTTTGATGGAAGTAGCAAATGAAATTCCTGATGATTTGTACAAAAGACTTGAGGCTAGAAGGCAAGCAGTGATTGAATTAGATAAGAAAATAAAAATAGAAAAACTACTTGTTGTATATCTAGTAAACTCTCACAAGGAAATTGATGATTTGATTTCTCAGGCAAACCCGTCAGTATTCTCTACTGCACACCGGCATATTTCACTGATGGCAGGAAGAGTTACTGAAGTAACAAAGGAAACAGAAGATGGTTGGGATATATTCCTGGTTGACAAGGAAAAACAAGAAGAATACAGGAAACCTAAGCCTATAAAGGTATATCACAAGGATAGGGACAAGGGGAAAGACAAAGTTGGTGGACCACCAAGCATAAAGGTTAAAGACAACCTACCCCCACCTGTGAAAATTACAACCACTGAAGACCAACCGGCAGTAGAAATTATGGATGTAGAGGATAAAAATCCTTATTTTGAAGTCCTATATACTGTAAATGTTGATACCCAAAAGATCAACATAATAGTTGATAAAGATACAACTAACAAGTCAGATATGGCTAATGAGCCTCCGGTAATAGGAGAAACAAAGAAACTGGCAGAGGATATAGAGAAAAAGGTAGAATTTGAGGCACAGACAGAGACAACACAACATTCAGAGAAATCAACAGAGCTAAAGGCTCCGGAACAGGTTGACAAGGAAACAGTGCCACCGGTAAGTAGTGAAGCAAGAAAACTAGTGCTAAAAGAAATGCAGACACAAACTGACCTGCCAGAGGTCAATACAAGCATGGTTACTTCCACCGGCACTCAGATTGTTGGGTCATCATCAACATTCAAGTCAACAAATGTGACTGAGGTATTACTTGACTCCATCAAGAAAATAACTGATTGTAGTTCATAGGCTTATAAAGCAATAGATGATTCAATACCAATTTTGAAGGTAATAGCTCCAAACTGTAACATAGATAATAAAGATTCTTTAGGACAATTGGACACATTGTGTAAATATATTTCTGAAAACATAGAGAAAATAAAGGAAGAATCAGTAAAGGACAAGGTAGAAAAAGAGAAACAAAAATTCTTTGATGAGGAAATAAAGAAGTGTAACAGAGATTTTGACACAGTTCTACCGGAACTATGTAGTTTGTTGAAAGAATACAAAAATCTATATAAAGATACATGTAAAACAAACATTTTGACTATAGATAGTGACAAGAAAGTAAGCAAGACACAGGATGAGATAAATAAGCTTGCAGACAATTTTGTCAACTCACCAGATTCATTATCAGTTTTTGAAGAGAAGATAGCAAATTTTGAGGAAGAATTGCTGAAACTGGAAAGAGAGAAAGAAAGAATAATAAACAAGGCAAAACACTTGAGATCTAAACTGAGTCCAAGATTGGACTATTTAGCATCTCTACGGAAGGAAATCTCAGAGGCATTAACACAAGGCAGCAAAACACCGGCAGAGCATTTGCAGCATCTCACCAGTACAATGAAGAGGACTGAAACAACAATAAAAGATAGTAAAAAGTTTATGGATAGTATAAACTTAATTTTGGGAGATCTTTTTCAGATAATAACTACCCAGCTACAGGGTTGAGGATATGGATAGATGTAACTACAAACTCTATTGACATCTTGACAACCTTTGTCATTGATGCCAAAGGGGGAGTAGTGGGATGAGAAAGTTCAAAACAGAGGAATCATATGCTCAAGGGGAGCCATCATATTTTTGGTAAACATTTTTTTGTAACATTTTTTGGACTACACATTTTGGATACTTTTTTGAAATTTCTCATGAGTGTTGCCATCAATGCCAAAGGGGGAGATTGTTGGCATATGGACACTCCAATGAGACATTGTATGTGATTGAAGGTTTTGTCATTGATGGCAACCTTGCAATCCTATGACACCGGCAAGACATCATACATGCAAAGCATTACACGGGCAAGACAATGCACCGGCATCAACAGATCACTTTGCACCGGCACCCGCACCAGCACTAGCACAGAAGAAAACATGTATACCAGCATAGAGGCCGACAGGATTTTTGTTATGTAATATTTTGTTTATTATTGTAAGACGACTTGGCAAATTGTAAAATGACTCTTGTATATAAAGGAGATCATTGTAGACATTTAAAAAGTAATGTAATGAGCATAAAGAAAATTATAAGGCAGACCTAATGTGTGAATTATAGATCAAGGGTATATGTAAAGAATAGAGAAAGAACCGGTACTGAATCTAGCATTGGAGATGCTATTGTAAAGTAGTACAAGTCACTGGATTAGTATAATCCTTATTGTAAGTCAATGTGACTTCCCATTAAGCAGTGAGCTCTAGGCAGTTGGCCTTCCTGCATGTGCAGGCCCCTATTGTAAGTAATATTCTCTTATTGGCCAGTGAGTGAATATTGTGGGTCACAAATCCCACCGAGGTTTTTCCCACACCAGGTTTCCTCGTTAAACATTTTGTGTTATGGTGTTCTTTTCATGTGGATATTTCTGATTATGTTTATTGCATTAATTCTTGCATACCGGTACACTGTTATTTTATGTTCTACATGTTTTAACTTAAGAAATTATTACTACCAGTTAGATACTGATTCACCCCCCCACTCTCAATATCTATGGGAATCCTAACATTGGGAGCCAATTTGGAAAGTTTGGGGTCTATATGTTATAAAATGTAAAAGTTGTAAAATGTCATTTTTGCCATGACAACTTTGCAACTTTGGAGCAACTTTTTGAAACATGGTTGGAAAATTTATTTTTTAGTTTTTGGTGGTTGTAACCCACTTAGATAGGCATAAATACTATTATTACATGCCACCCAAGGTTGGTTGGTAGAATTTAGGAAAATTTGCTAATGAAAGTTGGAGCTTTTTTACGCATCTCTGGGCATAGCAGTCTGATTCTCTTCATTTTTCAATGTAAACTTCATCATTTTTTGATTGAAAACCAATTGTATACTTTAGAGTAGTCAAATACCTTCATTTTTTCTTTTGTGGCATTAAATTTTATTCATATTTGAAGTAGTTATGATCATTTTAGTGACTGCAACTTTCCATATTTCTCTATAACAGTCATGTTGCAACAAATTGTACATGCAAGTACAACCTCCAAATGAATGAAATATTTCATGGTTAGATAAAGGAATGAGACAGATTTCTTTTGTCATTTGTTTGAGTTCATTTCATCAAATATCAAGGGAGATATGAGCAAATTACTGAAAGTGGGTCTGAAATTCCAGCAAACAAGGGTTTTGACACAAAAATGGTGATAAATTCCCATTCCATTGTGGGAAAATTATAAATCCTGGTAAAATGTTATTTTTCCAATTCCTTTCAATTTTCCAATTGGTTTCAAGGTAGGAACTCAAGTTTGGAGGGATAAAATGATGCCCTAGGCGGATTACTCTGTGTGTTTGGCCTTGTTGATAAGCTAGAAATGAGGGTTTCATAAATCAATGAATAGGTGATGGTTTCAAACCTTGGAGATGGATGTATTAGGCCATTTGAGGCCTTTGGAGTAGGTTCGTGCATATTTTTCAAATTGAATGAGAGATTGAAGTTAGGTTCCTTTGTAAAAGTGGCCTAATTGGCCTAGTGGGACAATGTAGAAGCTCTGTTTTGGAAGAGTTGTCGAAAGTGACCTATAGAGATTTTGAGATATGTTTTTGAAAGCCTTAATGGGTATATAAATATATTTTTTTCTTGTATCTATCATCATTGTATTAAAATTTATGTTCCCAAAACCCGATTTCGAGACCTACTAGGAAAGTGCTATTGTTGTGAAGGAAGTACTGAAGAACTAGGTCAAAGGATTCATGTCAGTGATTAAGGGGTGTTGTTGTGATGCCAAAAAAATTTTTATTAGACTTCCCCTTAATTTTGGATCCTTTTTGAGTCAAAATTCAAGTTTGGGCCATTTGTTATCAAGGTGTGAAGGGATGGTGAGTAGGCAAGGTGAGTTGGGAGAAAGATCCCCCTTTGGAAAATTGTGCGCACTTTTAGGGAATGGTTTTGTGTTGTTGAGCCTTCTGCATCATTGATAAAATTTGAAACTCCTTTAATCCTTGCGTAAATCCAAAGGATGGAAATATAATTATGTTAAAATATGCAAAGAAGTATATACAATCTACCGTTGATGAAAAATTGAGATCTAATTCAAGGAGAGTGGGCCATGCTCCTTAAGAGAACTGAAGATACTCACATACAATGTTAGTGTTGGTATTTTGGTATGTTTTTTTCATTGATGTCAACACCTACTAAACACTTATCAACTCTGGCACTTTGGAGAATCAGCAACATTTCACCGGCAAGCAAGTGACTCATGCACAGTCATTGGTATCTGGTACACTGGCACGATATAATGATCACCGACACTTGGAATGATAAGGAGAACACATACTTATGTTGAAGACATCGTGTGGACACTTTGTCTTGGGGTTTTCTTTATTGATATATTCATATTTGCATATTTACTGTTACCGGCAAATAGGTCCAGGGTTACACCGGGAGGTTTATCTTTTCCAAATCAGCATGACACGCTATGGAGATGATTAATTATTATTGTAAATGTATTAAGCCGACATGTTGAATTGGTTATTGCATTGGATATTGTATTGTTTGTAAGATGTTTTTATTGTAATATCTTGTAGAGCCAACCTACTAAAATTGGTCTTAGGTTACGGTATAAATGTAAGAGCTTATTTGTAAGATCAAATGTGGAATGCGAAAAAGGATTGTGTGAAGGTATATGCGAGAATAAGAAGAGTTATACATGTAGACATCATTTGAAGATTGAAGGAGGGTTTTTGTGAAGACAATTAGAACTACACCGGTACTGAATCTAGCATATGAAGATGCTATTTTGTGCAGTACATTCTTATTGGATTTAACCATCCAACTGTAGTCAATGTGACTCCCATTTTGTGATTGAGCAGCGAGCTCTAGGCACTTGGCCTTTCTGCATGTGTAGACCCCATTTATGTACACTTACTATCTGCAGTAGTATCATCTAATTGTGGGTAAGGTTTCCCACCGTGGTTTTTCCCCTTACGGGGTTTCCACGAACAAATATTGGTGTTATGTGTTGTGGATGACTTTGTCTTTATGTTTCATGCACTAATCCTTACCGGTATAGCAATTAACTGTTAAAACTATCTACCAGCATATTAAACTGGTTTACCGGTATTAAGCATTAAGTTGGTTAAGTTGTTTTTGGTTTGAATTTATTTGACAACTGATTCACCGCCCCCCCCCCCCCTCTTAGTTGTCTCCGAGACCTAACAGTTAGGTGCTTGAATACCCTTAATAAGAAACACTTAAGTTCCAAATAATTCTTTACAATGCCAATATTTTCCTTTGACAAGAAGCACGGCTAAATTCAAGTAATGCTAAAAGCATCCTTAATCAATGGTTCCCATGGAATGTTTTTTGTATAATCTAATGGAAATTTTGTGGTGGACTAATTATCTTTTTCTTTTCAAACAAATAAAAAGTGGTCCTAGCTACTAGGAAATACATTGATATTTAAGGTGTAAGGCCTCTCCATCTCTATTTAGAAAAGGAAACTATGGGGCCATATAATCTAATTTATTAGCCCTTAAAAATGGGTTGTAGATATTCTAGCTCCAAAAATACCCTGTCGTACAGTAATAACTTTTGTGTTATACTATAGTGAGGGATAGCAGTCACAGAGCTTCTGTTGAGACCCATAGCCATTTTGTGCCTATTTTGTAGTTTTTGTGTCTGCATAACATGAAATTTATCGACTGTACAATAGCGTGGTTTTGGAGCCAAATTAGGTGCGTCCTCAAAAATGAGCTTTTTATTCTTAGAAAACACTTCAATGTCATCTTCATGATGGAGGAAAAATCAAGTGGCATTATCTTACTATTAAAATCTAAATTGGACTTCACAAATTTCATTACCAAAAATAGATTAATTGATGTCCCAATAAATAATAAGGCATTTACTTGGTCCTCAATAGAAGATAAAATTTCTATCATGTTTCTAAAAACCTTAATGGATCTCTTTCTCTAACATGAGATAAAATTAGTAATATTCTCGATGCAAGGAGAAAAATGTTAGGATTAAATGAATTTCATTTTTTTTTAAGTTTTGTAAATTAATAAGTTGGGATATTTGGTTCGCTATGCGGGAAATTCAGATAAATAAAAAGATCCTATAAGGATTCAAAATTACCTTTATATATCTGAATCCAGAACCAAGTAATTTTAGCTCATCCTCAAAATTAAAGCCCTTTTCTTTATTTAATAATATTTATAAAATAATTACCAAGGCACTACCTTGTAAGTTAAGAATCCTAATTTTGAGAATCATCTCTTTGGAAGATGGTGATTTTTTTTAGTGGAGAAATTTTGAAACAAGTACAGATTGCTAATTAAGTTATTCACCCCATCCAAAAGAATAAATTTTTAGCCATGGAAATAAAGCTCGATATTAAAAAATCATATGATGAATTCAGGTGGTCCTTTCTCCTAAAAATGATGGATGACCTTGGATCCACCCCTAATTGATGTAACTTTAGTCTATATTTCAATAGCTATATTTTTTATTTTGATTAATGGTTCAGTAGTTGAATTCTTTTGATCCTACCTAGGGTTAACATAGGGGGCATATGTTATAAGTGATAAGCAAGTTCAAAATGATTGACTCCTCTCTTAGTGATTGGAAAGGTATAAAAGTAGCTAAAAATATGGATCTAATTACATATTGCCTCTTTGTGGATAACATCATCCTATTTGGCTTATCCAACATTATGGATGACCCCTCAATCAAAATGATTATTTTAAACTATTTGGACAAGATATACATAAGTAAAACTCCAAGATCTTATTCTTTTATTCTTAGGCTATTATCATAGGTAGAATTACTAGGCTTGTAGGCTTCAAGAAAGAATATCAATTGAGATCCTAGCTTGGTATCCCACTTTTCTTTATTGTGGACAAAGATACATTTTAGGAAAAAATGACTTACTCAATCCTTGGGAGGTTAAGGAATTGGGGACTTAGCCATGTAAAATGTGGCCTTAGGGTAGAAACTAGCTTGGGAGTTACTCTTCTCTTATCCTTAGTCTAAATGGTACAAATTTTTGAATCATAAATAATTGGATTATTTAAACTTGACACACATCTTTATAATTGTCAATCCTCCTTTGGGATCATGTATGTAGAACTTCATCATAAAATTTAGAAGGATCGTTACTTCAAATTTTCCTAGTTTGTTCATAATGGAAAGAAAGAACTCTTCTAACATGACTCATAGAATGGGTACAAATTTCTTCTCAACAAAGAAAACATCAATGATGGTAAAATATTTTGGTTAGAGTAATGGGGAAGTGGAAAATTGTTTTGATATATCCTCATCGAAAAACCTCCCAAATAAAAAGTGGAAAGACTTTTATATTAGCACTTCCTTGGATTCCTAAAATATCACCTTTAAGAACATTCTATCAAAAAGTCGGACATTCGTCTTTGAATATGGGGTGAACTAAGATAGATGGAATCAAATCCAAGCTCCTACTCTACAAGTCTATGTTATCATATCCAAATAAAACCGTCCCCTCACTCAAGTGGCTCATGAATATTTATTGGTACAAAGTTTGTTTATTCAAGGTTGGTTCTTTCTCATGCCCTGTAATTCAAAATAGAGATCTAATGGTGGATAGGCCTCAATTTTTTATTATTATTATAGAGTTAAATTCCCACAATATGAAGATAAATGAATCCTTGTGTAGTTTCATAAATTGTACACCCCTAATTAGGGTTGTCCGATTTCATTCTTAGGTTAGCACCCACCTTAGCATGTCCCATTGCATGTTTCATTTATAGGGATTATTTAGGAATTTAATTATTAATTTTATTAAATCTAAAGCCCTCTTTCATCAATTCACACATCATAAAATTGGGCCCTTAACCCTAGGTGTCCGCCTTTTTATTTTATTTTAAATTAATCTTAATAATATCCTGATTTAAATCTTCAAGGCACATTTTTTTTCATATCAAAACACCTTGGATTGACCTATCATGTTAAATTTGACTTTATAATCATGGTATCTCACATCCCTAGAAAATTAGAAAAAAGTTGGTCAAACTAGGTAGTATACTACCTAGTCTCAAACTTTTTTACTCAAATTTTAGGAGCTTAATTTGGTAGTATTATAATGCTCAAATCTGCCTTTGTGTCAATTTTTATCAATTCTAAGTCAGCCTATTATCAAATTTAAAAGTAGGGTTTCATATATAAAGCCTTTCTTTCCCTCAGTTGAGATCCTAATCTAGCAATCTTAAAAGGAGATCGTTGTGAAGTGAGAGAGAAAATTTTGTGTGAAGTCTAAATCAATGATTTCACCATCAAGCAAGTCTTCATCAACATATTTATCAACCATGGAAGCTTTAGGAGATATTGAAGAATAATAAGGAGATTGCTGACTGTTGTTTGGTTTGTACCTCTTCCTTAGGATTTGGTATGGTTTCATGTTATTTTCATATCTCTATTTAAGTTTCAAATCTACAAAATATTAATTTTCAGATTTGAATTATTTCTTTAGATCTATATTGCATTTTTTATTTGAAGCATTTACATTACACTCAAGTTTAGTGTTTTGCTCAAAACATAGGGTAGAACTGTAGTTTGCAATTAGCTCATAGGAATCTTACAAACACATGAGATTATAGGGAACACACACTTTTCAATATGATATCGGCTATTTGTGGAGGTGGAAATCACCAAAACAAGGAGTTTGACTAAGGAAAAACCCTATATAGCCACAAACACACCGTTTTCCAACTTGCGGGTGTAGTTACAGGTTTTTGTTGAAGCGGTCAATTTTTAGGAGATCTCAACAGATATACATAAAACCAGCATCAAAATTTGGACTTGGATCTTAGGGATCAGGGAACTCCATGCCCTATTCCTCCTCATTAAGCCTTATATTTTATAGGAAGCTCTTAAACAGGTTCAAATTTCATCCCTCCAATTCGTAGCTCAGTCCAGTCTCTAAGACCAGGGTGTCCAACATCCTAGTCCTATCAAGTCAGGCTCAATTTGGTTTCATAGGTGTACATCAAATCCTTATGCTCATATATGTTCTTTTTGTCTTAGTTCTATTTCTATATCATACTATTATTACTACTGGTATAGTTGTTTTCATTCATCTTATTAGCTTAGTTTTGCATTCTCCTACATTTAGCATATTACATTTCATATCAAAAAAGGAATAGAAACCCTAAGAGTATCCCTTGACTAACTTTCACAATATTTAGTCAAAGAGGATAACTTCCTAAGGTGCTTTTGTATTCCAATGTATGAATGAAAGTGGTATTAGGGCCTAAACTACCTGATTCCATTTTCATACATCACATTTTGGTGAACCCAAACTTCTTACATCTGCATTTTTTTACTAGATCTTGTTATTACATGTTTCTTTTATATCAAAAACATAAAAATCTCAAAAATATTGTTATATGCATTGTGTGTTTCTAAGTTTTATATGCACCTTTCATTTCCAAAGTGTTTCAATCATGTCAAATCTCTATTTCCAAGATTTTCATTCATATGATAATGCATTTTCTTATGATGATTATACATTTAGTAAGGAAGAACTTGATGAAGCTCTTGATGATTTTCTTTATCCCAAACCTTCTAAACCAACATTTTGCCAAAGACTAATTAAAATAGTTACTATGTGATTTCGTAAAGATGATGAAGATAACTTGGATGACTCTTCTCATGAAGTCATTCCTATTAAATCATCCTCCAAATCTAATAACATGGTGATTTATCAAAATCCTCTTTATGATAATTTACCTCCTTTCAAATCCAAACATAAACCATTTAGTAGTTAAGATTACGTTATGCTAGATGATGTTCAAGTGATGATTTCATGTCTACTAAAACTTCTTCAAACAATCTTCAAACATCTAAAAGATTGATTAACATGATAAATGTGAATGAACATAACTTTCAAACACCTCCTAATAAACCCCTCTTTGTGGTTCAGGTGTTATTCCTTCTCCAAATTCTCAATCTCTTAACAAGCCTCTCTTTGTGGTTCAAGTTGTTTTCCTAATAATGCCTTTTGCACTCCTAACAAACTATTTATCATTGTGCAAGGAGGATATCCCACCAGGATTTGATATGAGTATGCTAAATAGATTACCCAAGAGAGTTATAATTCGATTGCTCACACATATAATACAAGAAACAATAGGCAATATAATCCTCCTTTGGGTATTCCTTCTTCACTTCCTACTTCTCAACCTATTCTTCCACCAACAACTTGTATATCGCAACACCTTGGCAAAGAGTATGATCTTATTGAACAACTTAAAGCTACTCCCACCAAGATATATCTTTAGGATTTAATTCAAACTTCATGCACACATCTTGGAATGTTACAAGATTTTTTAAAGACTTTTGAAATTCCATCTATAGAGACACCTAATAATGTGGCTTCTTTGATTGACTCCATGACAATGCCTAAAGCTCAAATTGTGTAAACATAGGATGAGTTACCCTCTAAAGAGATTCAACATCAATATGATCTTCTTATGCTTTTCATCCTTACTAATGGTAATCCTATAAGATGAACCCTTGTCAATAATGGCTCTGGCCTTAATGTTTGTAGGATCGATCTATTGTGTAAGATAAATGTAGATACTTCTCTTATTAAACTGGATTATCTTTCTATTTGTGGCTTTGACAATGTTGCTAGAACTACTTTAGGTAGTATAACCTTGCCTATTAAGGTGGGACCTCTTATTTTACCTACACCTATTCATATCATTCTCGATACTCTTACCTGCAATATTTTGTCAAGACGACCTTGGATTCATTGTATACAAGTTAATATTCATTCTACTCTTCATAGATAGGTTAAATTCATTTACAACAACAAAATGTATATTTTTCACGTTGATACCAACTTACAGGCTTGTTTGCAACCCTCATCTTCCAAATCTTCTCCAAGTACTCCTACTTCTTCTTCAAGTACTCCTGATTCTTCTTCTATTCAAAATGAGTCACCATCTTCTCCTGAAGATACTTCTTCATCTGACAAAGTTCTCTTAGGTGATGATTAGGGGCCTTAGATATTACACCTTCCTTCATAGAAGAATATAAATCCCCCCAAAAGAACCTAAGACTAAAAAGGAGGATGATATGGTTGAATCTAAAATGAAACCCACTTTGTCTAAACATCTTAGTAACAATTTTGTGGCTGCTTCAAAATCCAAAACTTCTTCTACTTCAATTGATTATGACATTCATACATATGAGGCCCCGCCTTCCCTTACCAAAATGGTTGCTCTTTATGGTCCTAGTTTTCACATCTTGGCTGAGTGGATATAATGGAAATGGTTGTGGTGCACATAAATAAGGGATAAAGTTTCCTTTAGAGAATCATGTTTGTGAAACATCTTTTAGACTTGCATACAATCCCTTTAAGCCTACTAAATCCTCTAAGTGATCATCCCTTAATGTTAATGTCATCTTCTATACTAATTCATTTTCATTCATACATCCCGAATACATTGATTCTGACTCCCATCCACATTCCTTGGATGTATTTTCTACTAATGATTCCTTGGCTTAGTTTTTAGGAGTTTATGGCAATCTTCCTCATTATCACCATACTCGTGGATTTCCCTATTGTTTAAATGCTAAAGCATACTTTGGGAAGGACACTGAATTAGGCAATGATAATGAAGATATGTTACATGAATTTCCTCAACCAATGGATGTTCCTCAATAAATTAATCTTCTTCTGAGTAATACCATTGATGTTAAGATGGATCCTTATAATGAAGAGAAAATCATACAGATCAAGAAGTGTTTATGTGATGATGAACAAAAGGAATATTCTATCCTATTACACAAATTCCCTAAAATCTTTGCTTGGATTTACTCCAACATGCCTAGCATTGATCCTAAAATTGTGACATAACATTTTATAGATTCTCCATACTAAACCCGTGAAGCAAAAAGTTAGGAAAATTAATCCAAAAATAGCTTTTCTTGTTAAAAATGAAATTAAAAAACTTCTAGAAGCTGGCTTTATTCTATCTATTGATTATTCCCCTTAGATTTTGATTATTGTTGTTGTTTCTAAACCTGATAACAAGATTAGAATGTGCACTTATTTTTGAGATCTCAATAAGGCTTCTTTCAAGGATGATTTTTTGCTTCTGAATATTGATATGATAGTAGATTCTACTACCGATCATGTTTTGTTTTCCTTTAAGGATGGTTTCGCTAGATACAATCAAATCTTCATTAACCCTCAAGATCAATTCAAAATTGCTTTCACCATTCCTTGGGGTATGTTTTGTTGGGTTATGATGCCTTTTGGATTAAAAAATGTTGGTGTTGCCTATCAACATGATATGAGTCTTATCTTTCATGATTACATGCATAAAATATTAGAATATTATGTTGATTGTATCCTAGATAAGTCTAACTCTCATCAAGACTGTAATAGGATCCTTCGCCAAATTTTTGAAAGAATTCACAAATACAACATGCACTTAAATCCTTGAAAATGTGTTTTTGGTGTGGATGGTGGAAAACTATTAGGATTCATAGTGTCACAATGTGGTATTAAGATGGATACAAAAAAAATAGATGCCATAGTGAGCATGCCACCTCCTCAAAATATCTCTCAATTGCAAATCTTACAAGGAAAAATTCAAGCTATTCATAGGTTTGTTTTACAACTTGCGGATCAAACTTTCCCTTTTACTCAATTGCTTAAGAAAGATACCACATTTTGATGGAATGTGGATTTTCAAAATGCTTTCGAGGATATAAAAACTTATTTGGCTAATCCTCCTATCTTATAATTTGCTATTCCTACTCAACCTTTCATTCTTTATACTACCACTTCTTCTCACGCTCTCGTAGCTTTATTGGCACAACATAATAGTGAGCATGCCACCCCCTCAAAATATCTCTCAATTTAAAATCTTACAAGGAAAAATTCAAGCTATTCATAGGTTTGTTTCACAACTTGCGGATCGAACTTTCCCTTTTACTCAATTTCTTAAGAAAGATACCACATTTTCATGGAATGTGGATTGTCAAAAAGGTTTAGAGGATCTAAAAACTTATTTGGTTAATCCTCCTATCTTGTAAATTTCTATTCCTACTCAACCTTTTCTTCTTTATACTACCACTTCTTCTCATGCTCTCGTAGCTTTATTGGCACAACATAATAGTGATGGTAAATAATGTTGGGTTTATTATATAAGTTGCAATTTACTCGATTATGAAGTTCAATATACTATGATAGAAATACAATGTCTTGATCTTGTTTTCAAAACTTAGAATTTGAGACATTATCTTTTGAATATTGAGACACATGTTATCATCAAATTTGATCCTCTAAAACATCTCTTTTCTAAAACTGATCTTTTTGAACAATTAGTGATATGGGTAATGATGTTAACTAAATTTGACCTCAAGTTTGTTTCTAAAAAATCAATTAAAGGACAATTTTTAACCAACCATTTGGCTGATGATCCTTCTCTTGTTACTCTATCTAATCAGGAGTCCTCTCTTGATGACCCTGTTCTTCCTATTGATATTGATAAGGCTTGGGAATTGTATTTTGATGGATCTAAGTGTCGAATTGGTTCAGGTGTTGGTGTCATTTTAACATCGCCTTCAAGAAAACCAATCCCCCTATCATCTCAATTTCCTTTGTACTAACAATATTGCAGAATATGAAGCCCTTATTACTAGTCTAAAAGTGGTGTTATCTCTTAATGTTCAACATTTGTGTATCTATAGTGATAAATAGTTGATTATAAGACAAGTTACGAGAACTTATCAAGCTACACAAGAGAAAATATCAGAATATCGTAACTTGGCCTTATCATTGTTAGAGAAGTTCTATTCTTATACCATAGAACCTATCCCTTGAAAGGACAATTGACATGCGAATGTGATGGCAAGTGCAGCTTCCCTCATATCCCTTGAAGATCCTACAATGGATTATCATTTAATTATTCATAATATTTATTCGCCTACTATCACTGATTGTCCTAGCAATGTGGCTTGTTTTTTTTTAAGATTCTGGTGAATGGTACTCTCATATCTCGTGATATTTGAATAATGGTACATTTTTTAATTCTAAAAGTAAAAATACTAGAGCTAGAATTTGTAATCTTACCATGTGATATATTATTCTTTCTAATGTCCTTTATAGAAAGGGTTATAATGGTCTTCTTCTTCTTTGTCTTAACAAAATCAAGATCCTTATTTCTCTTGAGGAGGCCCATTCAGGTGCTGGTAGGGGGCATTTTGGTGGTAAATATTTGGTTCAATAGTTGCTACGAATGGGATACTATTACTATGGAACAAGATTCCTTTTCCCTTGTCAAAAAGTTTCATTAATGTTAGAAACATAACAATTTGATTCATGCTCCCATACAAAAACTTGGGTCACAAGTGGCCTCTAGGCCCTTTTCTTTATTGGGTTTGGATCTTATCCTTCTTCCTAAGTACATAATTTCATTCTCACTGCCATGGATTATTTTGCAAAGTGGGTAGAATTCATTCCTCTTTGATCCACTACTACTAATGTAATTTGTCAATTTCTTCTAGATAACATTATTTTCTGATTTGGTATACCTTCCACTTTAATTTTTGATAATGATACCTCATTTAAGAATAAAGATGTGAATAATTTCCTTGAGAAATATCACATTCAACATCGCTTTTCTACACCATACTATCCTCAATCAAATGGTCAAGCTAAAGCTTATAATAGGATCACTGAGAAAATTCTTTGTAAAATTATAAATAAGCATGGTAAGGATTGGCATACTCAGATGACCTATGCTCTTTGGGCCTATTAGACAAGTGTTCACATAGTTATTGGTACAGCTCCTTACAATCTTGTTTATGATGTTGATGCAATTATGCCTTTGGAATTGCAGATTCCTTCACTAAGAATCTCTCTTAAAGGGATGGTTGATGATGATTCTTACCAAGAACAACATCTTCAACAACTTTAAATTATTGATGAACAACACATACACGCTCTTGAGAATATTCAAACTTATCAAAAAACTTTACAATAAAGCTATAATGACCAGGCTATCCAATGTTCCTTCTTTGTGGGTGACTTGGTATTTTATGAGAATCAGTGAAACACGAATGCTTTGCCGGAAGAAAAAGGAAATTTTAGCCCGAACTGGCTTGGACCATACATCATTACTGATTTCTTCGGATCACGTGCTTACAAAATTGCACGTATGGAAGGTGCGCCTTTTAAGGATCCCATAAATGATATACATCTTCATAGATATTATGCTTAGAAATTTCCCTTGTCTTCGTTCTCTAACTTGCTTTTCATCTTAATTGAGTGATATGTTAGCATGTCTTCATTTTGTTGGCAAATGCACACTTAAATGAGATATTGTAGGTGATTGAAGGTATTATCATTGATGGAAACCTTACAATTATGTCATACCGGCACTGGCACTAACAGACTTTACACTGGCATACAGTGCACCGGCACCGAAAAGAAAGAATATCGGCACCCTGGCCGACAACAATTTTGTACTAATGTATTTTGTAATTAATTGTAAAATATTTTGTAAGCCGACATGGCGGATTGTAATATGACTCATATATGTATGAGATCATTGTAGATCATTTTAGTGTGAAAGATATGATGTGAAATATGAATAGAAGGTAGCAGACCTAATATGCGAATTATTGGATAAGGGTTTATGTATGTAGCAGAGCTTAAACCGGTACTAAATCTAGCATAGAAGATGCTAATCTAAAGCAGTACAAGACATTGGATTTGTATAATCCATTTTTGTAAGTCAGTGTGACTTCTTTTGTAATTGAGCAGTGAGCTCTAGGAACTTGGCCTTCCTACATGTGCAGGCCCCTGTTGTAGCAATAATATTCTCTTATTGGCCAGTAAGTGAATATTGTGGGTCACAAATCCCACCGAGGTTTTTCCCACACCAGGTTTCCTCGTTAAAATATTGTGTTATGGTGTGCTTTTCATGTTGTGGTTGTTATTCTTATTTGTTGTATTATTTATGGTTTACCGGTACATAGTTCTAATATGCTTTTCATGTTATAAGTTAAGAAAATATTATTACCGATCAGATATTGATTCACCCCCCCCCCCCTCTCAATATCTTTGGGAATCCTAACAATTGGTATCAGAGCCTGGTCCTCTATTTTTAGAAGCCTAACAAATTGAGAAAGATCTTGATACCGGTACAGATTGAAAATTTGAGAAAGCAATTGGAAACAGCTCTTTTAGACTATGATGCAGAAAAAGTAAAGAATATCAAAATTGAGGATAATCTGAAGGCTTCTCATGATATCATTCAAGCACTTCAAGAAAATTACACTATATCAAGGAATAAAAGAAGAGTAAAAGAAGAGAACTTTGTGAGAAGATGCAGAAAGAGGAAGATGAAAAGGAAACTCTTAATGATCTGGTGAACCAACTGAGACAAGATAGCTATACAATGAAGAATGAGATGCAAGATATGACTATGAGATTTTGTAAAGAAATTGAAGACAGAAAAAAGAATGAAGATGACTTGACTAGAAGACTAAATGATGCCAGAAATGAAAACACAAGACTCAGTCATGAAAATGATATGTTGAAGACAGATTTGATGCACACACAAAATGACAGAACTGAACTCATGAGACAGAAAGGAATCTTGGAGAATGAACTGATTGCTGCAAATCCACACAAAGAGAAATTCAAGAAAAGCTCAGAATAACTTGTTGACATGTTGAAGAATCAGAAACCTAATGGTGATACAAATGGCCTTGGCTTTGAAATTGGTGAAATCTCTGGTACTGCAGACAATCATGATCATAATAAACTGGTAAGACAACCTAATGCTTACAGATTTAATGGGAAATGCTTTAACTGTAACAAGTATGGTCATAGTGAAAATCACTGTAGATCTAGAAATTATCAGAACACTAATACACCCACCGGTCAATGTTCTAAATGCAACAAAGTTGGTCGTAACTCAGAAAATTGCAAAATGAAAGTAAGATGTTATGTTTGTGGAAGATTTGGACATCTATCTAATCAATGCAAAATACATACTGGCATAGGATATGGGAAAGCTATTCAGAAAAACAATGTGACTTGTTATGCTTGTAACAAAATTGGACATATTGCAAAATTTTGTAGAAGCAAGTCCCCACCGACAAATAACAAAGGTCCTAGCTTGAAAGGTAAAGAAAAGGTTGAAGAGGTAAAGCAAGAATTCTCAAAACAATGGATCAGAAAGTCAAATCAGAATGTTGATGGGAATACTCCTCCATCGATAGAACAGAGTATCACTCCATCGGCAGGAGACTCTTCATCTAACTGAAGGAAAATCCTTTGGGGGTTTAGCAACAAAATGAAAAACATGCTATTATTCCCTCGGTTGATGGTGAGAAGTTGAATTACTTCTATACCGACAAATGAGTTAAGTTGTGACTTAACCGACAAAGCATTAAATGTGATAGTTGGAGAAAATAACATTATAAAGCAAGTGTTTTGGCTCCTTTTTTTCATTCACCGAGCATTCAAATCTTCAAGAGCACGAAAATTCCTGAGCGAAGGCATCCTTAGCGAAGAAGTGAAGCAATTCATCCAAGCATTCATCCTTAAGGTAGATTGAGGGTATTTATAACTATGGCTTCTTCATCCACTCCTGAATTTATTGCAAACCTTACTGTGATTCAGGTTGTTAAGCGCCCTAGACCCGTTTTCAAATGGCTTCCTGAAATAGCGAAGAAAGATGATAGCATAGGTGCATTCTCTCAAATTCCTAAGGGAGTAGTATATGCTGAAGACCCTAGGATATACATACATTGGCATATAGAGTAATTAGGTGATGATGAGATCAAAAACATAAATAGCACTGTGATTTGTGATGAATCTAGAAATGTCAAGCCGGAACACAAGATAGTAGAAACCCTAGGCTTTGTGGATATTCTTAGCATTCTTGATTTTCCTGAGGATGTTATAAGAATTGTGCTAAGCATAGTTCTGTAGTGTCCTAAAATTGTGACACTTGCAATTTCGACTGCATTTCGGTCTTCACGATGGCGACGCAACACGCAACCTAAATGGAGACCCCGAAACCTGATTATGACACTGAAAACTGCATTTTCTTGCACCCTGGCCTGAACCTCCTTGCACCCTGCTATCCTGGGAGGTGGGACCAGAGCGCCCAGCGCCTTGGTCCTTCAGGACCAAGGCGCCCAGCGCCCTGGTCCCTGGGTCCTATTTTGGGCCCGGTCTCCTAAGGGGTCTCAGGTCTTTTTGTTTACAATTTGGAAATTAACTTTCCTGGTCGGCCTAAGGTTGGGAAAATCAGTCTATCAGCCCTAATTGACAAGTATATAAACTACATTTTCCTCTTTCATTCGATATGATGGAAAAGGCGTGGAAACTATACTCAAGCATTCAAGCATCCAAGCATTCCTTCAAGCAATTGATCATTTCAAGTCTCCATTCAAGGCTAAGTGTTGCATTCAAGACAAGGATTCAACCATTGAAGAGGAGATCACATACTACATGCTACATACAACATACTACTACAACATACAACATACAACATCTAAACCTTCGCACATAAGGATACAAACATCCTTAGAACAAGGTTGCAGGTACGCGGCTGAAATTGAAGATCTGCAATCCTTGTGCAGAGACGAACAGATCCCCCTTCGTTTTGCGGATTTTTCGGAGGACCGTGGCGCCAGGCGCCATCGTCCCGACAACTTTTGCTCAAATTTGCAGGACAGCGCCGTATCGACGTTTTACTGCTAATTCCAGGTCCGCAGCTTCATACTGTATTCCTATCTCAGTTTGTAAAGCGAATCTTTCTCACTTTCTATGCATTCCTAGCTTAATTCCTCTATGCACATTCTTTACAAAAGAGGGTAGCCTTGCTGTCTTAACCCTTGAAACTCATTTAGCATCCAATCTTGCATTGCGTGGGATTGGATCTTGTGGGTTTCAACCCCTCTTTTGAATGTAAAGTCTCTCCCCTAAGTGAAAACCATCAACCCTAGTGAATCTCCCTTCTCTCTCCTTGGAGTTGGAAGAGGGGAGAGCAACTAGGGTTCGATCACGATTTTCCGCTTTACATTTTGGTGAACCCGACGTGAACATCCTTTCTGATTTTTCATGCTTAGATCTGAAAAAATTGATTATATTTCCATGTTTGATCTTTTGCAAAATTTTAGAGGTGATTGCATAAAAACCCTAAAATTTCTTTTTAGTAATTAAGCTTGTGAAATGTTTAAATGTTAATGCTTGTTTCAGATCTATCCTTCTATTACAAATTATCAATTCATATTTGTGCTTTAATTTTTAAAATTAAGTGGGTAAGTGTCAAAACCCTAATTTTTGAAACCTTCTTGATTCAACCTTTGACTGACAATTTCACTGATCAAAACATCTCCAAATCAGCTGTAACTTTGGATTCCGCAATAAAATCACAATATCTTTCATCCCTAAAAATTTGGAAAAAAGTTGCGAGGACCGTGTGCACTCCGAGCGCCATCGTCCCCGACATTTTTTTTTGAAATTTCGGGAGCGAGATCTTACTGTATTTTCCTGCTAAAATCTAGAATTTTGGCTGATTTTATCAATGTTAACACCTTCAAAATTACAGTCAAAGTTGGTCTTGTAATTGCTTGGATTAAGGCTTTTAAACATTCAAAAATCATTGAAACTGAAATTTTGTGTCAAAATTGTGTTCTTACTGTCCTAAATCTGAAAAGTGTGTTAACATTCATTAAAAATTTCAATGCTTTATTCAAATTCTTGCATTTTGTGACTTTTGAAATTAAGTGCTTAATTACAACAACTTTGATTTCCGCTTTCAAAATTGAATTTTGCGTGAAATTGAGTCAACTTTTGAATTTCAAAACTTGCATTGCTTTTGGCATTCCCTCTAAAATCATAAAATTCAAAATTTCAGTTTCCCTCTCTTTTTCAAAATTCAAATTTTGCATTTTTCAACAATCTGGGTAGGGTTCAATTTTGAGATTGCAACTTTAATTTGGCCTATCTACAGATCGTAAAGTCACTCAATTTTTTTCAAATTGGCTTTAAAATCATCATACCTTTCATCCCTGCAAATTTTGAAAAAAGTTGCAAGGACCGTGTTGCACTCCGAGGGCCACGGTCCCGGACATTTTTTCCGAAATTTCGGGAGACTGTCATGATTGCATTTAACAGCTTAAATCCAGAAGATTGGCTGATTTTACTGAAAATTGCTACCTCTAAATTCAAAATATTCTCTCTTTCTAGTGCATGAGTTTTACAACAATAAGCCCTACTCCCACTATTCCCGTTAGACGAAGCTGTAGAATTAAGTCTTTCCGAGGTTTAACTACTGAGGAGATGGAACCTAATTTGAATAGCCTTTTTAACGGGGACATGGGTAATTCCTCTAATCCTCCTAATGAAGAAGAAGCTCTCCATGAGGTTTCTGAAGAACAACTTTCGAAATTGGATAACCAATTTGACGATTTTCACCAATGGATGTCTCATGAGTACCCCGATAGTCAAGCTCTTCCTTTAATTGAGGGTCTAAAACGTATGCTTCAAAGTGATAAGAATGGAATTGATATTTTGCGTGGTATTGCACACATCGTGGATTCGAATGTGATGCCTATGAAGAGTTGTGCCGAAACTTTAGGTTATACACAACCTCCTACTCAAGTCAATCATTCTATTCCTTTGATGACTTCTATTGCTAGCATACCTACCTTTACATCAAACATAATGGCTACTTCTACACAAGACATTCCCCCTGTGATCACTAGTCATGGGGGCAATCCTCCCTCTTCTTCAATTAACCCTATCCCTTCATTCAATCCGACTTCTTCATTCATTCCTTCAATGAGTGTTCCTATTACATCTTCGCAAATGAACATGACGCAAGGGGGCAATTCATTTAACCATTCCATTCCTCCTTGTAGTGTTCCTCCTGTCCAATCATCTCCTATGACTAATTATCATAGGGTCCCACCACCTTACTCTTTGTCTTCTTTCAATAACATAACACCTCCATCTCAATCTAACACATCTAATATGAACTCTTCGACTGAAGCGACCATTAACAATCTTGCACAAACTGTCTCTTCTTTATAGCAACAAATTGCCTCTATGAACCAATCTAAGTTTAGTGTGCCCACATTTGATGTTGTGAGCCCACTTTCTCTTGACATTGTTCGAGCTATTCCTCCTAAACATGTTGAAATTCCACATTTGGAGCTTTATAATGGTAAGGGTGATCCTCTAACACATGTTAAGACCTTTCAAACAATCTGTACTGATTTTGCTTATGACCAAAGGTTGCTTGCAAAATTGTTTACTAGAACATTAAGAGACAAAGCCCTACAATGGTATTGCTCGTTGCCTTCCTATTCTATTACTTCTTTCGAACAACTTGCAAATGCTTTCATTCAACAATTTCAAAACAATATAAGTCCTAAAGTTACTTTGATTGATTTAATGCATTGTAAACAAGGTGTTAAAGAAAAAGTGACTGATTTCATTGGTAGATATAAGCATTTGTATGCTCAAATTTCTTTTCCAGTGCCTGACAATGATATTCAAAGAATCTTTATTTCTAATTTACAAAAAGATATTCGAGACAAACTTCTGTTTTCTGAGTTTACTTCTTTCCAACAGTTGTGTGCAACTCTTCACAATTATCAACTGACTGTGAGTCAAATGGAACAATCACATCCTATGGCTCTAAGTGATAAGGGTGATAGCAGTCAACAACCATTTGGGAAGTTTAAACCGAACAGAGATTCCATCAAATTCAATGAAAACATCATCAACAACAATGTGAATGCAGCATCAGGTGTGCCTCCTATTTCCAAATTTTTCAAGAAAGAAAGAAAGTATACTCCTTTGAATGAATCATTGCATAGTATTATGAATAAGTTATTGGAACAAAATGTGCTCACTCTTCCTCCTATAAGGCAAATTGATCCTGCAAAGATTACTTCACCTTATTTTGATAACAAAGCCTTTTGTCAATTTCATCGTCAGCCTGGGCATGATACTAAAAAATGTTTTTCTTTAAAGGGTAAAATTCAAGATTTGATTGATAATAATACTATTTCTGTTTCTGGAGTGAATGATAAAGGCAATACATCTGTAGCTCCTCCTAATCAAAATCTTCATATTTTCGCTGATCCATTACCTTCTCATACCTCTAATGCGATTGAGACTAATGATTCCTCTTTTTCATCTGATGGTCTTGTGTCTATGGCTCCGAATGTGATTAACTTCGTAGAGCAGCAAGAAAACCCTAAAGAACTTTCCATCACATTTGATTCCAGTGAAACTATTAGGGCACCTGATGGTCCTTTATACATAGTTGCAAAAGTCAAGAATACACCTTGCCGTGGAGTGCTTATTGATCCTTCGTGCATGGTTAATGTTATTACTGAAGAATTTCTTTTTACTTTGCAATTGAATCAAGTGATATATGACAAAACAGATGTGATTGTGAAACTATTTGATGCATTTTCTTCTCCCGCAATTGGTTCTATTACATTGCCTATTGAGGTCTATAACAAATCCCTTGATGTGAACTTTGCTATTATTCCATCTTCCGAACAATTTCGTGTGAAGCTTGGCTATCCTTGGCTATCTTCCATGAAAGCTATTGCTTCTCCTATTCATAAGTGTTTGAAATTTCCCCATAATGGTGAAATTGTTACTGTCAATCATAGCCTCTTTAAACCAGCTAAAAGAACCTCTAGTGTTCCTCTTGATTACTTTTGGCCTAAACAATTCCAATCTCTTCCTCCACGAAGTGATCATCTTTTCAAATCTTATCAAAAATGGAAGACAGATATGATCCTATCTTTAAGTGAACCTAGAACACCTAAACTTGACATTCCTATCATTCTTGAGAAGGAAGTTCTTCCTTTGAAAGATAAAACTAATGTCTTTCCTCAAGAAGATTCCCAACCCATCCCTATGGATGTGACTATGTCTATATCTAATAAACTTCCTAAGAGTAGACCTATACCTCCTCGTCATGATGGGCTTGGTCTCCTTCCTAAACCAAATATTCCTCCCTTATATGGAGCAGTTCCTCCTCCTTCCTTTTATAGAGAGAAGAGACCTTCTTCTTCTCCTATTATCCAGCCTAAGAGACCACAACCTAAACACCCAAGTGATAGGGATGAGAACATTCCTCCTCCTCAATCTTCTTCACTTCCTACTAAGACTAGACGAAATCGTTCTGCACGTGAACGCCGACGAAAGCGTCGTCTTAGAGCTCAAACTTTGAAATCTCCAAAAACACCTTCAACAAGCATTATTCCATTTTCTCCTCAGCCGGACATTGAGCCTAAATCTCCTAAACATAAGATCCATGATGGTCTTGACCCTGTGCGAGTTAAAGATCCTATTTTTATAAATCTTGATGATGATATAGATGAAAATGTTACTCCTCTTGCTTCTGATAGTGAATATGAACTTGTTGATATTGATAACCATTTATCTAATGAATTTTCTAAAGCACTTATCCTAGCTCCTAGACAAGAACAACGTGGCTCGGAACATGAACATAGCCCTTGTTTGGATCTTGTGATAGCTCCATCTACTGTGTTGGATGTTCCTCCTCTAGCGTGTTCCCTGCCTTCCCGAAACATTGATCAGCAAGATCGGGGGGTAGATGACGTGCTAGACTAGTTACATTAGCATAGCAGATTCTCTCCTCCTCTCTTGTGTTACTTCTTCTATACGTTATTCTCATTCTTCTATTTGTTGTCCTTAGTGTTGTCTACTTGAGGATGATGCAAAGCATTGAGATCTCTCGATCTCTCTCATGTTGACTCAAAAGACACATGTGTTCCCTTCTTCTAGGTGACCTTCCTTGATTGGGGAATGAAGAAAAATTATGCATACATACATATGATATATATACATGACTTATCATACAGCATACTGACCCCGAGGAAAGCGAAGTCACCTCGTGCTTTGTGTTTTGTGTCTATTATCCTTGGGCTTATCTCACACTTGGGGACTAAATCCTTGCGATAACGTGCTCCTTTCCTTTCTCATTCTTATATGTATCACTACCTTAAAGCAATCACCCCCGGTGAGGCGTGTGCGATCTCTTTAACGTAGGGGGGCATACATCTCGTTCATATCTTTTCAGGATACTTGAGAATTTCTTGGCAAATTTAACCTTGCCTTGAGAATTTTTGATATCTTTCTTGCATGACTCATAGTGAGGGAACCTTACTACTGACAGTCATGGTTCTCCCTCGTGATCTTCCCTTTTACTTTGTCAATCAAATTCGTAAGATCCTTAGTCCACTGGGGGCTTGGTGTGTCTTGCCTCCTTGACGTGGTGAAAGTCTTTCAATGTTGTTTCCTTGTACTTTACTGGAAGTATGAGCATACATACTCCCGCTAAAGTGGGGGCTAAATGTAGCGTCCTAAAATTGTGACACTTGCAATTTCGACTGCATTTCGGTCTTCACGATGGCAACGCAACACACAACCTGAATGGAGACCCCGAAACCTGATTATGACACTGAAAACTGCATTTTCTTGCACCCTGGCCTGAACCTCCTTGCACCCTACTGTCCCGGGAGGTGGGACCAGATCGCCCAGCGCCCTGGTCCCTGGGTCCTATTTTGGGCCCGGTCTCCTAAGGGGTCTCGGGTCTTTTTGTTTGCAATTTGGAAATTAACTTTCCTGGTCGGCCTAAGGTTGGGAAAATCAGTCTATCAGCCCTAATTGACAAGTATATAAACTACATTTTCCTCTTTCGTTCGATATGATGGAAAAGGCGTGGAAAATATACTCAAGCATTCAAGCATTCAAGCATTCCTTCAAGCAATTGATCATTTCAAGTCTCCATTCAAGGCTAAGTGTTGCATTCAAGACAAGGATTCAACCATTGAAGAGGAGATCACATACTACATGCTACATACAACATACTACTACAACATACAACATACAACATCTAAACCTTCGCACATAAGGATACAAACATCCTTAGAACAAGGTTGCAGGTACGCGGCTGAAATTGAAGATCTGGAATCCTTGTGCAGAGATGAACAGATCCCCCTTTGTTTCGCGGATTTTTCGGAGGACCGTGGCGCCGGGCGCCATCGTCCCGACAACTTTTGCTCAAATTTGCAGGACAGTGCCGTATCGACATTTTACTGCTAATTCCAGGTCCACAACTTCATACTGTATTCCTATCTTAGTTTGTAAAGCGAATCTTTCTCACTTTCTATGCATTCCTAGCTTAATTCCTCTATGCACATTCTTTACAAAAGAGGGTAGCCTTGCTGTCTTAACCCTTGAAACTCATTTAGCATCCAATCTTGCATTGTGTGGGATTGGATCTTGTGGGTTTCAACCCCTCTTTTGAATGTAAAGTCTCTCCCCTAAGTGAAAACCATCAACCCTAGTGAATCTCCCTTCTCTCTCCTTGGAGTTGGAAGAGGGGAGAGCAACTAGGGTTCGATCGCGATTTTCTGCTTTACAAGTTCATGATGAGTTCTTCTATTTGGATTCAATCCATAAAATCACCAAGGAAGTCATTAAGGCAGTAACAGGGTTACCTTCCACCGATAGCAAACCTGACAGAACAAAGAAGGTCTCAAATGACACAGTGATAAACCTAACCGGTGCAACATTCGACAAAAGGTCTCTAAGGGTAAATGATGTAAAGGACATAAATGTGAGATTTATCAGTATGATCTTAGGCTACAAAGCTACACATGCAAATAGGTTGAACTTAGTTTCTAGCCTTTGTATTAAAAGTGCTTATGACATGGTTAATGAAAATGCTAGACTAGATGTATGTGAATGGCTCAAAGATGAATTGACAGACAATCTGGGGAAGATTAAAGGAGATAAGAAAGGAACATTCAGATTTGGAAATTTGCTTGTTTTTCTAATGTTGTACATAAATAAACAAGTACCCAGTATTGGTGCAAGAAATTTTGGCTTTGACATTCCGGTAGGAAAGCAACTATTGAATCTACTAAACAACATGGGAGAAAATCGGGAGAAAAACTTAAATGAATATTTTCAAGCATTGAAGGCTCGAATGAAAACTAGAGTAAGACTATCACAAGCTATTATGGACAAATATCAAAAAGAAATTTGTTTTGTAATTAAAAAGGATGAAATCTAGATGGAGGCAGTTGTCCCTAGAACTATCTGGGTAACTGAAATGGGCTATGAAACAGATGATAATATTATTGAAACTTATGCAAAAGTCCTCCTTGAAGCACCAAAGGAACCCACTGAGAATTTTTTTGGAAATGCTAAAACAATTGAGAGTGGAATTTGGTCTATAAAAAGGGTTAAGAAGGTCGAAGAAACAGTAAGAAAAGGAACCCGGTAGGCTAAAGCAATTAAGGAAGACTTTTTGAAGCAAACTGGTATAAAGGAAAGTGAGTTGGAAAGACTTCAACCAGAAGCTCATCTTTCATCGATTGGAACCTCCTCTGAGAGTGACATGCCAACGGTATTTAAAAGGGTAGAAAGGAAAATAAAACCCTCACTAGTACCCTTACCCACACCCAGGAAAACAAGGAAAAAACAACAGGCAGTGAGGCCTCTAGTGAAAAAGAAGTTGACTCCTAAGAAGAAAAGGAAGGTAAAACAAAGATATTGCTCCACTGGATAAACTCTTAAGTGAAATAACTAAAGATAGAAAATTGAAAAACATCAGCAAAATATACAACACATTATCTGCAGATGACAAGGAAAGCATAGAGAATGGTGTAATCTTACACTTGGATATATATAAGAAATTTTTGATGGAAATTGTTGATGAAATACCAAATGATCTATATAGGAGATTAGAAGCTAGAAGGTTAGCCATCAGTGAGCTGGATAAGAAAATCAAGATTGAGAAATTACTTGTAGTACATCCAGTCAACTCAATTGATGAAATAGATAAACTAATCAGTGAAGCAAACCGGATAGTATTCTCCACTGCTCACTGGCATGTAGCACTGATGGCAGGAAGAATAAAAGAAGTCTCTGAGGAAATAGCAGATGCATGGGATATATTATTTGTGGAAAAAGAAAAATAAGAAGAATTACTTAGACCAAAGACTATTAAAGTATATGAAAAGGACAGGGATAAGGGGAAAGGTAAGGTAGGTAGACCTCCAAGCCTTAAAATAACTGATAATGTGCCCCCACCTCCTTCAGATACTCCACCGGTAGATACTACAGATAGTCAATCGGCTACTGAGAGTATGGAGACTCCATTAGAGGATACAAATCTTGAATCTGAATTTTTGTACACTGTAGATATAGGTACTCAAGTAAATGTTGTGGTTGACAGAGAAACCACTAAGGACAAGAAGATAGATGTGACTACTGAGTCATCGACAGAAGATGTTGAGGTTGAGGTAAATGAAACTGTAAATATAAACACAGACAAACCTACTCAAACAGAGAAATTGACAAAGGATACCACTGGTAAACCATTAGAGAAACCGGTAAATACAACTGAAAAACAATTAGGAGAACCGGCAATGGACAGTGCAGAGGTACAAACAGAGAAACCGGAAGTGCATACACAAACATGGATTGAGAAACCGGCTGTTGAGATCTCAGAGAAACCTTCTGAGATACAGATTGAAAAACCAGAACAGAAGCAAGTTGAGACACAAGTTCAGACAAAGATAGTGCCACCGGCCAAAACTGAAAAGCCCAAACCTTTGTTTGTAGAAATGCAAACACAGACTGACCTACCAGAGGTCGAACCAAGCAAGGTGATTACTGTTAGGTCCCGGAGACAACTGAGAGGGGGGGGTGAATCATTTGTCTAACAATTTAAACCAAAAACAACTTAACCAACTTAATTCTTAATACCAGTAAGCCAGACTAATATGTCGATAGACAGTTTTAACAGTTAATTGCAATACCAGTAGGGATTAATGCATGACACAAAAAGACAAAGTCATCCACAACACATAACACCAATATTTGTACGTGGAAACCCTGTAAGGGGAAAAACCATGGTGGGAAACCTTACCCACAATCAGATGATACTACTGCAGATAGTAAGTGTATACAAATGGAGTCTGCACATGCAGAAAGGCCAAGCACCTAGAGCTCACTGGTCAATCACAAAATAGGAGTCACACTTACTAGAATTGGATGGTTAAATCCAATAAGAATGTACTGCTCAAAATAGCATCTTCATATGCTGGATTTAGTACCGGTGTAGTTCTGATTGTCTTCACAAAAACCCTTCTTCAACCTCCAAATGATGTCTGCATGTATAGCTCTGCTTATTCTCGCATATACCTTCACACAATCCTTTTTCGCATTCCATATTTGATCTTACAAATAAGATCTTACATTTATACCGTACCCTAAGACCAATTTTAGTAGGTCAGATCTAAAGGATAATACAATGAAATTAATTTACGAATCAATTAATACCTGATGCAATAACTGATTCACCATGTTGGCTTAATGCATTTACAACAATAATAAGTCATCTTCATAGCGTGCCATGCTGATCTGGAAAAGATAAACCTGTCGGTGTAACCTAGACCTATTTGTCGGTAACAACAAATATGCAAATACAAATATACCAATAAACAAAACTCCAAGACAAGGTATCCTCACGATGTCTTTGACATAACCAAGTTTTTTCCATGCCCTTCCAAGTGTCGGTGATCATTATATCCTACCGGTGTACCAGATACCGGTGATTGTGCATAAGTCACTTGTTTGCCGGTGAATGTTGTTGATTCTCCAAAGTGCCAGAGTTGATAAGTGTTTAGTAGGTGTTGACATCAATGACAAAACCATACCAAAATACCAACAATTACTACAATCGATAGTATGGATATTGTAAGAACAGTTGGACAGACCTCTGGTACTTCCATAGCAAAATTTTGACCTACAAATGTAACAGATCTTATTAGATTCAATGAAGAAGATCACTAAGTGCAATGCACAAGCCTATACGGCTATAGATGATACAATCCCTATTCTTAAACTGGTAGCACCTAAATGCATAGTGGATAATAAAGATTCTTTAGGTCAACTAGACACATTGTCTAAGTTCATCACTGGCAACATTTTGATAGTTGATCAAATAAATGAGGATACATTTAAAGAGAGATTGATTAAGGAAAAAGAGAAATTCTTTGAGGAAATTGTGAAGAAGAACAAGGAGAAAATGGACACCTTGTTACCGGATCTAGGAAAAACAATTTTGGATTTTAAGAAAATGTACAGGGATACTTGCAAAATAGACATCTTGACACAAGATATAGATTCAGAGATTAGTAAAACTCAAACTGAAATAAACAATGTTGCTGACAATTTGATAGGTACATCCGATTCATTTTTGGAGATAGAAATGAAAATTGGAGATCTAGAAGAGAAAATTGAGAAGTTAGAGAAGGACAAAGAAAAAGTTAAAGATAAGGCAAAGAGATTGAAATGTAAACTTGATCCAAAACTAGACTACCTCATTTCTTTGAGAAAATAAATTTCTGAGGCTCTGGTTCTTGGACTTAAGACAACAGAAGAGAAAATGTACATACTCACCGGTACTGTTCAAAGAACCCAAGAGGCATTATAGGAAAGCACAAGATTCAGTGACAGCCTAAAACTAATTTTGACAGATATATTCTAGATTGTAACCCACCGGTTACGAGAATCCAGGCAGGACTCCACTGATAGTGAATGACAACCTTTATCATTGATGTAAAAGGGGGAGTAGTAGAGATGAGAAAAATCCAAAAGTAGAGATCATCTACTCAGGGGGAGCACACATCTGGTACAATTTATGGTACAGTTTTGGCAAGATTTTTGGACTTCAATTTTTGGATACATTCTTGAATTTTTCTCATGAGTGTTGCCATCAATGCCAAAGGGGGAGATTGTTGGAAAATGCACACTCCAATGAGATATTGTAGGTGATTTAAGGTATTGTCATTGATGGAAACCTTACAATCATGTGATACTGGCAGGCAGACACCGACACTGGCACCGACAGACTCTACACTGACATACAGTGCACCGGTACCGAAAAGGAAGAATATCGACACCCTGGCCGACAACAAATTTGTATTAATGTATTTTGAAATTAATTGTAAAATGTTTTGTAAGGCAACATGGTGGATTGTAATATGACTCACATATGTATGAGATCATTGTAGATCATTTTAGTGTGAAAGATATGATGCATAATATGAATAGAAGGTAGCAGACCTAATATGTGAATTATTGGATAAGGGTTTATGTATGTAGCAAAGCTTAAATTGGTACTGAATCTGGCATAGTAGATGCTAATCTGAAGCAGTACAAGACATTGGATTTGTATAATCCATTTTTGTAAGTTAGTGTGACTTCTTTTTTAATTGAGCAGTGAGCTCTAAGCACTTGGCCTTTCGGCATGTGCAGGCCCCTATTGTAGTAGTAATATTCTCTTATTGGCCAGTAAGTGAATATTGTGGGTCACAAATCCCATCGAGGTTTTTCCTACATGGGGTTTCCTTGTTAAAATATTGTGTTATGGTGTGCTTTTCATGTTGTGGTTGTTATTCTTATTTGCTGCATTATTTTTGGTTTACCGGTACACAGTTTTAACATGTTTTTCATGTTATAAGTTAAGAAAATATTATTACTGGTCAGATACTGATTCACCCCCCCCTCTCAGTATCTTTGGGAATCCTAACACATTTAAGCATATGGTATTAGATAATTTTTATTTAATATGTATTTCTTCATTCTTGACAAACATCTTTAGTTTTGGTTGTCTTGAATTCACTTTGTAACTTCTTAGGAATTTACATTTTTTTATGCTAGCTTATCATTCAATTTTCTATATGTATTATGATAGATTTTACATCATGTTGTGTTTAATTAATACTTTAATTAGATCACATTGGCCATGTACTTTAACATAATTACATTACATCACCACTTGTAGAATTTAATTAAACATTTAGTTGTTTAGTTAAATCACACATGTATCAATTTAATCATGAAAGTATTGATTAATCAATCACATGAGTATTAAATTAGACATACATGTAAAAATTTCCAAATTTTTTACTTTTAATCAAAGCAATATGACACATTGTTTTTCAATTAAAGGTACACATTTAAAACAAAATATCGTCATATATATATATATATATATATATATATATATATATATATATATATATATATATATATATATATATATATATATATATATATATATATATATATATATATATATATATATATATATATATATATATATAATATTTAGATACAACTTATTCATATTATCCCACTAGTACAAAATATGGTATCCATATCACCAACTCTATGGATGGTGGTTGTCTAAGCCCTCTGGCACCTGTCATGGTGGTCTCATGGGTGCCTGTCAAAGGATAGATGTGGAACACAAGTGACTTCTTGATGAGATCCTTCGATCTCAATCCATCACTATACCCCTATACATCACTGACTCCATATAGGCCTTTGTAATCTCATTCCATAGCCTCTCCCTCTCCTCTCGCTTGATCTCCAAATCTACCCTAACTGTATCAAAAACATCCTCATGTCACTCAACACTCTGTTGTGATCTACATGTGATTTGAGAGGACTATGGAATACACAATTTAGTTAAAATGTCACCAAGCACGTGACGGATAAAGTTAAGCCATCCATGCACACTGACTATAGAGAGCATCAAAGAATGGCATACATATATATCATCATATAACCAAATTATAATCTAATTCTTTAAACAAATTCTTACTTGGATCCTCCTCCTATCAAGTAGGATCGAATGAGGTAGGAGCCTGAGCTATTGTAGTCTATGGCACTTCCCTACTACTCTCTTTGCACTCATATTTCCTTTGTATCTCATGACATGGCACTAATGGTGATGATCTATGTAGCCTCGAGCTTAGCCTTTGTATGGCTACCTCCTCCTCATCTCTCACTGTATCATGTCCCCTATCCTCTCACGACAAAAGATCTGCAACTCCAATCTCATCTCTTAGCTGATTAGGAACATCAAATTGCTCATGATCACCTTTTGATCCTGCTCATCCCCTTGATCCTTTATATCATCATCATCATCACTTGGCTCCTAGGAAGCCTCTGATAGAATTATAAAGCACTAAGAGGGGCGATAAATCGGTGATAGCAAAAACAATACCACTTTAAACACTGACCGATAGAGATAATTAACAAGTTTACTAAATACTAAAAAATGCAATCCAAAGTGATATTATAGAATCCACAACAAGTAAAACATCCACCATAACAGAAGTGTTTATACATGGAAAACCCAACTGGGAAAAACCATGATGAGATGGGACTCACAAGTTAACTATCTGCAGTAATACATAACTGATCGGTTAAGGTCTACAAAAGTGCTCTGCTAGGAGCAAATCCTATTAAAGATCCCCAAGCTCTGTTAGGAGCTATACCCTGTTAAAGGTAGTACCTTGTTAGGAGTAACCTCGGTAGAGGATTTCAAAATCCAAACTAATGGATCACCTTGTTAAAGGATTTTTACATTGAATCTTGTTAGAGCTTATCCGGTTAGGGGATTTGACTGTTGTAGTGATTAGAAAACAACAGGTGCTATGATCTAGAAGTAGCACAACTTTCTTGAATAGATCCTCTTCTGTTCACTCAAAACTGCATCATAAACCTCATCACTGACATACTCTGTAATGCCTCCAACAAATTAACACTTCTATCTCGCATCATTAGAATAATTCATCATAATATCATTATATAGACATTAGATATCATGTCAGCTCAAGAATCATATCACAATTTCCTAAGTGTAGTGTATCTAGATAATCTAACATAACTCATCACAAATTGCCACCAAAACTATCGATTAGGGATAACACATCACAACTGTTGATAACTCATCACACAATCAATGAATACTAGTTGGAGCATCGATGCTGGTTAAGAGTTAACCATATTCAACACATAAACCGATCGTCCTTCATTTGCTTGTTTGATGGTCTTCGTTGAATCTCCAAGCTAGTGTCATGCCATTCCTGTATATATCGGTTGTCTACATATACCTGTTAGACACCCTCAAAACTATTTGGTCTTAACTATACATATAATATTGGTTTTGCAATACAAAAACTTTTACGAGTAATACCGGTTTGTCTTAACTAAGATGACTAAGACAATGTGAACATATGTGTGTGTATACATATTCCATCAATGACAACACATGAAGTCATCTATTACAATCATTGTCAAACCAACAATCTCCCCCGTTGGCATTGATGGCAACACTTAGAAAATTTTACAACTTTACAACTAAGTGTGCTTACAAAAAAAAATTGTACAAACATATTTCTACTCCCCCTAAACAATACATACAAAATTTTCACAACACATACATATTTCTACTCCCCTTTGACAACAATGCCAAATTCAAAAGTAAAATATATATATATATATATATATATATATATATATATATATATATATATATATATATATATATATATATATATATATATATATATATATATATATATATATCAAAATTTGCATCAAAATTTTACATATACAAAAATGTAAGAGTCTTTATCAAGAAGTGTTCACTGCAATTTTCAAGAAAATGTCATTGAAAGTGATCTTCATCTGAGAAAAATCATTTTCCCAAGTTTCCAATAAGGTTTCAGTGATCTCAATGGTTGTCATAACCCATGCAGTGAATTCTTCCATCACATCTATTGTGCTCATCTCTGGAGTAGCCAAAATTGCTTTTGCATCCCTATATGCCCATTGGAAGATGTCCACTTTGGGTCTCAACTAATTCTTTAGTTCCTTTAGGGATCATAATCTCTTAGCCTGTTCACAGCCATAGATATCTAACCAATTTTGCAAATCATCAACTGAGTTGCCAAAAGCTAAGGCTAAATCTTGTAATGGTATGTAGACAATACTTATCTTTTCCAGTTCTTGTTCTATCTCTTCTCGCCTCTTAATCAAATCAGTATAGAAAAATGAAACATTAGATGTATAGGCTAGTATCCTTCCTCTTTTTTCAATAGAAGTCCTCAAAATATCTTTATTCGAGGATAAAGCAATCTTCCCTGTATCAATATCTTTCATGATTTTCTCTCCTCTTTTCTTTCTGTAATTTTTCTCAGCTACAGTCTGAGCAGCTTCTTCAAGGGAATTCAATTGGTCAAAATCATCAACAACCAATTGGCCAAGATTACCAATAGGAGTTGACAAGTTTCCAATATCAATCTCTAGTAGAACACTGGACAAAATCTCAATGGCAATTTGATTTTTTTTTGCTTCCTTCCTCTGCTCTTTCAATCTTTTCTTCTGAGCTCTAGATTGCATCAATGTTGCAATCTCCATGAGTTCAGATGCACTCATTTTATCTACATCTATAGGCCCTTTGATTCCTATTGAGTCATCTTCATCATCAATTTGTTGCTTAACTACTATTTTTTCCTTTTCAGCTAGCCTTTTCTCCTCAGTTTTCTCTTTCTCTTCCTCCTTTTTCTATTTAGATGCCTTCACTTCAACCTCTTTCTTGGGTTTCTCTTTCTCTTGTTCTTCCTTTGTTTGTTCCTCTTGAGTAACCATTGTAACTAGTGGCAATTGAGTTTCCACTTGATGATCTTTTTCTGGTAGAGGTGGAATATCCACACTGGGTTGAATTATTGGTGCATCAACTACTTTTTCCTATGTAATAGTAATAACTGATTGTTGTAATGGTTGCATAATTGGTTCAATGATATTACCAGATAGATCAATGGTGTCCTGAATATCATCAACAAAGAGATTCATCCTTATGATTAATGGGATAAACAATATTTGGTGCTGTAATTTCTTCTTCATCTAACTCTGGTTGTTCTCCAGTCTTTGTTGGATCATTCTTATGAGACTTTATCTATTTATGCATCCATTGAATATTTCTAGCTATATGTGATAGTTCTGATACTTAAAGATAAGTACAGATGCCAAGCTAATAAGATGAGAGGGGGGGTGAATCATACAAACTTAATCTTCCATAAAAACATCAGATTCAACCTCGGTAACATATACTTCAATAATATAACCAAAACTGCTAAACATGCAAACTCAAAAGCATATAAACATCATAACACTCATAACACCAGATTTAATGTGGAAACCCAAATAGGGAAAAACCACTATGTGATTTTGGACCCACTAAGAAATATACTCTTCTAGAGTATGCTCGGTTAAAAGCAAATCCTGTTAAAGATTACAAACACATTGCTAGATGTGAACCGGTTAAGGGATTTCCCTCAGATCTGTTAGAATCTTCACCTTGTTAGAAGTGACCTTGTTAAAGGATTTCAAACACTCAATCAGAATGACACCTTGCTAAAGGGTTTTACAAATAAGACTGTTAAGTCCACTCGGTTAAGAGATTTTCTATCACTTCAAAAAATAACAGTAATAAAAATCTATCTGCAACTTCACATCTAAAATGCTAAAGCAGATTCTTATTTGCTCAATACAATATAGACATAGAACTAATCTTGTCCATCTGCTAGGCTCTATACTCTGTTATTCAAAATAGGTCTTCAAGCTTCTGTGCTCGATAATCACTATGTAGCATCCCTGTGCATACACTTGCCTACATGCATTGTTTATCAACAGTTCCCTATTTATAAACAATTCGCCAACTGCTTAATCTCCTTGATCACATTTCCCATGATCAATCATAGCCATCAGATCTTCAAACTTTGTCCAGGTTCAATGTATCCTTCGATCTGAAAACGTTTTACCCTACCTTGGAACTTGCATACATTTTTTGGAACTTGTGCTAGGGTATTGCGGTTCAATCTAAGCTGTAAATCTTCCTGCCAATTTTCCTTTGCAATAGATTCTTTAACAAACTTCATTCACGGTATACCAATCATTTAATCATAGCTAGCACATCAGCTTCATTAAAAAAAGCATGTAATCATTTAATGTATTCTGTTATTACTCGGTTGCAACTCGGTAAATACTAAACTTCACTCAATAGACATTCTGCCTTCATTAACCGATAGTGATAACCTTAGGGTTTACCGACTAGGTTCCTTAGGGTTTACCGACTAGGTTCCTTAGGGTTTACCGACTAGGTTCTTTGCTCGGTAACAGAGTATAGTATTAACCTTTCAATCAATAACATATGTAGGATATCAAAACAATCTAATCATCATGATCTCATCATTGTCTAACTCGGTAATAGTTGCCCATTGAATAACTTATTTCTCCCCTTATCCATCATAATCTATCTGTGTCTTTTACCGACATCTTTATACTCATCAAATCATACTTCTCAAGATATGGCAACATCATATGAAAATTAGAAAATCAATTTCTTGACATCAATGACAAAATAATAATATTAAGACAGTAAACATCCTTAATCATTTTTATCCATAATCATCAACAACCTTCTCAATATCCTTATTGAAATGCCAACAATCTCTCCTTGTCTGTTATAATGCCAAATGCCAACAATCTCCCCCTTTGGCATTGATGGCAAAACCAATTGATTTGACCTAATTGATTCGGATTGCTGTGAGATTCTGAAATGTTGAAATGCTCTCCCCATGTCATCAGAATTCTCCCCCATACATTAGTTTTCTCCTCTTCTCTTCTATCTTCTCCCCCTTTGACAACAATGCCAAAAAGTAAAGAACTAAAACATAATTTCTTCCTGTATGAAGTGATTTCCTGTTGTTATGTGTCAACTTAGTCTTGGTCAGAGCATTTATGTCTTCAATTCTTGTTCCCTGTATTATTTCCTATATTGTTTTCTGTACACCTTTAGAAATCATCCTAAAGTGTGTAAATCAGCATCAACTCCTAAAAAGATATTTTGTAGAGTCATCGAGTTGATGCTTTCACCGAACTCGGTCAGTGAGTATAAGATAGGGGTAGGACCCCTAACTTACTTCTGAGATACTCAAAAGTGTCCCTTGGCAATGGCTTGGTGAAGATATCTGCTATTTGTTCCTTTGTGCTAACATACTCCAACACCACTTTCTTCTCTTGAGCTTCTTCTCTAAGATAATGATATTTGATAGAGATGTGCTTTGTCTTAGAGTGCATAACAGGATTCTTTGAAATGTTAATGGCACTAGTATTGTCATAGAATATAGTTACTGGCTCAGTAACTTTCTCATTTATACCTTCCAACAGTTGTTTGATCCATGCTATGTTGGTACAGTTCAATGTTGCAGCAACGTATTCAGCTTCTGTTGTTGACTGTGAAACACATCCTTGTTTCTTGCTAAGCCAACTGACTAGTCTTTCTCCTAAAAAGAAAGCTCCTCCACTTGTGCTTTTTCTGTCATCAATGTTGCCTGCCCAATCAGCATCAGTATAAACTTTTAAATCAAAGTCATTTCTTTTCTGATATACTAAGCCATAATCTTCAGTGCCTTTCAAGTATCTAAAAATTCTCTTGATTGTTGTCATGTGTGTTTCCTTAGGATCTGCAGAGAATTTTGCAACTATACCTACTACATGTGCTATGTCTAGCCTACTGTGAACAGCATATTGCAAGTTTCCAATCATGGATTGGTAAAGTGTCTCATCAATAGATGCAGATTCATCATTCTTTGATAATTTACAGTTGGTAGTCATAGGAGTACTTACTGGTTTTGAATCCTCCATTCCAAATTTCTTCAAGATTTCCTTTATGTACTTGGATTGAGTAATGAAAATCTCATCTTTCATTTGCAGTATCTGTAAACCTATAAAATACTTTATCTCACCGATTAATGACATCTCAAATTCTTTGCTCATTTCATTTCCAAAGTTCTTACATAGAGAGTCATTTCCACAAAATATAATATCATCAACAAATATGGCTGAGATCAGTATTCCATTTTCATCATTCTTCATGTAAATATTGTTGTTTTCACTTGTTCTTATAAAACCAGTCTTGATTAAATAAGAGTGCAATCTTTCATACCATGCTCTAGGTGCTTGTCTCAGACCATATAAAGCTTTTTTCAATTTACATACCTGATCTTTATTATTGTCTTCAGCAAATCCTTCAGGTTGTTCAATAAAAACTTCTTCTAATATACCATTTAGAAATGCAGATTTGACATCCATTTGATATACCTTGAAATTCTTGTAAGCAGCATATGCCAACAATGTTCTTACTCCTTCAAGTCTTGCTACAGGTGCAAAAGTCTCACCATAATCAATTCCTTCTTCTTGGGCATAACCTTTGCAAACTAGTCTTGCTTTATTTCGAATGACCTCTCCTTTTTCATTCAGCTTGTTTCTGAAATTCCATTTTGTATCGATTACATTTTTGTCCTTCGGTATTGGGACCAGTGTCCATGTGTCATTCTTCTTGATTTGATCAATCTCTTCTGTCATAGCATTTATCCAATCTTCACTATTAAATGCCTCTTTCACTATTCTCGATTCAAATTTAGATATCAAACATGTGTTCTATCTCGGTTTGTTCCTTGTCATCACTGGATCATCCTTATCTCCTATAATCTAACTTGGTGCATGATGTCTTCTGACATATTTGGCTAATACAGGCTCGATAGGCTCTGTGTGTTCTTCTTCATCACTTAGTAACTGGATATTCTCTTCATTTCCTTCTGTAGTCTTCTTGGTAGGACTTGTCGGTTGAACATAGACAAATTCATCATAATCTTCTGGTTCCTTGGAATTTCCTTCATCATTTCTTTCTGCAAATTCATCAATTTTCACATTTGCACTTTCTACTATTTTGTTAGATGATTTGATCAGACATTTAAATGCTTTACTTCTAGAAGAATAACCAAGAAATGTTCCTTCTTCACTTTTCTAATCAAACTTGCCATTTCTATCATCCTTGTGTACATAGCATCTACTTCCAAAGATTTTAAAATAACTTACATTAGGTTTCTTGTCATACCAGATTTCATAAGGTGTCTTCAAAGCACATTTCTTCAGTTGTACTCAATTCAGGGTGTAAACTGCAATGCTTATTGCTTCTCTCCAAAATGTTTGTGGCACTTTCTTTTCAATCATCAGGGTTCTGGAACAATCCACAATAGATCTATTTCTTCTCTCAGCAATTCCATTTTGTTGTGGAGTTCTCGGTGTAAAGACCTATCTTTTTATACCATGATCATTGCAGAATAAGTTGAACTCATCAGATGTGAACTCTCCTCCTCTATCTGATCTAAGACATTTCAGTTGTCTTCCTGTTTCATTTTCAACTCTTGCCTTGTACCATTTAAACATTTGAAAAGCTTCTGATTTTTCTTTTATAAACATTACTGACATCATCCTTGAGTAATCATCCATATATAATATGAAATATTTATCACCATAATAACTTTGAACTTTCACAGGACCACAAAGATCAGTGTGTACAAGATCTAAAATTCCCTTAGAAGTGTAGGATTTACTTGTAAAGCTTGATCTTGTCATTTTACCCATCTGGCATCCTCAGCACATAGCATTCTCAGGTTTTTCAAGGCTCAGTAGACCTCTTACTCAGTGCTTCTTGCTTATTTTGATCACATTATCAAAATTTACATGACAAAACCTTTTATGCCATAACCAAGTATCATCTATCTTTGCATACAGACATTTATTCTGAGTTGAGTCAAGGTGAAATGTGTTAACTTTTGTTTGTGTCCTGGTAGTAGCTAACTTTCAATGCTTGTCATGAACTTTGACAATTCCTTTCTGAAATTCTATTCGGTATCCTGTATTGTTTAGTTGTGCTACACTCAACAAATTGTATTTTAAACCTTCAACCCAATAAACATCATTGCATCTTGCATTGTCAAGAAGTGTTATGGATCCTTTACCTCTTACTGGACATGGTGCATCATTACCAAATCTTACATAGCCTCCATCATAGTCTTCTAACATAACAAACTTTTGTTTATCACCTGTCATGTGATGTGAGCATCCACTATCTATGATCCAAGAATCATTAGTATTTATGTGAGATATAAGGGTTTTTTCTTCATACCTTTCTTCATCTTATCCATCTTTGATGGCCACATAAACTACTTCCTCTGTATCAATTTCATCTAATTTATCATCATTGGATTCCTCATCGGCTATTAAGCATGACTTTCTATCTCTTCTTCTGAAGTCTCGGTGTCCTCTGTAATGATTATCTTTCTGTCTATCATCTCGGTAATCTCTCTTTTTAGGAGAATCTTTGTCAGGACAGTTAGAAGCCATATGTCCTATCTTATCACAATTGAAACATTTCAAAGGTAGTTTTCCTTTATACTTACCTTTGCCTCTCAGTAACCTTCTGGCTAATAGTGCTTCAAACTCTTCTTGCTTTCTGATTTCCTCATACAGTTTGTGTACTTTCTCCATGTTCTTGCGAAATCTTTCACTTGCTCCACTATGATCCCGTTTAGTGTACTTACTCATTCTATCATTGTAATCATCAGATTCACCAATATGAAAAGAACTAAATGCAAATTCAACTTTATTTACCAATGACCCACTATTATCAAAGTTACTTAACTCAAATGCATGTAGCTTACCAATAGTAGCATCTAAAGAAACTGGCATATTAGGTACAGACCTCAATTCATTGATTGCAAAGACTCGGATTGCATAAGTCAGTAGAAGGGTTCTTAACAACTTACTTGTTATATCCTTTTCTTCAATAGTTACACCTACTGCTTTGATTTGATTGACATTCTCCTTTACTCTTGTACTATACTGGGTTATGTTCTCACCTTCACTCATCCTCATAGATTCAAGTTGTCCTCTTAGACAATCCACTTTTTCTCTTTGACCATGTTCATCTCCTCCATACACAAATATGAGCTTGTCCCACATTGCCTTTGCATCATTGCAGCCTTCTAGATCATTAAACTCTGAATCGGTCAATGCAGATGTTATTTCAATCATTGCTTGGATATGTTCTTGCTTTGCCTTTATCTCTTCCATTGTCAATGGATAGGTGCTCGGTGTGACGAAATCATTCTCTAGATAATATACAACATATTCTCCAACTTCGTATAGGTGCACCTTCATCCTTTTTTGCCATGTAGAGAAACTTGACTTGTTCAGCTTCAGTGCATCCCTCTTATACATCTTTGGATCTTTTCCTCAAGTACCTTTAAACTTTTCCTTCCGAAGTCCAAAGCTCTAATACCAATTGATAGTTCTGATACTTAAAGATAAGTACTTATGCCAAGCTAATAAGATGAGAAGTGGGGGGGGTGAATCATACAAACTTAATCTTCCATAAAAACATCAGATTCAACCTCGGTAACATATACTTCAGTAATATAACCAAAACTGCTAAACATGCAAACTCAAAAGCATATAAACATCATAACACTCATAACACCAGATTTAACGTGGAAACCCAAATAGGGAAAAACCACTATGGGATTTCAGACCCACTAAGAAATATACTCTTCTAGAGTATGCTCGGTTAAAAGAAAATCCTGTTAAAGATTACAAACACATTGCTAGATGTGACCCGGTTAAGGGATTTCCCTCAGATTTGTTAGGATCTTCACCTTGTTAGAAGTGACCTTGTTAAAGTATTTCAAACACTCAATCAGAATTTCACCTTGCTAGAGGGTTTTACAAATAAGACTGTTAAGTCCACTCGGTTAAGAGATTTTTTGTCACTTCACAAATAAAAATCTATCTGCAACTTCACATCTAAAATGCTAAAGCAAATTCTTATTTGCTCAATACAATATAGACATAGAACTAATCTTGTCCATCTGTTGGGCTCTATACTCTGTTATTCAAAATAGGTCTTCAAGCTTATGTGCTCGGTAATCACTATGTAGCATCCCTATGCATACACTTGCCTGCATGCATTGTTTATCAACAGTTCCCTATTTATAAACAATTCACCAACCGTTTAATCTCCTTGATCACATTTCCCATGATCAATCATAGCCATCAGATCTTCAAACTTTGTCCAGGTTCAATGTATCCTTCGATCTGAAAATGTTTTACCTTGCCTTGGAACTTGCATACATTTCTTGGAACTTATGCTAGGGTATTGCGGTTCAATCTAAGTTTTAGATCTTCCTACCAATTTTCCTTTGCAATAGATTCTTTAACAAACTTCATTCACGGCATACCAATCATTTAATCATAGCCAGCTCATCAGCTTCCTTCATGAAATAATGCATGTAATCATTTAATGTATTATGTTATTACTCGGTTGCAACTCAGTAAATACTAAACTTCACTTGGTAGACATTCTGCCCTCATTAACCGATAGCGATAACCTTAGGGTTTACCGACTAGGTTCTTTGCTCGGTAACATAGTATAGTATTAACCTTTCAATCAATAACATATGTAGGATATCAAAACAATCTAATCATTGTCTAACTCAGTAATATTTGCCCATTGAATAACTTATTTCTCCCCTTATCCATTATATTCTATTTGTGTCTTTTACCGACATCTTTATACTCATCAAATCATACTTCTCAAGATATGGCAACATCATACTGAATTAGAAAATCAATTTCTTGACATCAATGACAAAATAATAATATTAAGACAGTAAACATCCTTAATCAGTTTTATCCATAATCATCAACAACCTTCTCAATATCCTTATTGAAATGCCAACAATCTCTCCTTGTCTGTTATAATGCCAAATGCCAACAATCTGATGAGTTTCAACTTCAACAGATTGCACTTTTCCATTCATTAACATCAATCTTCTTGCCTTAAAATGAAACTGTCCTTTGATATTATTAATCAATGCTACTAATTCTTTTCTAGACGATTCAGGAAAATATTGAATGAAAGTACTATCAATTATTTCTTGATCTTGTTCAATAGCCTCTTCCCACTTCTTTACAAGAATATAATACAAAGAATCAGAAATATCATATTTAAGATCTCGAGGCAATCGATTGTATTGACATAAATAGTTGATTACCTTTTAAAAAATTTGTTCCTTCTGATCTTCATCAAATGAATCAAAACATTCTTTCACATTATCAAACATATTCCTCCCTAATACTTTTATAATTCTGTCAAAAATTAGTCATAGGTTTGTAAGATAAAGCATTAATAGGAATACCCTGTTGTGAGGTGTCTTCTACTAGTTTGGCTTTCTTACCGGTTGCTTTCATTTTCTTTGGTTCCTCTTCAGTGTCGGTATCATCAGATTCTGCTTGAAGAATAAGTTGTCTACCTCTCTTCTTTGTTGCAGTCTTATTTTTAGCATATACTTCTGGTGTCAGTTCCTTCTTGACTTGTACACTTCTTGTTACTCTTGTATTAGTTGGCTCTGAAGGTGCTTTCTCAACATTCTTCTTCTTTCCTTTAGCACTAATGGGTTGAGCACTACTGGTTTGAGCAGATGCAGTTTGCTCCTCGAATGTTCCCAGTCTTTTCTTCTTCTTATCCACTGGATATTCCAACATATTATTATCATAACCGATTAACAAGTCATAATTGACTTCATAACTCATATCTTCCATTTCATCCTCCCTGGGTTTGATGACTTCCATGAGAGAAAATTTTGTGGTGACTTTGAAACAAATGTCTTTTGCAAAGTTTTTCACCACGTCTTCAGGTAGACTCACCCTCATACTTATCTTCTTTTGGAATTCATTAAAAATAAATATTCATTGTAGCAGAGAATGTGTTCTTTACAACCTTAATGTTGTTCTTGATTTGAGCAGTTACTGGTAGATCCTTTGACCATTGAATATCACCAATTCCTGATAGGAAATTCTGAAAGTAAAAGAATAGACCAATCAATAATTGACCAAATTTGAAATTTTGACTGTTGTCTTTCTTTATTGATTGTAGATTCAACATCAATTGACTCCTTCTGGCCTCACATAGGTCATAATCTATGTTCTCAGTAATCATTCTATAAGTTGTATGCACAGTTTTAGATGGCACATTGTTCATTCTACTAGAATAAAATATCTTGTAACCAGTAACCATAATAGCTAGTCTAATTGTTGGGTCTTAATGTTGTTAACTAAAAATGCATGTCCGTCAGAGGTGGTTTGAGTTAATGCAATCACAGTCTCTTTTGAAATCCTCCTCAGCTTTGAAACTTCACCGGTTTGCCAAAAAATAGTCACATGGATTGCTTCCTTAGTGATTGTGTGTGACCTTTCAAGATACATATTTCACCATGCACACGACTAAGAATTATCCTAACATGTTCTTCTTCAAAATATTCAAGAAAATATAGCGCATTGTGAAAACCCTTTTCATAAACCCTAATGTACTCGGGTTTGATCTTGCCGCTTTCATCACACAAGGATTTCAGTTGAGAGTAAATTTATAATGATCCTAAATCCTCAATTTTACATTCAATTTAACTGGATAAATCACCTTTTATAATAATAGTGTCAGGAACTTGAGACAAAGCATTGTAAGATACTATTTGATCAGATTCCATAGTCTCCATAGGTTCAGAAGTGATCATAAATCTCTCTACTTGCTTAGACGATGATGCCATTTTGGATAAACTCGATTTGAAAGAGATTGACAAAAGAATACCTTAACTCCTATGTGCCAGCAAGGTTTCTGGTTGATCTCTTGAATGTACACCAATTCTGCCTTCACTAATCTTTGAATCAGCTTGAATCTCTCAATTCGCAGCACAAACCGTCTATAAATTAGTTAGCAATTCTCTTTTCGCTCTGCAAGTGCTCAAGAGTTCTCTTTCGAATGCAATTAGGGTAAAAATAACATAGTAAAACTCGCTTTTATAAACTTTACCCACTGCATTAATTGCTTGACCGATAGGGTAACAAACCCTAATATACCGCTTAACAATATTTCTGATACTGACAGGTATATAATCAGTTGACAATCTTTCAAAAAACCGATAGACAAAGATATCAAGATTTCTCACAAAACAACTCAAAATGCAAACTTTCTTACCACACATTCTTCAAGGGGTCTGGAAGTAGATTTACCGCTATGCTCCCCTTAGGCCTATTGAAAGGCTTAATTCACCGGTGCAGGATTATCCACACTAGGTGAAGGATTAGGTTCTTCTGCAGGCTTATCCTCACTCTTCTTCTTCCATATTTGGTTCATCTCCTCTCTAGTTTCTTCAACGTTTACCTTCTACTTGCCCTTTTGATCTACAAAATGATTAACCAGTTTGTTCTTTCTGGTTCTACAGAACTTTTCCATGTGTCCCAGTTTGTGACAATGACAGAAGGCCATTCTAGATGATCTCCAAGGTCCTGCATTACCTCTTCTTATTCTCCTTCTACAGTTCATAGCCATATGTCCATAATTGTTACAAATGGTGCAAATAACATTAGTTACCTTTTCCATTTCAAATGGACTAAACTAGTTGACATAGGGTTTCCAGTTCATGTTTCCCCGGTTGTAATAGGTTCTCCTTATGTCACCATTAGGTCTTGAATTCATGTGAGGTGTTGGATTATTTGCTCCATATTTGCATTCAACTGATCTATGTCCATACATGATGCATGTAAAATAGTGACCTTCAAATCTCCTAGATACATACCTAGCATTTGCATTATAGCATGTGTTCTCATTAAGTCTGCTTCTACACACATTTCCAGTATGTCCATGTTTATGACAAACAAAGCCAATAGGTTTAAATGCTCTCTTACCGGTAGGCTTGTTAGCCTTAGGAGCAATTTTACCTTTGTGTATGTCGCTCTTTGTACTAGAATATTCTCCTTTCTCAGATGTATTAAAACCTAGTCCAAATGTGTTACCTTTCATCCTCTGAGATTGGATCTACTCATCCATCATAAAAGAAATCTTATTAAACTTTTCTAGCTTTCCATTAGCCTCAGTGAGTTCTCTGATAAGATCTTCATTGTGTTTTGTAAGAGTCTCTCTTAGGGATGTTACCATTTCAAGATCTAGCTGCAAAGCCTCCTTCTCTTCTTTTTCTTCATGCCAATGCTCATGCAAAGTTGTATTCTCTTGTTTGATCTTATCAATCTCATGATCTCTTTATTTGATTAGGTCTTCAGCTACCCTCCTTGCTTCAAGATATTGGCTCATGCGGATAGTTAGGGCTTATAACTCTCTTCTTAGATTTAGCTTTTCACCGTTCAGTTTTCAACTTCTTCAGCCAATGCATCAATGTTAGCTTCATCTGAAGAACTATTATCGGATATCTCCAATGGTTGTTTAGTCATCTCTCTCCTTTTGACTTGTGAAGCTTTAAATCTGACCCTTAGGGTTTCAATCTCTTCCTTGGTAGCTTCAAGTACTCTAGCCATCTCTAAGTAGCTCATATCCCCCATGGTGGCTTTAGGGTTTCCTTCCAAGCGATTATGCCTTAAGTAAGTTTGGCTCTGATACCAATTGATAGACTTATAAAGAACTCAGAGGGCGGGTGAATCAATGATAGAAAAAACAATACCACTTTAAACATTGACTGCTAGAGATACTCAACAAGTTTACTAAATACTTGACATGCAATCCAAAATGACATTAAAGAATCCACAACAAGTAAAACATCCACCATAACACAAGTGTTTATACGTGGAAAACCCAATTGGGAAAAACCACGGTGAGATGGGACTCACAAGTTAACTATCTACAGTAATAGATAAATGATTGGTTAAGGTCTACAAAAGTTCTCTGCTAGGAGAAAATCCTGTTAAAGATCCCAAAGCTCTGTTAGGAGCTATACCCTATTAAAGGTAGTACCCTGTTAGGAGTAACCTCGGTAGAGGAATTCAAAATCCAAACTAATAGATCACCTTGTTAAAGGATTTTTACATTGAATCTTTTTAGAGCTTACTCGGTTAGGGGATTTGACTATTGTAGTGATTAGAAAACAACAAGTGGTGTGATCTAGAAGTAGAACAACTTGCTTAAATAGATCCTCTTCTGCTCACTCAAAACTACATCACCGACATACTCTGTAACACCTCCAACAACTTAACACTTCTATCTCACATCATCAGAATAGTTCATCATAAAGTCATTATATAGACATTAGATATCATGTCGGATGAGGAATCATATCACAATTTCCTAGGTGCAGTGTATCTAGACAATCTAACATAACTCATCACAGATTGCTGCCAAATCTATCGGTTAGGGATAACTCATCATGATCGGTGATAACTCATCACACAATCAATGAATACCGATTGGAACACCGATACTGGTTAAGAGTTAACCATATTCAACACATAAACCGATTGTCCTTCATTTGCTTCTTTGATGGTCTTCACTGAATCTCCAAGCTGGTGTCATGCCATTCCTATATATATCGGTTGTCTACATATACCAATTGGACACCCTCAAAACCATTTGGTGTTAACTATACATATAATACCGGTTTTGCAATACAAATACTTTTAGGAGTAATATCGGTCTATCTTAACTAATATCACTAAGACAATGTGAACATATGTGTGTGTCTACATGTGCCATCAATGAAAATACATGAAGTCATCTATTATAATCATCATCAAGACAACAGCCTCATCTCCTCTATGCTCACTATGTAAATGGGTTGGTCTCACCCAAGGATCGGGATTTCCTCTCAAGTAATCTAAAGGAAAGATGGACCCTGGGAAGCTCCTCTCCCACCATGTCACATAGTTGTGTTATACCCCAACATCATCCTAGAGTGGGGAAACATACGTATGTACTCTCTCCTCATCCTCATGTAATCTCCACATCCTCCGTAGTAGGTCTAGGTCTCACTCTTGGCCTCACAACACTATGAGAGTGTTGTATGTAGATTGACACTGCTGAAGGATAGCCCTACTCTAGACCAAAGTGTCTCATCACTCTATCAAAATAAAAGGGAATGATGATGTATTTGTGATGACCCTCTAAGAATCAATCTCACTGCATGTTTCAAAGTTGTACCTCCTGACCTAGCAAAGTAGCCATTTCTCCATAAGGTTTCCATATAATTTCATCTAACTATAAGCGATTAATCACAACTCTCCAATATAGTAAATCACTGCTCTACCAAGATCTCATGCATGGGTATGCACATTCTTGGGGTGCATCAACATCATCCATTGGGAACCCCACTATCCTTGTACATGTAATGTACTCAACATCCAGATCTGGAGTAGCATACATGTCATCAAACTCTCCCCCTCACCATATACATAATCTCCCAAGACATGGTAGATATGTGCTAGCATACTTCATCCCCATGCAAACATAGTATGGTATTCCTCCATCTCGCGAATGGAATATGTCATTCTTTCATGCATATGACTACCTCCCCCATTAGGACATACAACTAGGGCCACTATGGAAATCACCAATCTCCTCAATAATGGAATGGTACTTATCAAATGAAGTAGCCATAGGATGAGAATCAAACCTCTCATCTCTCTAGGTGTGGGTCTACCAATGTAAGATATTTTCTCTCTTCTCATATCTTCTCATGAGCATTGTGACTGACATCTCACAATCCCCCCTCTCAATGTAGTCATAGGATGCGGTATACATCCTCCAATGTCATTGTCATCTCCCCAACTATTAGAAAGAATGTGGATGTATTCGAGTCCCATCTCTCCATCAAGGCCATTAGTATTGGCCCATGAAACTTGATAGCAAGCATGTAACTTACCCACCACAAGCCTACTGCATGAAGAAGTCATTGATCCTCTAGTGACAGATGAGAAATCTGGCTCTGCAAGTGGGTGTATGTGAGTCCAATAGTATGTTCCCATAAGTATGACAACTATTGCAAAATCAAAACATGTATCAGTATCCTACATATCAAACTCATCACAAAACATATCCTAAACCCATGAGTGCCACCTAGTTCCCCTTTTCTGGGACCATGGCAACCTTAGGGCACCAAGGCACCCAGATAGGACCTTGGCGTCCTAGTGGGACCATGGTGCCCAGTCTAGGTGGCCCTTGTCAAAATTAGGGTTTCAATAGCTAATCTACCAATTAGAATACAACAAATCACTAGGATGAAGTTTTGGTAGGCTTAGCTCATCTAGTGGAACATCCTCGATTGACTAACTTCCTTAGAATCTCCATCCAAGTAAGCACTACAGGTCATCTACGTGGCATTTTCTTCTATATGGGCTCCTCCTCTACACTATGAGATAAAAAAGTGAATAACACAAATGAATAGTGTCACTTTCACTATTTAAGGTAATCTTTTTTCTAAATCCTAATTTTTTATTTCTTTCTCAGTCTTTCACACCTTGGGCTTAGGAACTTTGATTTTTGCATCGTTGGTTGTGTTAGAATTGTGTTTCAGTTCTCTTTCTTACCAAATGACTCAGTTGTTTTTGATCTTGTATCAAACCTTGTTGTGAGGATTTGTCATTAATTTCCTTCATAATTTGTTGTGGCAAACATGATACCCTATTTCAACATGCTAAATAGGAAGCCAAAATAGGGGGACATATAGCTACTCTCAAATTTCATCACTCTTAGTAAGAATTTTAGGTGTTTTTTTAATTTCAACTAACAATGTGGTTTTGTAGGATGTAGTTCTTAATGTTGTACTGTATATACCATTGGGGGATTCATTTGATATCTTATTGACATGTCTTTATTCCCATGAATATTTACTTTTTTGTACTTTAGCTTGTATATGCACATAGTGTCATATAACCACTAAAGTGGGGGCTAAATATAGCATATTAAATTGTACACCCCTAATTAGATTTGTCCAATCCCATGCTTAGGTTAGCACCCACCTTAGCATGTCCCATTGCATCCTTCATTTATAGGGCTTCTTTAGGAATTTAATTATTAATTTAATCAAATCTAAAGTCCTCTTTCATCAATTCACACATCATAAAATTGGGCCCTTAACCCTAGGTGCGACCCTTTTTTTATTTTAAATTAATCCTAGTAATGTCCTAATTTCAATCTTAAAGGCACATTTTTGCATATCTAAACACCTTGAATTCACCTACCATGATATATTTGACTTTATAATCATGATATCTCACATCCCTAGAAAATCACAAAAACGTTGGTCGAACCAAATGGTATACTACCTATTCCTAAACTTTTTTCCCTGAATTTCGGGAGATTAATTTGGTCCAGTATTATAATGTTGAAAACCTTCCTTGTGTCAATTTTTATCAATTCTCAATCAACCTATTATCAAATTTAAAATTAGGGTTTCATATATAAAGCATTTCTTTCCCTCTTTTGAGGATCCTAATCTAGCAATCTTGAAAGGAGATCCTTGTGAAGTGACAGAGTAGATTTTGTGTGAAGTCTAAATCAACAAATTCACCATCAATCAAGTATTCATCAACATTTTTACCAACCATGGAAGCTTTAGGAGATATTGAAGAATAATAAGGAGATCACCTACTATTGATTGGCTTATACCTCTTCCTTAGGATTTGGTATGGTTTCATATTATTTTCATATCTCTATTTGAGTTTCAGATCTACATAATATTAATTTTCAGATTTGCATTATTGCTTTAGATCCATATTACATTTTTTATTTTAAGCATTTATATTACACTCATTTTAGGTTTTTACTCAAAACATAGGGTAGAACTCTAGCTTGCATTTAGCTCATAGGAATCTTACAAACACATGAGATTATAGAGCATACACACTTTTCAATACAATATCAACTATTTGTGGAGGTGGAAATCCCCAAAACAAGGGGTTTTACTAAGTCAAAGCCCTATATAGCCACAAACACACCATTTCCCAGCTTGCAAGTGCAATTATAGGTTTCCATTGGATTGGTCAATTTCTGGGAGATCTCAGTAGACAGACATAGACCAAAAATCAGAATTTCAACCTGGATCTCAAGGACTAGGATGCCCCACGCCCTCGTCCTCTACGACCAGGGGACTCCATGCCGCGGTCCTCCTTAATTAACCTCATATTTTGTAGGAAGCTCTTAGATAGGCTCATATTTCATCCCTCCAATTTGTAGCTCACTCCATTCTTTGAGACTAGGGTATCCAACACCCTAATCCTATCAATCGGGCTCAATTTGGTGTCACAGGTGCACATTAGGTCCTTATGCTCAGATCTATACTTTCTATCTTTGTTTTGATTCTATATCAAGTTGTTATTACTGTTGTTATAGTTATCTTCATTCGTGTAACTAGCTTAGTTTTATATTCTCCTACATTTAACATATCCCCTTTCATACCAGCTAAGGAATAGAAACCCTAAGAGTGTCCCTTGACTCTCTTTCACAAGATTTAGTCAAAGAGGATCAATTCCTTAGGTTCTTTTGTATTCCAATTTATGAATGAAGGTGGGATTATTCCCTAAACTACCCGATTCCATTTTCACACTTCACACCTTGGACAACCTATTTAGTAAGTTTTTTAAATGGTGAAATCTTGTAATTCACAAGTTGGACATGGCTACCTCATAGGATTCAAACATTATTAAATTTTATCCTCTTCTCAAATGTCCATCCTAACATGGGGCTATAAGTTGATAATTCTATAATAATCCCACCTAAATGTGGAATGGCTAGTTCATCCCCCCACTCTCATAAATCTCAACTTAAATGGTGCCTCTAAATGAAATTTGGGTACATTTGGAGTGAGATGCATCTTACATCATTCAAATGGTAGTATCCTCATTATAGTAACAACAAATCTCCCTCTTGGTTCAAAAATTATGGATGAGATCTAGACCTGGATGCTTGGTCCTGATTTCACTATCAAATGAAAAACATATGAGTATCATCATGAAATGGGATTTAATGGTATTTATCAATAACATCAAAATTCATCATCTTATCTCGTAGAAGCTATTGGGACTCATAAATTTGAGTCAATTTGAGAGGCCCATTTCAAAATTTTGCTCTTGCACTTTCAAAATGACCACCTAATGAATCAACTTGAATGGCCTAGTTTGAAGAAGGGTAAAATAGGGATAGTTGATTATCAAGAGGTAAAGCCTTGGAATCTTATTGTACACCTTTCATTTGGCCTATGCAGTGTTCTACAACTTTCAGATTTCAGTTTAGATCAGTTTATCAAGTACCCATTTCAAGGGGTCAGCTGAAAGTCCATCATAGGTACAAATTCAGATTTTACTAAATGGTAAACTTTCAGACCTTGCATTTTATGACCAGTTGATCTTCATGTTGAAATTAGAAGTGCATTGAATTGTATGCATATAGATGAGTCCACATGCCAAATTTTAAGTCCCTATGATTCCATTTGCTCAGTTTGGCAAGCTCAATCCATTTGCAATTTGTATTGTTTGCATAAGTCCTCGTTTTAACAGCTAGTCAGAGCACCACTTTGCGTATGTGTAATAAATGCCCTGATGAGTGTCATATCTAAATATTTCTTCCAGGGTATTGCTGGTATGAAATACAACCTATGTTTCCAATTTGAATCTCCTACCAATCCATTTGATCAGTTTTCCGAGATGATTTCTTGAGCCATTTTGTTCAGTTTTCTGCACTTTTATTGCTACATCTGTTAACGTGGCTATTTTAATGAGCTCGCCATTTGCACCCTAATAGCTTCCCGTTCAAACTAAACATTCCATGGTCTTCTCTATACTTCAAGTTATCTATGCCCCAACTTTGGGGATCTACGAAGATCATTTGATATTTTTAGTAAAGGCATTTTGTGGTCCCTACACATTGATTTTATCAGGTTCATTTGTTGACAAAGCCATTTAATCAACTTTGTGCATTAATATCTCACCACCCAGGATTCGTCATGAGCAATGGTTTTGCAGGATGAAAGTTAACATATCAAAGTACACGCTTATCAGTTTGTGAAGTCCAGAAAGGTCTTCTGACCAGTTTTTGAAATGCCTCTTTGGGTTTAAATGTAAAAATGTGACACAAGCACCTGAAAGTTGTAAGTTGAGTTTTAATGATTAGAAAATTGTGCAGATCAACTCTAGAGGTATGTTCAAGGTGCCTGAAGTATTTCAATAGTTGGTTGAATGAAAACGAAAAAAAAAATTTAGTCAGGCCCATTTTGGGGCCCGATCTGGCTCATGTCCTTGCAGTGTTGATTTTATGGCGAAATGGTCTTAATTCATAGTAGTGCATATCAATACTAGCTTGACCCATATTGGCAACTTGGTTTATTGAGAGGTGATTTCATTTCATTCTTGTGATTGGATAAAGATCAGAGGAAGATTTCTTTGCCAGTGGGACAGTGAGAGGCAACTTCATTTGACTTATTATATATGGACCAATGGACGTATATCCGAAATGCTGCTAAGCAAGTCATTTTTAGAGTGAAGATTTGAAATTCTTGATACATGTCATCAAGTGCAAAATTGAAAAGCATGTTGATAAGGCTTTGCAAACTTTCAAGCAAATGCACTTGGCAGGCTTAAAGCCAAATTCCATAACCTTCATCAGCTCCTCCCTGCGTGACTAAGGCATTTGAAAGCCCTCAGATAAATGCAATTGGCATGAAGCCAAATCCTATGTTGTGTATGGTATGGGAAAGGTGTGGCTATTAGAGTTTTCTTGCAAATTCAAATTGGCAAGTTTAATGCGTGGTTACCATTAAACTCCCAAGAAAATGTATATTGAAAGAGGATATAGTCAACGGGTGAGCAATTTCGTGTATGGTGTGTGGCGTGGGAAGCAGTAAAAACTTTCAGTAAATGTGATGGGCAGTTGTATTACCAAGCTCCACGACCCTTGCCAGCATCTTCCCCTGCTGCATGGACTTTGAAGTGGGGGTCACGTGAGCTGAAAAGTTTTAGAAACTTTAGCAAATGAATAGCAGGTGTAAACCAAATTCTATAGCCCTCTCCAGCTCCTCCCTCTTTCACATGGTTGCAGACAAAGGAGACATTAAAATCTTCAAGCAAATGTAGTTGCCAGGGGTCACGTGGTTGCAGACAAAGGAGACATTAAAATCTTCAAGCAAATGCGATTGTCGGGTGTAAAACTAAACCTCCATGACCCTTGCTAGCATCCTATCTGCGTGGCTAAGGAGAGATTTAAGAAATCTTCAGACAAACGTATAGCCAAGCATAAAGCCTTTATCTCACATTGGTTGTGCGAAGGAAATATTTGGTATTTAAATACCAGAACAAATGTAACTATAGTGTCAAGAGCTGGAAGGATTTTGGCAAGTGGAAGATCAATGCACGGTGGACTCCACCCACGTGCATGCATCTCAAGGTGCCCAAATTTTCCAAAAAAATGGAGATTAAAGGTCGAGCAGGTTGGAGATGATCTAATGAGTGTCGTTGTATTGCAATGGGAAGTTGCATGATATTTATTCATCGTGACCCACTGTGGGCCCGATAGAAGGGAGCAGCTCAGGTGTGTTAAAGAGGTGACAAGTCCAAGGAAGATCAACGATGGTCATTGTACCGCAATGGAAAGATGCTCGCCAGTTATCCATCGCGACTCTGCGACAAAGAAGAGCCAAGGTCAGGTGGCTCCTAGGTGGATCCATGAGCGAACCAGAAGAAGACATGTGGCGGGGCTCAGAGGTAAAATTTAAAATTAAATGTATAGTTCCAACTATAGTGTGAAAATTCAAAAATTTAAATGACTGTCTAGCTGCATCCAAGAGGTTAATGGTTGAGGGGTTAATTTTTTACCCAAATATAGGCATATTATATGTTGTTGGAAAGCTCTCGGAGTGAGGAGTTTGTTTCTATAGTCATTTTCAATAAATATCAAATATTTTGAGAGAAGTATTTGCGGGAATGGTGCAATGAATTTTTTCAGTTGGGGAAAGAGGACATTTGGCAATTTGCGATGCAAATCTGGTCTTTTCCTTCTTCTTCATATTCTTAGTTCTTCTCATTTGTAAGGGTTCTCATTTTTTTGGCAATTTTCTCCAAGGGAGAAATCTGAAATTGCAAGTTCCAATGATGGCATTTTTCATTCTTTGCAAATAACAGTGTGTTTCTGTTGGGTTTTCAGTGTTGTCTTTGTTGTAGGTTTTGTTTTAGTTTGCAGGTTTACACATATGCAATGCATGTGTGAGTTTCCACAAAATTATCTCCAAAATACCATTTGAGGTGTCTCTTTCAGTCTTCTCTAAGAGTGTAATGTTTGTCTTTTGGGTATTCTTCAAGGAAGGATTTAAATCCTGAAACCCAACATTAATGATTTTGAATGTGTATATTGGATATGTAAGTATGATTTTGTGGCAGAGCAGAGGATTGTATTAATGTAATGCATTAATATATGAAAATTTAATGTTGAAAGTAGCTTGTATTTGAGATTTCTCTTCCAGTTTTATGCATGACTCTGTGGCCAGGATAAGACACTAGTCTTTTGTAATGTTGAAGGATTGTCAGAACATCAATTTTAAAATCAAATCAGAATATCTTTTGCTTTTTTTTCTATGGTTGGTTCCATCTATCTCATGCTCCAATTTAGTTGAGATGTCAATGTAGATCCAGCCCATCTACAGTAACCTCCTTGTTGTTGAGCCTTTTGAGATTCATCTACTTTCTGTTGATATTCTCATGTGTGTAATGGGTCTAATTCTATGCATTGAAGGTACACCCACCTAGGTTTTGTAGAGCTTGAAGAGTAGAAGGATTTAGATCCTTGTCATGTTGTCCAAGTCCTGAAGTATTTCATAGATTGAAATTCGCTATTTCATAGATAAATTGCAGGTGAACTTGGGTTACTCATTTTTTGAGAACAACAAAAGCTACTATATATGATGCATTTGTCATGAAACCTTTTTTATTAGTTTAATTGTATTGAGTGTTAGGACTATTTTTGGAAGATGAACTATGTGGTTGATAGATTGGTTAATTCAACCATTGAGAGGTACCTCAACTACTTGGAACATCCAAATGTGACTTTGTGGAATGATTTTTCTGTATCCTCCCTTTATTGGATAGATAGAGGTGATTTGAATGTTATCTTTGTTTACTTGGTCATCTTACTAGAGTGGCATCTCATATCCACCATCATATATATAAATGGATATAGTCACCTCTAAATATTTATTCTCATGAATAAATGTGATTGATAGACAATTCCATTTTGGCTATGATTTCATCTCCTAGGTTCTCTAGTATCCCCTCTTGTGTGAACCTTAAATACCCATATTTTCTATAAACATGCCTTTATTTTCATATGTTCTAGTGCTCATATTGTCAATTAAATTATCTTTTCAAAAATTTCTCCATTTCCCATAGTTTTAGTGTGGATTATTTGGTATTCATGAGGTGGTTGAGCTAGCAATGATTTATCTTCCTAGTGTCATCAATTGTGAAATATTTGATCTCACTTGTTTCTTTGTTATTTATAATCGTATTTAGTAGGTATGGATTATTTCAAGGGTTTTTCTCATTTTGGGGGCCTCAATTTTTTTTAGCCACCTCTAACATTGATTTACTATCATATTTTATGATGGAGATAAATAGGAGTGTTCTCTCCTGAAATACTTCTAGGAAATTACAAATGATCGTCTCTTCAACATGAAAAATCTCTACATTTTTTTATCATATATTGTGATACTATAAAAGAAGTCATTTGAGTGGTCATGGAAGAAAAACCGCTAACTTTCTTATTCAAATCATTTCTCTTCAAAGATGTGTCTTCCTCCTTATCCAACTCTATGGATATTATAAATGATAGTGGGATAGTGCACTTCCTAACATTAGAATATCTTTGACCCACCATCTTATTTTCCCAGTTACTAGGAAAGGAATTAGTATACTATGATTCTAGTTGTGGTAATGCATATTTAAATGACATTTTCCTATGGGAGGCCATGCTTAATGTTAGTCCCAACCAGTGTTGAGAGGGGAGGGGTGAATCAACACTTAATCAAATTTTCACAATTTAACTTTTATCTTAAATTTGTATTCATCTAAGATCCAACAATATACTTAATCAGTGAAGTAAAATATGCAAGCATGAAAAGTTGACAGTGACACCAAGGAGTTATCTCATGGAAACCCAATAGGAAGAAAACCACGGTGTGAGTAGGAACTCACAAAATTTGTACTCTTCTGGAGTATGCCCAGTTAAGAGCCATCCCTGTTAGGAGATTACAAAGACACTGTTAGGTGCCACCCGGTTAAGGGATTTTGATCAAGGTTGGTTAGTGCCTTTAACCTATTAAAGGTAGCCTGGTTAGAGGAATTAGAACATCAGTTAAGATGTCACCTGGTTAAGGGATTTTACAATAGGGACCTATTAAATTCCACCCTGTTAAGGGATTTATGTTGCAGTTGTTAGAAAGCAACAGATGGATGATCTGTTGAATTAGCTATCGATAGCTTGATCAAATCTCAATATGCATCACACTCAATACACAACGATTGTGTCTACTTTGCACAACACTAGTTTTCTTCTTACACCTTTGACTCTTCACTCAGTCGGTCACTTATCCCTTGGCACTGCACTTTGTCGGTCCTCTGACCTTCGGCTCTACAATCTTCCAGTCCTCTATCCTTCGACTCTGCCCTCAGCTAGTTCTCTGTCCTTCGGCTCTCCACTCAGTCGGTTCTCTGTCTATTGACTCTGCACTTGGTCGATCTACCTCACACACACTCAACTGTGCTAACACTTCTTAGCACTTCCTCTCACTCTGCTCTTCACCTTGGATCATCTTCAACAAGATTTCCTTGTTTCAAATTTCACGATCAAAAAATTTATAAAAGAGCTCAAGAACTCTTTATACATTTTCTGTCGACACCTTCAAGCATATCCTTAATCAAATCAATCATGGATTTTGGAAGATTTCAATTTAAAAATCTCCCACTCTTTCTATGTGCACCTTACAACAATTTTGCCAAGTGTTCAACCAATTCTGCCACCGCATCTCCCAAAGATGGAAACCTCTGTGTTGTGTTCAGTTAAATAAATGCGAACCAGAAAATCCACATGAAATCATGTTTGATTGCATCATAACTGAAAGTTGACTTACCAACATATGATTTGGTGTAGACACAAGCCTACCAGCTCATCCTTTGCCACCGCAACTGAATAACCGATCACCACTCCAGAATTTAAGGTGATCACCTATCTTCCTTATGTCATACCGGTGAACCAGTATGCTACTACACTTCTATATTATTGGTTCGTCCTTTAAATGTCAGTCTATTGTGCTAGCACCAAGTCTCTTCCCCTATTTACCAATGAGTTACCGGTTTGTATATAACTTCAAATCTTCTTGCCTGAGTCACCTTTTGTGAATTTGCCATCATCAAAGTGACCGATCTTCCTGAATGATAGACCAGTTGGCTTAGTCAATCTTTCCTTAAGCAGATTGTACCTTTGAGTTTACAATGCCAATATTGTTTCCAACTTTTGCTTACTAAGAGAGAAAACAACACCACTCTATCTATACCACATCAACGGTTAGTGCCTTCATCGATAAGTGTTGAACATCAATGAAAAACCTTAGCACATATACCGGTTCTCTGGATAGACCAATTTTATCAATGCCAATAATCCAACAATCTCCCCCTTTGGCATTGATGGCAAACACTTCAAACTTTGGCTAATTAGATACATGTTCCTTCATCTCTGTATCAGTCTAGTCATTAATTATGCCCTGAGTAATGAATGTCTCCCCCTATCACTGATCATAGTCACTGATCATACTCTGATACAACAACTTTAGCTTAATCACTACCTGCCAATGCTCAAGCACAACTTCAGCTTAATCACTACCTACCAATGCTCAAGCACTCTAATCATATCTCCCCCTTTGACAAAAATGACAAAGAGTTTGTTCTGAACACTTACAAGACTGCTCCCCCTAACCAGAGTAGTCCACACTCATCAATCTAGTCATTTCTAAAAAGGAACTTGAAAGCATACCAGATTGATGTAGAACCTTGTTTGCTTGCATAACCCCCAAATTACCTCTAAGATAATCAAAGGTGTCTTTCTGCAATGGATTGGTGAAGATATCATCCACCTACTCTTTTGTTGGTATGTACTCCAACATCACTTCCTTTTCTTGAACTTGTTCCCTTAGATAGTGATATTTGATGGTTATATGCTTCATTTTGGAATGCATCATCGAGTTCTTAGATATTTCAATGGCACTGGTGTTGTCACAATGAAACACTACCGGTCCAACCACTTTTTCTTGAATTCCTTCTAGCAGTTGCTTGATCCAAACTATCTGTGTGAAGTTAATTGCAGCAGCTACATATTCAGCCTCAGCTGTGGATTGAGATATGCAGTTTAGTTTTTTAATTGTCCAAGATACAATTCTTTCTCTAAGAAAGAATGCTCCTCCATTGGTTCTCTTCCTGTCATCGATGTTTCTAGCCCAATCTGAATCAATGAAGACACTTAAACTGAATTCTCTTGTGTGTCAATACCAGAGACCATACTCATCAGTCCCCTTTAGGTATCTGAATATTCTTTTGGCTGCCATCATTTGAGTCTCTTTCGGATTTGCAGAAAATCTAGTAACCAAGTCAACAACTTGTGCTATGTTTGGTCTGTTGTGTACTGCATACTATAACTTACCGATCATGGACCAATTAAGTGTCTCATTTAATTCTTCTACCTCAACATTCTTAGATAGCTTGCAACCTGTAACCATTGGAGTTCCAACAGGTTCGCAATCTTCCATTCCAAAAGTTTTTAGAATTTCCCTTATGTACTTAGTCTAAGTGATGAAGATGCCATTCTTTAATTGAGAGACCTGCAAGCCAATAAAAAACTTAATCTCACCAATCATGGACATCTCAAATTCTTGTTGCATTTGTCTTGCAAAGCTTCTACTCATCTCATCATCTCCCCCAAAGATGATGTCATCTACAAAGATCTCAGCAATTAGGTGTTTTCCTTCCACTCCACTCTTCAGATACAGGTTATTGTTATCACTGGTTCTTTTGAACCCAATGCTTAGCAAATATGAATGTAACCTCTCATACCAAGCTCTTGGTGCTTGTTTCAGCCCATACAGAGCCTTTTGTAACCTGCATACCACATTCCTCCCATCTTCAGATGCAAACCCTTCTAGTTGCTCTATGTATACTTCTTCCTCTAACACCCCATTTAAGAATGTTGATTTGACATCCATTTGTTATACTTTTAACCTTTTATAAGTAGCATAGGCCAGGAAAATTTTGACCCCTTCCATTCTGGCTACCGGTGTGAAGGTTTCTCCATAGTCCAAACCTTCTTCTTGAGCATAGCCCTTACAGACCAATCTTGCCTTGTTTCTTATCACCTTACCAGTTTCATCCATCTTATTTCTGGACACCCACTTGGTGCCTATTACATTTTTATTTTCCAGTCTGGGTACTAGAGTCTATGTATCATTTTTCTCTATTTACTCCAGTTCTTCTTCCATGGCTTTCACCCAGTCATCATCTTTTAGAGTCTCCTTTGTTGTTTTGGGATCAAAAATCAAGAGCATAGACCCATTCTCTCTTGCTCTTCTTCTAGTTTGAACTCCTGCATCCTTGTCACCGATGATATTTTCTAAAGAGTGATTATTTATGACATATTTAGCCAATACCGGTTCACTCCTTGGAGCTTCTTCTATCAGTTGTGTAGGTTCTGCTTCATAGGATTCTACATTAGCCACTTCAATGGGATATTCTTCAGTAGGTTCCACCGGTACATTATACTCAAACCCTTTGTAGTCCTCCAATTCACTCTTACTATCCTGTCCATTTTTCTTAGAGTACCCATCTACTCTGACATTTGCACTTTCTACAATCTTACCGGTTCTTTTGTTTAAACACCGGTATGCCTTGATCTTTGCTGAGTAACCTCAGAAGGTTCCCTCATCACTCTTGGGATCAAATATTCTAGTGTACTCGTCCCTTTTGATATAGCACCTGCTTCCAAATACTTTGAAATAACAAACATTAGGTGAGTAACCACTCCATAATTCATAGGGAGTTTTGTTTGTCCCCTTCTTTACCTATATCTGGTTCAAAGTGTATACAGGCAATTCTTATGGCTTCTCTCTAGAAGATATGTGGGATGTCCGTTTGTATCATTAGAGTCCTTGCACAATCAATAAGAGTTTTGTTTCTTCTTTCAGCAACTCCATTCTGTTGAGGTGTTCTGGGTGCAGACATTTGTCTCATTATTCCTTGTTCCTCACAGTAGTTCATGAACACTTGAGAGGTGAACTCTCCTCCTCTATCTGATCTTAGGCACTTTAGATTCTTACCTATTCCTCTTTCTACTTGAGCCTTAAACAACTTAAACATGTGAAAAGCTTCTGATTTTTCATTCAAGAATACAACCCACATCATTCTTCAGAAGTCATCCACAAATAGCATAAAATATCGGTCTCCATAGAAACTCTTGGTTCTCATGGGACCACATAGGTCTGTGTGAACTAAGTCCAGCACACTTTCAGATGAGAAATTTTTACTATTGAAACTAGACCCGGTCAACTTTCCTAGTTGACACTCCTTGCACATAGCATTTTTTCAGGTTTTATTATTTCAGGCATGCCTTGGACATATTTTTCCTTACAAACTTTAGCTATGCTATCAAAATTAACATGACACAATCTTTTGTGCCACAACCAGCTATCTTCAACCTTAACCACTAGACAATTACCTATGGTGGTGTCTAGATGAAACAAATTGCCTTTTGATTGTTTACCGGTGGCAATTAGACTTCCACATTTATCATTTATTTTACATATCCCTTCATTGAACTCTAACCTGTATCCTTTATTGTTAAGTTGTGCAACACTTAACAAGATATACTTTAATCCTTCTACCCAATAAACATCATCACAATTTATCTTATCATTCAAGGCTATAGACCCCTTACCTCTTACTGCACATGGGGCATCATTTTCGAACCTCAATGTTCCTCCATTGCAATCCTCCATGCTAAGGAATTTTCTTCTATCAGTGGTCAAGTGGTGAGTGTAGCCACTGTTGATCGCCCATTCTAAACATCGGTTTGTGCTAGAAATCAATGCCATATCTCCTTCCTCTATGTTGTCCTCTTTGACTACCACAAAAGCAATGCCATATCCATCAAATCCCTCTGATTCTTCATCAGTGACTCCTTCTTCTGCAAGGTAACATTCCTTCTTTCTTTTGTCCCTGTAACTTCTGAAATTATCTTTTCTGTCTCTATCATTTTCAGGGCATCTTGAAGCAATATGACCTATCGTGAAGCACTTTAAGGGTAGTTTACCTTTGTATTTACCTTTACCTCTTGGAAATATTCTTGCCAGTAGAGCTTCAATTTCATCTTGCTCCTATTCCTTAGAGAGTAGATTGTCACTCTCATGGGAATGACTGGTTCTGGTAGTAGAGCTACTACCGATTTCTTTCCTTCTCCTTGTTGGTGCATGCATCATGGATGCTTTGAAAGAAACATCAATCTTTGGCACGTTGTTGTCATAATTGCTCAATTCAAAAGCAGTCAACTTATCGATCAGTGAGTCAAGAGTTACACTGACCGTTCCTAAGGATCTGAGTTCCTGGATAGAAGAGACCCTTATAGAATATTGTGGTAGCATATTTCTTAGGATTTTGCTAACCACATCCTCCTCCTCGAGCTTTCCTCCTGCACTTTTAATGGAGTTTACTACATCCTTTATCCTCTTACTATACTGCTCTATGTTCTCACTTTCCTGCATTCTCATCTCATCATATTTTCCTCTCATGCTATCTACTTTGGCCTTTTGAACATGCGGATCTGCCCCATAGACTGTCTTCAGCTTTTTCCATGTCTGAAAAGCTGATTTCAAATCTTGTGCCTCAACAAATTCATTATCTTAAAGAGTGCTAACAATCAGATCCATAGCAGCAGTATTATCTTGTCTTTCCTTGATCTAGTCCAGAGTAAGATTCCTTAAAGGTTCATTGTACTCAATGACCACATGATTCCAATAGTGTTAACCTAGGGATCTTAGATAGAGTTTCATTCTTCCACACCATAAGATGTAGTTCTCCTTAGAGAAATTAGGACCCTCCTTATGCGTCATCTTTGATCTTTCCCTAAGATGGTTAAGCTTCTTCTAATTTTAGGGAACTGATGCTCTGATACCAAATGTTAGTCCCAACCAGTGCTGAGAGGGGAGGGGTGAATCATCACTTAATCAAATTTTCACAATTTAACTTTTATCTTAAATCTACATTCATCTAAGATCCAACAATATACTTAATCACTGAAGTAAAATATGCAAGCATGAAAAGTTGACAGTGACACCAAGGAGTTATCTCGTGGAAACCCAATAGGGAGAAAACCATGGTGTGAGTAGGAACTCACAAAATTTGTACTCTTCTGGAGTACGCCTGGTTAAGAGCCATCCCTGTTAGGAGATTACAAAGACACTATTAGGTGCAACCCGGTTAAGGGATTTTGATCAAGGATGGTTAGTGCCTTTACCCAGTTAAAGGTAGCCTAGTTAGAGGACTTAGAACATCAGTTAAGATGTCACTTGGTTAAGGGATTTTACAATAGGGACCTGTTAAAGTCCACCCTATTAAGGGATTTATGTTGTAGTTGTTAGAAAGCAACATATGGATGATCTGTTGAATTAGCTATCGATAGCTTGATTAGATCTCAATATGCATCACAATCAATACACACCAGTTATGTCTACTCTGCACAGCACCGGTTTCATTCTTACACCTTCGACACTTCACTCACTCGGTCACCTATCCCTTGGCATTGCACTCTGCTGATCCTCTGACCTTCGGCTCTGCAATCTTTCAATCCTTTGTCCTTCGACTCTGGCCTCAGCCGGTTCTCTGTCCTTCGAATCTCCACTCAGTCGGTTCTCTGTCTGTCAACTCTGCACTTGGTCGATCTACCTCACATACACTCAACTGTGCTAACACCTCTTAGCACTTCCTCTCACTCTTCTCTTCACCTTGGATTGTCTTCAATAAGATTTCCTTGTTTCAAATTTCATGATCAAAAACTTTTTGAAAGAGCTCAGGAACTCTTTATACATTTTCTACCGACACCTTCAAGCATATCCTCAATCAAATCAATCATGGATTTTGAAAGATTTCAATTTCAAAATCTCCCACTCTTTCTTTGTGCACCTTACAGCAATTCCACCAAGTGTTCAACCAAATTTTCCACCGTATCTCCCAAAGATGGAAACCTCTATGTCGTGTTCAGTCAAATAAATGCGAACCCGAAAATCTGCATGAAATCATGTTTGATTACATGATAGCTGAAAGTTGACCTTAACAACATATGATTTGGCATAGACACAAGCCCGCCAACTCATCCTTTGCCACCACAACTAATAATCGATCGCTGCTCTGGGATTTAAGGTGATCACATGTCTTCCTTCTATCATACCAGTGAACTGGTATGCAACTGCACTTCTATATTACCAGTTTTTCCTTTGAATGTTGGTATGTTGTTCTAGCACCAAGTCTCTTCCCCTGTTTACCAATGAGTTACCAATTTGCATATAACTTCAAATCTTCTTGCCTGAGTCACCTTTTGTGACTTCACCATCATCAAAGTGGCTGATCTTCTTGAATGATAGACCGATTGGCTTAGTCAATCTTTCCTTGAGCTGATTGTACCTTTGAGTTTACAATGCCAATGTTGTTTCCAACTTTTTCTTACTGAGAGAAAAAACAACACCACTCTATCTATACCACTTCACCAGTTAGTTCCTTCACCGGTAAGTGTTGAACATCAATGAAATACCTTAGCACATATACTGGTTCTCTGGATAGACCGGTTTTATCAATGCCAATAATCCAACACTTAACACATCTATTGTGCCCCATGCTCTCATATTTATAAGATAAGGCCTATTGCTTGACTCTCTTATGGCTTCCCTAAAATATTTGGACACCCTTCAAAAGGACTAAAGAGAGGCTTTGTATCTATATGCCTTCATTTTGTCCAACCACCAACACTTCTTTCACAATCATGCGAAAAAATACTTTTATGGATTCAATGTTCCTCTCTAGTTTGATACCTAAAAGGTTTCAAGTTCTAGGAGTAGTTGTAACGTATGGTTGGTTGTGGAGCCTATATATATATATATATATATATATATATATATATATATATATATATATATATATATATATATATATATATATATATATATATATATATATATATATATATATATATATATATATATATATATATATATATATATATATATATATATATATATATATATATATATATATATATTCTCGCTAGAATCATTTACATCTAATCTAATATCATATTGGTGGCCTTTTCTTTTTAAGAAGAGGTAAACACTTTTGCCCCTAATCTATGATGCAATGAGGTCACAAATGGGGGATATTATCCCCATTTAAACATTCAACAATACCACCCTAGTGCAGGGTTTGAACCTTGATGGAAAGAACAACAACACTACAACCAACTTATCATATTGGTGGCCTTGTCCACCATTTGATTGATTAAAAAATATTTAGGTTGTAGTACATGAATTTGATAAAATTTATTAAATATTATCAATATTTTAATTATATAATAAAGTTAAAACTATTCTTGCAAAATAATCTTGTAATATAATATAATAAATATTTGAATAGATGCTTAAATATAAACTATATATTTACTTCTATTTTTTTATAATCGAAAATTTTAAATCATGCATTTTAATCTATTTGATCTTTTAATATTAATTCAAAATAAGTGTTTATTTTGTGATTGAAATTCTTTTATATTTAGTCACATCAATTTTACACTTTATTTATTGATAATTATAAATTTTTAATTGGACATATATTGCACTTTTCTTTCAATTTAAATTTAGTGATATTAAGATCAATATCAATTTGATTAATTAATTATTTAAATGAGTATATAATATTGCTAATATGATTAGATACTTAATTTAATGGTTTAACCTAATTTGCATCATTAAGGCACAAACAAACCACTCACAAATAAAAAATCAAAGGGGGGCATATCTATCACAAGTTACCATCATCTTTGTAGTGTGAAAAAAAAGAGTTTTATGTTACTTGTTTATTTTTATTTATATTCTTCAATATAATGTAGTGTAGTCATCAATATATTATGTGACCAATGATGTTGAATGTGTACAATGCACTATCATATGAAATGCAACAAAATAACAATAAAGATTTTTCAATTAAAAATATGTCAATGTTTATGTCCATGTATAAGTGTGGGCATGATAAATCAATTGTATTTTCTATTCTATATATACTTTAAAAATTAGAGTGATGATATTTCATAAGAAATTAGAATTAAATTTAATTTTATTATATACAAACCAACTGAAGAAGTTGAGAAATACAACTTCAGAGATCTCAAGAACACCTGCATGCAAAATACCTGTCACAAGAGAAGAATGGAGGCAAAAAAGCAATAATAGATCTGAAAAAAAAGATTATCATTCAGAGAGGGAATAAAAAAGAAATACAATACAATCCTTATAAAAGGAGATTATGCAACCCTAAAGTTGTGCAACCCTAAAGAAACCCTAAAGGGATAATGTGTATTTAATAATTACAATAATGATTAAATACCTACAATATTATTAAACGCCTAAGTTTAGCTTAAGTGTAGAGGATAATAGACTAATAATTAAATAAATAATTATTAGCTAATACATGCTAACTCTAACACCAAGTTTCTGATTAAAATTGGTTATGATAACCAATATTAATTTTAAATTATTTTTTAATTTTTCTTATAATATTAATAAAATAAAATAAGATTTTGAAAACAATTAATGCAACTAAAATAAATCCATACACAATAATTTTAAATTTATGAAAGAAATGTCAACTTTAAAAAGTCTAATTTAAGAGGAGATGGCCCCACAATGTAGCGGTTAGTTGTGAGCCTCCTACATGGAAGGTCTTGGGTTCGAGTCTACTTGACTAGTTCTTAGCTCCAAGGAAAAGCTAAAATTACCACTTTGGCTGTGACTTAACCAAAAAAAGAAGTCTAATTTAAGAATTTTTGACATAAAACAAACTATGTTTTTTATTACAGGAAAAATAGGTTTTGAAGGGATCCCGAAACCCTTTACAAAAGATCCTTAAAAGATAATAGCATTAAGAAACAAGAAAAGACATACTACCAAAAAACCAACACAGTTCTAGACAAAAATCAGCATTAAAGCCCAACAAAACCAGCAACATCCAACCATAATAGAAAAAAGACAAAAGACAAATTACTTAATGTTTTTAAGGGCATCAGCCAAATTTCCGCTAAACCCTTGCAAATCTTTAATATCAACCCTGAGCATAGGGATATCCTTGGAAGAGGCCAAAGCAGCTTTTTTCATGCTGGCCCTTACTCTTTTTCTATGTTCCTATCATTTCTATCAAGAAGAATAAAATTATATAATTACATTTTATTACATCCAAAGAAATTGTTAGAATCTAATCTCAATTTCTTGGATAGATCTTATGGTTTTGTCTCCATACTAAGTAGGATTATAGTGACACATTAAACAATTCTAAGCATAACAAAACAAGCATATTGATCAAAATTGTAAATATAAATCTAAGTTAGTATTTTTTCTTTAAGAGTAAGAATCGAGAGACATTTATTTTATCAAAGTCTTTTCATTTTTTAATGATGTTGAAGAGTCTTGTACTCAACAAGATTTAATTTCTAATATATATATATTCTATTTCACTAGCTAATGTTCTGATTCCGGACTTTGTTTTTATTAGCTTACAAATTGTTATGAATATAACTAGTTTTGTCTTTTCTACAATAGTTTTGCTGATATTTTTAGACACCTTTGAACTGTGAATATTATAAGGACAACACCCTCATTATGCCGCTTTTAATATAAAAACTATTCTATTTCACTAACAAACCAAAAATTTGTTTATTTTACATTTTTAATAAATAACAAAATCCAATCGCAAAAAAAATAAATCAAAATAGTTAAGTGTCCCATCAAAATAAAATAAAATTATATTACCTAAAATCCTAGGCTACTTATTCTAGCTCTTTATTCCTATTCTTATAGGTATAGGAGATGAGCTAATCCTAATATAACATATCAAGATGACTTAAATCATATAAAGACCTTGATGCGACTTATTTCAATATAAAGAAGATGACCTCACTTGTCGGTGCTACTATTACTTTATTTTAATTTTTTTCATGTTTCTCTCCTTTAATATTTATTCATTAATATTTATTCATTATATTTCCTTTCGAAAGCAAAAGGTGTAGCATCCATGCTTAGTCAGAAGTGTAGAATAATACAAAACATCAATAAAGTTAATTATATATTTAATAATTTGAGAATTCGGTACACCGGATATTCTATAAATACATTATACCATTCTTAGTAATAGTCAAAATACTTCTAGTTAAGCTTTCACAATCATCATGATCTCATGTATCTTAAAAGGAAAATTTATCATTTGAAAATATACTAGATAGGGATGTTTAGGTGTGTTATGTTATTATTTAAAAATGTTATTGTTGAATATTATTGGTTGTTTTTTAAGAGTTTGAAAAGAAAAAAACGTTTATGGATGTGAATAATTATTGGTTTATTGGGTTTCTATCATACTAACTTCATATTCCTTTCAATCTTTAATTTTATCCCAACAAAAATAAATTGTAATCTATTTTTTACATTTAGTTTGAAATTTTGTAGTTCATATGAAAATAATAATTATATCAACACTAACTACCTAAGACTAGTAAGATTAAACAATAGTAATGAGGGAGAGCAAATTACCCCAGAGCTCTCTCATAAGTCTTAATAACAATTTATCTAACAAACAGGGTATGATGGACAAATTACGTAGGCCTCCTAGTTGTCCCAACTCCATTACTATTATTATTGCAATTGACTTCCTTAATAGGTTGAGGAGTTTCCATAATATCGTCATCAAATTCATCACAATAGTTGACTACGCCATTAAAATCAATACCATCAGAGAGTTTTACCTTTAATTTTACAACTAAATTTGTGTTCATTAAAGTAGTTGGTAATATTATTGCTTACACCATAGAAATATTGTGGTTTATAGTGATGAAAACCCTCTACTTTTGTCTCCACACTTGCAATATCCACAATTAATAGGAAGGTGCTACTAGCAATAGAAAGCATAGTTGCTCTAATAATGGGCTAGACATCACTCAAGATATTGAAATAGGGTGCATACTAATTGGGGTCTAAGAGGAGCTTGGCCTTTGCATCTTATATGCCCAATGATGGAACCCCACCCATCTCCTTCACCAACTCCCAAATTTGAATCATCCAAAGCTAAAGCTTTGGACTTGCAATTTTTCACTTAAAATACTTAGTTAAACTTCCAATCATCTCTTCACTATCAACATACCGCTTCCACCTCCAACCTTTGGAACTGGAAATGGTTCATCTACTCCCACTTTCCATTTACCCCTTCCCTTTCAAATTATTAGAGTGGGTAGCCATGTTTCTTCTCTATTCGTTCTCATAAGAAAAACACTTCACCAACATGAAACCACCAATAGGAAGAAGATAAAAATGACTTGTATGAAACTTCAAATTATTCAATAGTCTCCCTTGCATTGTAATTAACTATGAAGTCTAAGCCAAATAAGTCATCATTGATTGTAATAAAATGTGCACATCATCATTTAAAAATTTGAACTATGATCTCTCTATCCTCCCACCTCCCTTGAAATATTACACATGCCTTTTATTAGGAAAAAAAAATCCATTAACTCATCTTTATATCCTCTTTATAAATTAATATGGAAGTGTACTATTTATCTTTTGAAAAATTATGATTTTGAATATCTATTGTGTTAGGCCTTTCAAGTTTTCATGCCCCCATTTCATTTATTGTTAGTTATATTGATCTAATAAAATATGCATGGGTTTGTTATGCTTAGGATGCACCTCTAGTTATTGTCTTTGTTTACTTTTTCAAGCACTAGTCAACCACCCAAGTTAAAATACTATAAATTAGCTATGTGTGAAGGTTGTCAAATTTTTCATCTTGTAGAGTGCCCAAACAGGTTTCTCCAATTCAAATTTGAAATAAAATTTGGTAAAAATTGATGAAGTTATGACCAATCATAGATTTAGACCTATTCAAAATTGCATCAAAGCTTTGAGGTGTTCTAAGAATCTCATGAACATCTAACAATTATTTGTCCTACTGGAGTCCTCGACCATTCTAATTCCTAGTGAAGGTGTATACAAATCTTTGACTATGGAGTTCTTAATAATTTGGAGCATTCATGGTGGAGAAGGAAACTCCAACAAGGTTTATATTTTTATCCAAGGCCTTGACAAAAGACAAGTACACATTCAACAGTTCTTGAAGTCAGAACCACTAACAATATGGTTGGTTCCATGGTTACTAATGAGACCAAAACCCTTGAAAATGAAGAAAATAAAGGTGACTAATTCCTAGTTCCCATCAAGGTGGGAATCCTCAATAAAATGAAACAAAGAGAAACACTTGAACAATTTGGAAGTAATAATATTTCCTATTGGGGTATAAGCCTTCGATAAGGAGGACTAGTTCATAGTTCCCATCAGGATGGGAAGTCGTAGAAAGAAAGAAGTGGAGTTGAATACATAAGCCATCTAGTTTTCATCTTGAAGAGGGGCCAAAAATGTGTCTCCACTTTTAATTTGGTAAATTTAAGATAAAAATGACCATGTTAAAAGCAAATTTGATTGTTCTTCCTACTTAGGAATAAATTAGAGGTTTAGCTTGTTCCAAGAACCTCAAGAACTACCAACGAGCTCCTACTCCTATTAGAAGTTTTCATAGGTTTTATAACAATTTAGTTCCTTTTTTAGTTCCTTTTCAACAAGGTTCTTGTTAGAAAGAGTTAAGGGGAAACTACGGTTCAAATATCTATACCCCAAATAGATCTTAATGTAGTATTTATATCCCAAGGACATAGTAAACTAAATTAGCAGATACAAAAGTAAATCAGAATGATATAACATTCATACCTTAAAAACTCATAAACAAAATCATAACACAAGTAAATCGACCAACAACAACATCATCGTATTATATTATCAATCTCCAAGTATATAATGTGTTTCATATCACAATTCATCATGTTATATCACATACATATTTCCATTATATCACACTACTACTTCTGAATATTAGACACAACAATATTATATACAATTCTCAAGTCGGGATAATACTCAATGAGCTAGCCTATAGGTCTATTTTTATATTATAGACCATATGTGATAGCCTAATTCAACTCTATATTGCTCCCTTATATTTCCAACACCATCCCACCTTTTAAAATGTTGTCTTGTCTTCAATGCATAACACTTAGGGTAGAAGTCCTAGATATGTTGTCTTCATTTGTTTGAAACTCTTCTGTCAGCTACTCTTTGCTCGTTGTATCATTTAAATGTGGCCCTTTATCTAGATTATAGACTCTTTTGCATCTATCAATGTTGTTGGGGTTTGGAGGTTTTGTTTCAATCTATGTGCAATAGCCAGTGCCCCTTGTAGATATTGTAAGTGTGTGTCAAAAATTGCCTAGAGCTCCATTATTTGGCCCTTCGGTTGTTCCCTCTAGATGTGGGCTTGTTGCAACTTCCCATTCAGTGCCTCTAACTTCATCCTCTCCAATCCATTCATGTTTGTACCATGGGATTGTATGTTATCCCTTCCAAAGTAATTTGGTCTTCTAACTATGAAATTTCATCCTTGAAACTTCTTTTTATGGTTGGCCATTGTACAAAAAACTAATATATAACCTCATCTTCCCTCACTCCATCCTACAACTTTTGAAAGTCCAAATCCGGTCTAGTTTGTGTAGTGGTACTCCTCTATATATAGTCACCTATCCTTTGTTTGATAATTTATTCGTGTACCTCCTTTCAAATGTTCTATTTCTTTGCTACTACATCTTTTATACTATTGACCAAAAATTTGAGTTTTTGTGCTCTCAATAGGGTTGTGTCCCTCTATACATGTAAAATAGAACTCTATAAACTAATCATTGCTTCTCTTATCTACCCTATATTATGCACATGCCCGTTCAAAATTTCTTTCCTTTTTTTGTATAAAAATAATCCCCCAAATGTATCTTTAGTAGTAGGGATATGTTGGACATGTCAACTTGTTTTCCTACCACTAAAAATTAAAGGAGTTGTGGTCATATTTGCAGTTGTCAGTTCTCTACCAAGAATGTCTTGATAACATTTTCCTACTCTTTAGATACAAATATTTTATCTTCCTCATTCCGACCTATCTCTCCTTAGTATTATTTTCTTTCTCCTTTTCTATGTCTTCCTTCATTTCCTTATTCTTTAGAGTGTCCATTTTTGCATCTATAAATTACTCCTTCTGCTCCAATGCCTTCTTCTCAATTGCCTCATCTTTCTTCCCTTCATCTGTTTTGGAATTATTTGATCTTCATCAACCCCTTTACCCTATTTTCCCAGAGTCTCATCTATTTTTTTTTGAGCCCCAAAATATTCAACCCTTGTTTCTCCGTCATCTCTTTCTTTATCAATTATAACCAATTCTAGACTGATGGTGTTGCCTTATGGTGGTGGTTGGGGCTCCTGATCTCCTATTTCTTCATTTTTCATCATCTCTTCATAGAGCTTCTAAGTGACTTCTAATTCTTCCTCTAAGATCTCCTCCTCTTCATCAAGTTCTCCTTCCATCAACCTATCTATGCATTGTTTTGATATTAGCTCCTAAGCTTGAGATGTAGAAAATTATCTCAAATTCTCCTCATCATACGATAACCAACCTCTAAAATCACTTTTTCTCTTATCTCTTCTTCTCTTTCCAATTCCTTTGACCTTTTTGATTGGATTGTTGCTTCTATCTTTGATGATAAATCCTTCATTGCATCATTGATTGTTTTTCTAAAGTAGTTGACGTACCTCACCACACATTATACAAGTCTATCCTTTTTCAACTTGCTCATGTCTAGGTACAAATACAATAATGGATCTAGGACCCCACTGGTCACAATGGCATTGAAAGTGATCGTTATGTCAATCGACTCTTGTGTTGGGTCTAGTCCTAGTTGTTTTATCTCGAAAGTTGTTTCCTTCATATTTTTCTTCTTTGATATTATTTTCAATTGTGTCTTCTCTTCTTCCTCTAAGTTGTGTACCTTCATCTCTAATGATGGTAGTGGTGATTCATTTTCTTGTTTCTTCCTCCGGGACCTTTGTGGTGTTTTTCCTCATTTTAATGTTTGTGTTGGTGGTGTGGAAGAAGTTGCACATTCTGTTTGTGGCACTAAAGTTGTGTGCAATCTTCTAGATCTTCCAAATGGAGTGGTGGTGGTCGTGTATGGATTGGAGGTGGATGGTGTGGCAGTGGATACTAGGGTTCCTTCCTACCTCAACTCTACAAAATATTGCACAAAACCTTGTGCAAGAATTTCAAAATTTTCAAAGAGTTTATTCTTATTTTTCTCTTGTTTCTCATGTTCTTATTTCTTTATCTTTTTGTTCAAATTTTCCTAGATAGTATTGAATTGAGGTGTGTTTGGGTCCTTGTCACTTCTCAACAAAAATGTAGCATATTTGGTCACCTCTTTCTTGGATACTACATATGGTAGTTGTGGTACCCATACCACTCTTGTTTCTACTTCCTTCATGTATGTAAAATATTTGTCTACCATAAATTCTATATGATTGATATATTGTTGGGCACATCCATATGGAATTATTTCTCTCCTCTGCATCTCCTGTTGAAAGGCTTTGAAAAACCCCCAATATGCATTCTTATAGGTTGTATCATTAGGGAACCCTTGGATATGATGCATTATTTATTCTGCTACTATTTGATCTTGTCTCCATGTTCCTCCTCTGATCTATGATAGGTCTTTCAAAAAATATAACAACAACCATACAAGCATAGTGCCATATCGGAATGGATATTTGTCATTCTTTAATTTTTCCAAAATATCCATTATTTGTGTCCTCATTAGCTCACATAGGTCAAATGATATTCCTTTGACAACCATCTAATATGGAATGTGCATAGTGGTTGTCATTGTTAAATCTTCCATGTTTATGTAATAGAATTTATAGAGATACCCATTGTGGAATATTCGACTACTTTGTTTGTTATTGTGCTCACTCATGCATCTGGAATCTAATGTGCTCCTTGGATTCATTATTTATGGACCTTCTTTTCCAGTATCACCAATTACATTAGTAGAATTTTTACCACATGGATTGCCTCCTTTGTGATCAGGTATTATTGATCCAAGTATATGAACGTCTCATCACACACCCGACTTAATGCTATCCTTATCCATTCACGCTTATCTTCAAAGTCTAGGAAATACTTCTAGCAAACAATTTTCTTGGTGGGGATATTTTGGTAGTCCTTCTGGTAGTGGATTCAATCAAGTCCTCGAGCAATTCTTGCTTTTTCTCCTCAAAACTCTTGTGATTGATCTCTAAAATTGGCTCATGAATATACTTGTGAATATTATCCAAGTAGATGGCATTGATTGGAACAAATGAGAGTCCAGTGGTCTTGTCATGTAGCATACTTTAAAAACCTTGGGTATTGCTAGTATTTTGAGTTATGCCTATCTATAACATTGATGACTCTTGGAGTGGTCATGATGAATTGTAGAAGATGATAAAATGGGATAGAAAGAATGGTATGGAATTATGTATAGGTTGTAGAGAAAACTAGGGATTGCAAAAGTTTGTGATAGGTTGTAAATGTGTGTTAGGGTTAAGAGGAAAAATAGGAATGCAAAATGAACAAGAAAGCAATTAAGGTGGAATGAGTAGGATGAGCTATAAAATAGACAAATCTGTATATGGCTAATATATGCAATGTTTATTGGCAAGAAACTTTAGCTATTAATTTCTATTTCTACTTTTACTTTTTTGTGGTTTATGATTTTTTTTTTTTTAAATTAATACTTCACTCCTAATCTACTATAATACACGTGGTACAAGATTTGATCTCACTTCTAACTTACTTTCGAGTTGGCAGCAACTAGTAATACTTGAGTCTCACACCATTAGTCTATCCTCGTCTTAGAATTCCATCTAGTTGTTCCAATCTTACTTCTCCAAAATTGCTTATCTCATGGATGTAGTAGGGTCCTAACCATCACACCTTCCCTTTCTTATTGAATTTTCTATCATACATCAACACTAGGTCCCCTATTCTCAATGTCTCCAATCTTAGGTTTTGATCCTGCCATGCCTTCAATCTCTTTCACTCCAATTACTAATTATATGGTGTAATATACCAAAATTCATTCATTTTTCTCAAATCCTCGATCCTTTGCATCATAGATTGATCATCCTCCATCCACAAGGTCAATGTGGTTTGCATATTGGATATAATGAATTTCATTTGGAATTATGGCATCTAAATCATATACCAACTAAAATAGAGTATACTTACTAGTTCTCTTATATGCAATGTGGTAGGCCCAAAGGATCACATGTACTTTTATATCCCAATCTGTTATGTTTCCATCACACTTTTTTGCCAATTCCTTCCCTATTATCTTGTCCAATGCTTCACATATTCTATTAGATTTTTGATGCTACGGGGAGCTCTTGTTGTGTGTAATCATGAAATTTTGAAGTAACTCCTAATCATGTTGTTAATAAAACGCTTGCCTTGATCACTAAAAATACTCAAGGGGAAACCATACGTTGCATCTAAAATATCCTCCATAAATGGAGTGGGGAATAAGTTGTGGATGCATTCTTTGTTCAACACTCGAAAATCCACATAAATCCTTATTTCCCTTGTCTTCTTGTTTTGAATCACTATATAGATTTTCCATTCTACATCCTTCACTTGTTTAATGATTTTAGCATTTAGCATATTATTCAATTTTGTCTTCATCTTCTTCTTCATATTGGGTTTGAGTCTATATGGTCTCTTCCAAATGAGTTTGGTTCCATCTTTCAAGTGAATTTTCATTGTACCTACTTCTTCATTGATCCCTTAATCTCTGTGAATGTTCTAGGAAAAAATTCTTAAAATTCTAAGAGGGTTTCTTGTAATTTTCCTACTATCTACTCATCCCAATAATCTCCTATTTTAATTAGTTTAGGATCTCCTTTTGTCGTAATGTTTGTTTCCCTTAGTTTAACTGGATTGTTATAATATTTTAATTTAACCAGATTGTTATAGTATTTTCCTTTATGCTTCGTGCATTCTTCTATCTCCCTTTCACCTTGCTTATCTAAATCCTTTATTTCCTCATCATTATGTCAAGTTGTGCAACATTTTTTGCTTGCAAATGTTCATTTTTCTTACCATTCTACATATTTCCAAATTCCTTCTATCTTGGTGGGTAGAGGTGGTAATTCAGATAATAGTAGTTTCTCATTTTTACTAGACTAAATATAATATCCTTCGTCCTTTGTAATGCAGTATGTTTCTTTATGTCTTCACTATAAAAAGAAAATGCATGGAGACAGTTTGAAGTTACATCATCCCATGTTCTGGTTTCTCTTTTTCATTTTTTATTGATATAATAAGTTTGGGCTACCAAAATAAATGTCCAATAGAAGAAATGGATGTAAATTTGGTTGCCATATTCATACCTTCCTTTCCAACATTGAATACATGTGTCCAGGTTATCTTGTAGTAGTATATCTCCATCATATTTAGGGATGTACTAGAATTATCCTTTTTCTAGTAAGTATCTAGCTTTGATAAAGATCTTAAATGCCTCCCAACTCCTGATAGTCTTCTCATGTATGTTGAACCAACATCTAACATTATAAATCAATGTATGTTTCAAAATTTATAGTCTATGGCCTTCATTTATGAAAATTCTCTCATTCGGGTCAATGTATGCCCTTAAATCACCGATACTGAAATATCTCAAGAGTGTCATGTGTGATATGCCTCTTGTAAGTGGTCCAATCAAATGAGATACTTATTTATCACTTCAACTATTAGTACAAATGTCTTTCAGTACCTCCTCCTCACTAGTGTCTTCCTAAAATGTGTCTTATGCACTAGATTTTTCTTTTGGTGACTCATCCTCAACTATTCTTTGTTGGAATCAATGACCACTGAGAGGGGGGGCATGAATCAGTTTGTTGAAAATTTTAAACTTGTTATTCTGATTCTTCAACCATCGGATGAACTACAAAGAAAACAAAGTGTAGAAACACAAAACAAGTAATCATGCAACCATAACACCAAGATTTTTACATGGAAACCCAAATGGGAAAAACCATAGTGGGATTCAAACCCACAATATTATTCCACTATGGCCAATAGAAAAATAATAGTACATAAGGGGAATGCACTTACATTCAGGCACACTTCCTAGAGCTCACTGCTTAAGTTACAAGTACAGGGAAACAACCCCCGAGGAAGGCTCACTGCCTTACAAGAGATTAAAAACTGATTACAATAAGTAGTGAACTAGAAAATAACATCTGATTATGCCAAAAATCAATTCCAATTAAGTGCAAAATGATCCGCTATAACTAATCTGTCTATCTGCTTTGTTCTTCTCTACAACTGCTTGCTGGATCAACCAAATTCAATATGCGCACATGAAACTATTCTCAATCGCTTCAAAACAGTCTACCACACCAAATGCATCATCCAAATAAATCTTATATATCCACACATACAAAAATTAATCTTTCACAAGTCGGCTTCACCAATTATCAAAATGTAAAACGTGTAGCTGCAAGTCGGCTTAGATATTTCACTGAATCATATTCTAAACCCAAAATAAAAGATCACACGCTTCCTATAGGTCTCACATATCGCCCCAAACACACTTCCAATCACAGGAATCAACTTAAAGAATCTGAACACACAATACACCACCAAACATGAAAAATACTTTGCTTTACTATTCTACTAGATACCAAACCTTCAAACAAGCATAGGAATCGACACGTGAGGGCGAATTGTCATGATAATATGCTTCATATACCCAACCAACTAATCATTGATCAGTGAAACCAAAACCTGCTTCTCTAGAAGTGACAAAACTGTATACTGAATTGCACGAATAGTCTTAATCCAAGAATACTTTATCCAAGACATCTGGTTAACCAAAACTCCATATCAGATCAGATCAGAAGGTTGAGTTGCCATCAATGACAACTCCTAAGAATCTACAAGCATCAGGAAATACCAATCTATACTAGAGCATCACCGAAACACCACATGCCAACAATCTCCCCCTTTGGAATTGATGGCAACATTGGTGAAAAATGATAAGTATCCCAAAATCTGCAAAACACCAAAAATCTGAATTTTGTACACCCAATCTGACTGACTTCCCCTAAACTGATTTGTCCATTTTTCACTTCTCTCTCTCTCCCCCCTTTTGACATCAATGGAAAAGGGTGGGAATCCACCAAAACTTATATACAAAAGAATGAATGAATGTAATTGTTTACATGAACTTAAAGATGTCAGAGTAAGTCACCTTTAAGGATTTTAGATATTCATTCCATCCTCTCAAGAAACAATCAAAGACATTTATTAGGGCATTATACATGAATGCATGAACCTCAACACTCTAAAGATCAGATGATGTCGATTTACCTAAGGCACTCATTGCATCCTACTGAGCTCCTAGCAAGGTATCTGTTAGGGGAGTTATCAAACTCCTCAGTTCTCCTACTCTGCTCAACATTTTCTCCTTGTCATGGTTCAAGCCTTTAATTTTATCAGAGTTCCAAAATTTGTGCCTCAAGGGTGCTCTGAAAGATTGATTGAGGTGAAAAAGAATGACCAATACCAGCTAACTTACCCTCAAGATCTCTTATCTACCAATCAGTGTCTGCAGTAAACTTGGGCAAAAACAAACATGATTTGAAAATTTTCCCGCCTTTATCCAATGCACACTCTTCATTGCAGTCTTTAGGCTCGCTCTATCTCTCTCAACTTCTTTCGAATTTTCTTGCAATCTCATCTCATTAAATATTTTATGTACAAGTTCATCTGTAGCCTTTCCTAATGATACAAAATGAGTGTTAACAACATTTAACAAATTCTTAAGCTTTCTGAAGGGAGAAGCACCAAAATCCTGACTGAAACTAGGTAAAATATTTTCTAAAACCTCAATTGCAAAAGAGATGATCCATTTATCTTCGGACTGAGATTTCAAAATGTCTTCACTTACCTTAATCTGAGCTTGGGTGGCAAGTTTCAATGCTTGAAGAGGAGAAAGAGTTCTTAAATCAACCAGACCATGAGAAAAGTCATCCTCAACATCAATCTACTTACCTTTGTTAGTGACATTGGCTACATTCATGGTTACCAGAGGTTTCTTTGTTGACTTGTCACTCTTCTCTTCTGCACTCACACTCTTTTCAACTTTTGCAATCTCCTCTGCTATAATTTATGCAATTACTTCTATCTCAAGAGGGTCTTGAGTAGCATCAACAAAGATATATGTTGCTAGATTCTTAGTAGGTGCATCTTGTGTTGCTTCTTGCTCAACTGAATCAATAGTTGGTTGATCCTCCTTACCACCGAAGACTTTTGCATGTACTTTCAGAATGGAAGTGTCTTCAAGATTCTATCCTTTTGGATGGGAGGCATCTTTTGTCCGATTCACCTCATATCACAGCTCTAACAAAAAGTCTTTTATTATTTTCTCAGTCTCTTTTGCAACTTCATCAATTTTTTTGAGCATTATTTTGTTGACCCTTCTCCTGCTCCTGAACTTTTCTTTTGCTAATTTCAATAATCTTTCAACTTCATCCCTAGAAATAACTGAACTAGTATTCACCAAAACATGCTCCTGCATTTCTTCATCTTTCTAGTAGGCAGTATTTCTCCAGATATCAAGAATATCATACAATTCTTTAGGTAACTCAGGTGATAATTCAATTAGATCCCTATTGAAGAAGTTCATATATTGAACAATTGCTTCTTCAATTTCTCTCCACTCCTTATCATCCACATTCTCATAATATACAACAAGATTACTCAAATTTCCATCCTTAATGATTTCATTCTTTATATCTTCTTGTAGAACACAATATGCCACTGAGAGGGGGGGTGAACCAGTGATTTCAAACAATTTCCAACTAAGTGTGTGCAAACGGTAAAGCAATGAAGACACTAGTAATCAAACACACAAAGCATGCATCTCACAACATTGGATATACGAGAAAACCCAATGTGGGAGAAACCTCGGTGAGAAATGTTATTGGAGTCTACTGTTCCAATCCAGCCTCACGAAGAAACAACGGTTACAATGTTTAGGGCACCAACCCAAGGAGCACCAACCCCTACACCGAGCACCAACTCAGTGATAAATAATGAAATAACAACTTATTACAATTGAAAGTACCTTGTTCCAAATGAGTTTTGTAACACCTATTCAACTTCTCTCTACCAGTTACAACTCTTCTCTATTTCACCATTTCTTTCACTACCGGTTATCAATTCACTCTCTCTGATCCCTTACCGGTTAATATTTTCCTTTGCTGACTTTCTCTGATACTCACCTTGCACTCTATCACTCTTGGATGCCTTCCTACCAGATCACGTCAACTCGATTATCTACCGGTTAAACCTTTGCTAAACCTCCTTACCGGTTACACCTTTGCTACCGGTTCTCCTTCAGATACATAGTTATAATACTCTTCTCAGTCAAATCTTGCACCCTTGGATCCTCATCATCACTTTTCCCTTTTCTCGGTCTTCTTCCATGGCATCCAACCAGCTCTTCATGAATCTCATCATTTTCATCATCTCTTCCACCCTTCTTGTAAAACTGGCCATTATTGACATCCTTTTTGGCAACATCTTTTCCTCTAAACTGTTGGCAACAACAATGAAGGAAAATTGAGAGGGGGGTGAATTATTTTTCATCGAATTAGATAATTTAAGCACAACTTCAAATCAAATCAACTGCATCAAGAATAAAGATAAACACAACATCAACAACACATATAACACCAATATTTTGACATGGAAACCCCAGTTAAGGGAAAAAACACGGTGGGAACCTACCCACAATAAGATAATAATCTGTAGTAGTATGTGAAAATATTACAATGGGCACACTACCTAGAGATCTCTGCTCAAAATATAATAACCTAGAAGGCTACAACCCTCAGGGAATGTTCACTACCTTACAATAACATTCGGACAACAATCCAGTTTAGATGAACTAAAAGAATAGCATCTCCAAATGCCTGATGATAGTTCTGGTTAACCACAATTGTCTGCTTTGCAATACAATCTTCTCTATACTTCACACTGAAAGATGAATTCACTTTCTCACACATACACTACTCTCTGATAATGCAGACACAACACCTATATCACAAATTACATGAATATGATACCTAGTTATACAAATCATCAAACTTGACTACAAGGTTGGCTCAACCCTTAACAACTAATTACAAATTTACACCACACGATACATAAATCAACCATTAGACCAATACAATGCCATGAAAACATAGCATGGACCCAAATCAAATCCACCGAACACGCAACACCACCAAAAATATTGCCAAAATCATTTGCAACACTGTACACCACCAAAAATGTCACATAACATGAAGAACATGACTGGACCCATAAGATCTTCAACAACGCGCACAATGATCAATGCTAACTAGAAAAAGAAATAAGACATGATTAGGAAACACCAACAAGCATGTTAGAACCATCGACAATAGCTGCACCAACACCACTTAATCAAATCTTCATCAATCAACATGCTGATACTCAAGAACACTCAACAACAACAACTAGGACTAGAAAGATAACTTATGGAGCACCAAATAACAAATCATCTAAATTGAAGATACACATGAACATCCCAAACACTCTCCCAAATCCACAACTCAAGATATAGTCATTCTGGAGCACAACAGATAAAATACCAGAACACTGCTACACTAAACACTGAAAAACCAATCCTCATACCGAAATCCATAACTCAATCAAATCACCACATATCATCATGAAACCAACACTGAATCAAGTATCTCTAGTTGATTCAACATATCAAATAGATAAACCAACCCAATCAACTCTCAGCAATACAAGAACATAGGAATACGTTGACATCAATGACAACAACATCTCCTAGTAGCAGAAATATCCAACATGAACTAGGTGTGACTGCCTCAATTCAATGATCTAGCTCAAGGTTGCAACTATCTCACTTCAAAAATCGGTTGACAACACCCACAACTTGCCTCTAGTTAATAAATATCTACACCAAACGTCTTATAGAACATACAGCTCCTCAAGACTTGAAGCTCGCTTTGATACCACTTGATGCAGTCAAAATTAGAGAGTTTAGAATGGATTGTGCAACCTTGCAACCAAATTAACCACAAGAACATAGTCAAGAATGGGATGTGAAACAAAAGAAAGATTTTTATTGCTTAATGCCACAAACTTAGATTCTTGTAGGCCTTCACATGGTACTCACACTTGACCCATTGGCCCCACATGTAGGTGCATAGGCCACCATGGGTTTATTACCAATAAAATGCTAAAATAGAAGGATTATAGATCACCATCCAGTTTCTCAATGTAGACTTCCTCTTCCAAATCACCATTCAAAAAGGTTGAATTCACATCCATCTAATATACCTTGAAATCCATATAAGCAACATATGCAAGAAGTAATCTAACAACTTCAATTCTAGCTACTGAAGCAAAAGTCTCCTCATAATCAATTCCTTCAATTTGTGAGCATCCTTTACATACCAATCTTGCTCTGTTTCTAACCACTTCACCGACTTCATTTAATTTATTTTTGAATACCCATTTTGTACCAATCACATTCTTGTCTTTTGGTCTCGGAACAAGTTCCCATGTATTATTCTTCTCAATATGTTTCAATTATTCTTCCATAGATTTTATCCAATTCTTATCTTAACAAGCTTCAACGCCATCTTTAGGTTCAATCTTGGAAATCAAACATATTTCTTCAACAACATTCCTTCTCCTAGTCATCACACCTTTATTTTTATCACCGATAATCTGATTTTCTGAATGATTTAATCTCACATACCTTGGAGTCTTCTGATTATTTTGATTCTTAGCTTCTTGAACTCCTTCACTGGCAGCAATAATATTTGGATTGTCTCTACTGAATCATTTTTCTTTAGGCTCTCAGTCTACACTTGTTTTGAGATAATGTCCTAATCATCAAACTCATATCTGCATGCTCTGATCTGCTTTCCATGACATTCATCAACCTTCACATTTGTGCTTTCCACTATCTTCTTCAAAATTTTATTCTAACACCAGTAGGCCTTGCTCTTAGTAGAGTATCCCAAGAAGATTCCTTCATCACATCTTGCATCAAACTTTCCTATATTCTCATCTCTTTTGATATAATTTGCTTCCAAAAACTCTGAAATATCTAATTGTAGGAACATGACCAAACCATAAATCATAAGGATTCTTACTGGAATCACCTTTTATATGCACCCAGTTGAATGTGTATAGAATAGTGATAATAGATTCTCTCCAAAAGGTATTCACAACATCTCCTTCAATCAGCATAGTCCTAGCAGCATCCAAAATAGTTCTATTCTTCTTTTTAGCAATTCCATTATGTTGAGGGGTTCTAGGAGTAGATAATTGTCTTCTTATTCCATTCTTTTCACAAAATGAATCAAACTCACCGAATGTGAATTCTTGTCCTCTGCTAGATCTCAAACATTTCACCTTCAATCTTGTCTTTGTCTCCACCTTAGCTTTGAATATCTTGAATTTCTCTAGTGCTTTTGATTTATCCCTTAGAAAAGTAACCCACATCATTCTAGAGTAGTCATCAATCAACAACATGAAATATCTGTCACCCTGCACACTTCTCACTCTTGTCGGACCACACAAATCAGTATGCACAAGATCTAATAATCCTTTAGATGTGTACTCCTTACTCTTAAATGAAATTCTTGTTTTCTTTCCCAACTGACATTCTTTACATACCAGATTAGAAGGTTTCACAATTTTAGGCAAATCTCTAATAGCGTGAGTAGAACTTATCTTAATCATCCAATCAAAATTAACATGACACACCCTTCTATTCCACAACCTTATTTCATGTATCTAAGCAATCAAACAACTTTTATCACCAACATTCAAATGAAAGATATTACCTTTAGTCTTAGTTCCTAATGCAATCTCTATACTGGAGGTATTCAAAATCTTGCATTTACCATTCTTGAATTGCAAACCACATCCCTTGTCAACCATCTATCCAACACTCAAAATATTATGCTTCAAACCTTCAACATATAAGACATCATCAGTATTATGCTAACCATGAAAGGATATAGAACCTCTACCATGAATTACACAAGCTTTATCATCTCCAATTCTTACTATACCACCATCATACTTCTACATATTCACAATTTACTTTTATCACCTGTCATATGATGTGAACAACTGTTGTCAATTACCCATTCATCTTTCTCTTCAATCTTAGTATCCAAAGCTTTCTCCTTAACAGTGCAGCTTGTAGAATTCACTGGTACCGGATCATCTTCCTTGATAGCAATAAATACAAATTCATCTTCTAAATTCACTGACTCTTCATCTATCACAACTTCATCAGCAACATAATAACATTTCTTATGATATTTGTACTTCTAGTTAGGCTTATAGGGCTTATTATACTTATAATGCCTCTCATATCTATCATTCTTATCAAATTTATCATGCTTATCATACCTTGACATTCTTTCAGCACACCTAGAAGCAAAATGTCCAATATTATTACAAGAGAAACATTTCAAAGGTAACTTCCCATTATACTTACCGACTCCCTTAGGCAATCTCCAAGAAATAAGTGCTTCAAGATCTTCCAACTCTCTTTCTTGTTCTTCCATTTCTCTCATTTCTTTTTCATATCTGGAAACCCTAGATGAACTTTCTCCCAAATCATGCTTCTACTTCTCGGATAGAAAGGCTTTAAATGCAATCTCAGATTTACCATGTGATTATCCAAATTCACTCAACTCAAAGGCAACAAGTTTACCAACCAAAATGTCTCTTGTCATAGTAGTCAGAGTCTAGATCTCATCTATAGCAACAACTTTAGATTTGTAAGCAGGAGGCAAGGATCTCAGTACTTTAGTAACAATCTCATCTTCTTCAAGAGTTCCACCCACACATCTAATGTTCATGACAAGTTCATTCACCTTATCCATAAAGGATGATATGTTCTCATATTATCCCATATTCATTTCATACTTTACTTTCAAGCTCTACAGTTTAGCAACTTTGACATGTTTATCTCCTTCATACAAGGTCTCTAACTTTTCCTAGATGTCATCTGCAGTCTGCAAAACCATCACATTAGTCATCTCTGAATGGGTCAGAGCACTTAGCAATGTTTCCTTAAATTTTATGTTATGTTCAACATCCTTAATCTCATTTGCAGTAACCGAACCATTCTGAGGAACAGTGTAGGAATTCTTTGTAATCTTCCAATAATCTTCTCCAAGACACTTCAAATGACACTCCATCTAGTCCTTCCATACAATATAATTTCTTCCATCAAATCTTGGACTCTCTTAAAAACATAGGTTGCCATCCCGATCTCCTCAAGTGGTCAAGCTTCTTCCGAAGGATCTAGATCTGATACCAATTGTTGGCAACAACAATGAAGGAAAACTGAGAGGGGGGGTGAACCAGTTTTCATCGAATCAAACAATTTAAGCACAACTTCAAATCAGATCAACTGCAACAAGAATAAAGATAAACACAGCAACAACAACAACAACAACACACATAACACCAAGATTTTGACATGGAAAACCTAGTTAAGGGAAAAACCACGATGGGAACCTATCCACAATAAGATGATACTCTGCAGTAGTATGTGTAAATATTACAATGGGGAATGCACATGCATTTAGGCACACTACCTAGAGCTCACTACTCAAAATATAATAACCTGGAAGGCTACAATCCTCAGGGAAGGTTCACTACATTACAATAACATTCAGACAACAATCTGATTTAGATGAATTGAAAGAATAGTATCTCCAAATGCCTGATGGTAGTTCCAGTTAAGAATTATTGTCCACTCTACAACACACTCTGCTCTATACTTCACACCGAAAGATGAATTCACTTGCTTGCACATACACCACTCTGTGATAATGCAGACACAACACCTATATCACAAATTACATGAATATGACACCTATTTATACAAATCATCAACCTTGACTACAAGGTCGGCTCAACCCTTAACACCTAATTACAAATTTACACCACATGATACATAAATCAACCATCGAACCAATACAATGCCATGATGACATAGCATGGACCCAAATCAAATCCACCGAACACACAAACACAACTAGAAATCTCGCCAAGATCATCTTTAACATGCTACACCATCTGCAACGTATGTATTGTGTTGTTTGTAGATTTAGGAACAATATCTTGTTGGTTGGGGATTGTTGTATCTTCCTCACTAGAATGTGGAGAAGTGATTGCACTGCATGTGTCACTCTTATTATGTGCCTTGTAGATGATCTCTTTACATTTTTACCTCATGTTAGGATTTTTAGTGAACCTACAAGTGAAGCAAATAATTAGCAATTAATATGTACAAGAAAACCAAAAGTATAACTAGTTATACTTGTCAACAAAGTGCATGACTTAAATGTAATATATACCATGTGTCAAAAATATATAAAAACAAATTAACAAAAACCTATATAGATGAGCATACATACATGCATGCATACATACATACATACATTTATGCATGCATGCATTCATTCAATAACAAAGCATTTATCTTCAACACATCAACATGCATGCATGTATATATGTGTGTGCATATGTATGTATGCATGCATGCATGCATACATACATACACACACACACATGCATGCATACATACATACACACACATACATACATACATACATACATACATACATACATACATACATACATGTGTGTGTGCGTATGTATGTATGTATGTATGTGTGTGTGCATTAATGTGTTGAAGATAAATGCTCCATTGTTGAATGAAAATAGAGGCTTTTAGAATTAAACTGTATGATTATACATGCTCTTTTTATTATATCACTATGCAAAGTCAATGGGGTCACGACTATGAAACCTTAGACGATTTGCACAATGATATAAGAAAGATACAATTACTTAGGCAAAATAGATTGACAAGTACCATTGTCTGCAAAAGGAAAGGAGAAATGATAGCTTGATGTTACCTAAAACCATGGAGAGTATACGACAAGCATATCACATGATGGAGACAATAGACGACCAAGAGTGATGCATGATGAGAAATTATGAAAGCAATCAAAAAGTTGTTTGAAATATTCACCTACTTAGACAATTTCATGAATATAAATGTGGGTTTGAAAATAAAACCATAAAATATAAAGGGTTGTAGATTATACAAGCTTTGTGATTATATAACTATATAGTCAACAAGATCATGGTAATGAAACCCTAGACAATATACACACAATGATGCAAAAAAGAAAAGATTAGTGGAGCAAACCAAATTCACGAGTACCATTATCTACAATTGAAAGGAGAATGATAGCTTGATGTTACCTAAAATCGTAGAGAGCATCCGACATAAGTGACACATGATGGTGAAGCCACAAGGCAAAAACAAACTATGGTGAATAATGATAATGGGAATGGAAGAAGCGTGAGAAATAATCCCCTACATGGACACGAATGGTGTTTTAAATGGCGTTCAAACACATGAATCCATGCAAACATAGGTTATCATGTGGATACTCGCACACTATAATGACATGCATATAAACTTATAACATTTAAATGTGATTTCGTGAGCTGTCAAATTGAAGTTATAATTGGGAGTTTAGGCATATAGGAGTAGGAACATTTTTTTAAAATTGGTGGTTAGAACAAACGATTTTAGGAACAATTAGAAATAACACATCAAAAAAGACCTCTTTTTGACCTTTGTGTTCATAACAAGTCGTTATACATTTGCTAGAAATATCTAGAAATCGAAACAATAACTATAAGCTCTTAAATCGCATACAAAAAAAACAAAAAACATTCATCAAAATCCAATGTATCATATAAGAACTTAATATATACAAAATTAACTATATTGAATAATAAAACCCTTAAAACCCTCCCCCTACTCATCCATAGACCTATCTTTTAGTTTAAGATTTCAATTGGACCAATTACAAGTATAGTCTCATCCACTTAGATCTTAAAAATAATGATTTGGTTGGGAGAGCAACACAAACTTTTGAGTCGGCTTCATTATTATAGACAAAATCATGTAAATGTAAGTAAACAATGATTGATTCACAATACAATGTCGCCATAATGAGCACTCAGCGGAGACAGCGGGCATGTTCTTCGCTTAAGCTAAAAATGCGCCACACGTGTGTAATGATGTTAATTTTGAATAATATCTAGTTATGCCAACTACCATTATTATTAGCAGCGTCTTCTACACGAATTTGACCATGATTTGGGAGTTGCCTTCCATTGCTTGCAAGTTGGAAGTTACCTAAATAATGTTCTTATTAATTGTTTGTGGTTTTTTGCTGATATTTTATTATGAATTAGGGCTATTCAAATATTTTGTTTTCTATTTTGAATAGGAAGGTTATTGATCAGTTTTGTATGCGAATTAGGTGATAAGTGGATTGGTAGAGTCGTTTTTTATTGGGAGTAGGTTGTTTTAGGATCAAATTTTCATTTGAAATATTTTTTTGTCTAAGATAATGACTACTTATACATGTATCTGATGTTAGAATTAATTGCTTTGTAAATTGGACAATGTAGTCTATTTCAATCAATGGTATTCCCTTTACCTTGTATGGTATTGTGCTTGCACTCAGCATTGGTATAAAACCGACAAAATTACTCACTTCGTAATGGTTAAAAGTGCTTTGATAATGAATAAAAGAGTCATTTTGTTGGTTGCATAGACGATGCCCTTGCACTCATGCACCCCTAAATGAGACCATGCATAATCACATTCAAAATAGTTGAAAGTCATTTTTTTCTATTTTAACATAGGCATTATTTTACTTTATTTTGCATATCCATCCTCTCCCATGTCCAAATAGCTAAAAAAGGTCAGAAATAAGAAATTAATGGAATGAACACAAAACACAAAGAGAAATAATAAGTAGAAATAAAAAGGAATAAAAGGAATAAGCTAGCGCACAAGGTAGTTTGAGTGTGTGGGTAAGATTTACAAAGGAAGCATTGACAAAATTGTTAATATTATGTAGTCTAAGCATGTGAGTGTGAGTTCTAGAGGAGGGAGCAATAGAACATTGATACAAGGTAGTCTAAGCATGTAGGTTTGAGATGTAAAGAGTGTATTGATAAAATAATCAACATGAGGCAATCTAAGTTTGTGGTAATGAGGAAACATTTTTCCAATTAGACGATATCAGGTAGAAGGTGCATGGAAGGGCTTGTTCTCCACTAAGAGAAGGTAGCTTAGTAAAGAGAAATATTAGAGGTCACTTCAACCATGGTGAGAATAACACAAATGGAGTGAAGGAAATATGGTTTTTGTAGAAGAGACCAACACAAAAAAGAGAAGTGGGTAGACAAACCTTGTTAGCAAGAAAAGTGGGACATAGAAAGATTATGATCCCTAGGAATTCTTGCCACTTATATTATACCCCAATGACAACAATAATAAAATATTTATAGGTTATACAATACAAAATATTATTATGCGTCACTTAACAAGAATTAAATAGACAATAGATGGCAATCAAACATTAATTTAATTTATCACCAATAATATCCTTTATATAAGTTCATATAATGTGGTACAATATAAATTGATCTTAATACAACTCTTTAGTCTTCCTTATTCTCTTACAAATATCTTATATATATCTTTCTTATATCTTAAATCTATATACATCTCACAATATCTTATTATTTATGCATATGCATGATATTCAAGACATGTCACTTACAAAATACACCTACTCTTATTAGGTTAGTTGATCTTGTGCTTTACATTACATCTACAACCATTTGTGGTAGGTTTTGATGGCTTCTAGACCTTTCTTCTAGCATCTACTATAAACTTTGCTAACATCATCCCTCATTTCAAAATTGTGTCTTGTCCTTAAGACATGCAAAATAAATTAACATGTTGTAAGAAAAAATGTTTTTTAGATTTCTTTTACCTAGAGAAATGTACTATCCCATTTTGTTTTCCATATTGCAAAATACATATTTATGCATTCACCTATGTTAGGATTCGCTCAGCTTCTAGTACAATGGATGAGATCTGAATCTGTTAGGCAATATTTAAGTGTCATGGAGAAAATCAATGAGATGGTCCAATCTTCAGCTTTCCACCTCTTAAAGTTATTTGATGTAAAAACCTTAGTTATTTCCCTTTGGTCTTGAAATTGTCATAGTTGGGTACATTAGCCTTCTAATTGTGTTATGGCTTTCCATCCATGTCTAGTATTACATCATATGTTGTGGCCACTTGGAGGATTTTTTGGTTAATTTGAATGCGAAAATTTATATTTTCTATTAGTTTAGGCCATTGCAAACAAAACTAATATAAGGTACATTAATTATCTAATATTGATTTGCAAAGTATTGATGTTTGTCTCTAACTATATATGTGTCATCACATATATATTCTTACTTCATACATTTGGGCCTTTGTTAGCTAGGCTAAAATATTAGTACAAAGTGTTGAAGCCTAATTATTCATTTTATTGATAACTCTATCTACCAATTGCTTCAAAACCATGGGCCACTGCCAAGAATCCTAACATGATCCTTCATGGATTGAAAAAAAATCAAGAATAAATTATTCACCATAGCAAAAATATCAACTTGTCCACTTACCTTCCATTTTCTCAAGGTCCATTCTCTAAATATTTTGATGTTTAGCCTAGTCCCATAAAAATTCCCAACAATAGTTCAAACTCAAACATTGAAGAAGCCTTCTCAACTAGTAAATCTAGTATCTATAAATAAGTGGTATCATCATCTGTAGTTTCCAACAAAGAAGGGGCCTTGGAGGGGCTCTATGTATCCATAACAAAATTAACTCATAAATTCAAAGTATCCAACAACTCCCCATCCACGCCCATGTATTGGGAGGGAAACTACATAGAGGAAGACATTCATTGAACCTGCTCCTAACATGAAATAACACACATCTTAGCTATAGGACATGTAGAAACTAAAACCTCCCTATCAGTTCCACTTGCAATAGTAAGAGTGAGAAACACATGTTTCAAGCCCTACAATGGGATGTTGTCCATACTATGTGACAAGATGCCTCTGGTGATGAATCCAAATCCCTTAAGAAAATATCATAACCATCAACTAGTGTTCCATGGAAACGTGTTTCCCCTCCCCTAGGCCCAAGTCCCCTCGTCCTCAAAACCTGTCCCCGAAATCTTCCCTTTGTCCCCCCATCCCTGAAGCCCATCACCCCGTCTCCCCATCCCCAATGACTGTGGAACAATGCCATAAACCCTAGGTTTGGACAAGAAGCTCTTAGACATGCCTCAATCTAGAGGTACAATAATTTATCACCATCAAAATCAACCCAATCACTATTCTAATTTTCGTCTTCTACTTCATCTACATCTTCATCCTTTTCCTCTATTGAAATTGCAACTTTCATGGGGCTCTTGCTTGCCTTCCTACTCCTACTTGCCTTCAAATTGTTTTTCCTATTAGCCTTTCTACTCTTGCTTCTATCTGCCTTCTCTCTCATGCTCATTTTGAATTTTCTTAGGAGCAACTATTATTATGTTTTGATTATTTAAAAATAAAAAATAAAAAGTTTATATTTAAACATCCTACTTGAAAATTGTTAGAGTTGCGCATTCAATACTTTTCACACCACTTTCACCACTAAATCCATGACATCAAAAAAATTGGAAGATAAACAATAATACAATCTTGTTTACTCTTATGATTAAAAATTGAAGTTAAAGAAATAATTTATTTTGTTAGACAAGATAATAATATTAATGTAGCGTCCTAAAATTGCGACACTTGCAATTTCGACCGCATTTGGGTCTTCACGATGGCGACGCAACACTAAACCTGAATGGAGACCCCGAAACTTGTTCATGACATCAAAAATTGCATTTTTCCAGCACCCTGCCCTGATCCTCCTTGCACCCTGCTGTCCCGGGAGGTGGGACCAGAGCGCCCAGCGCCCTGGTCCTTCAGGACTAGGGCGCCCAGCGCCCTGGTCCCCCAAGACCATGGCGCCCAGCGCCCTGGTCCCTGGCCCTATTTTGGGCCCGGTCTCCTATGGGACTTCGGGCCTTTTTGTTTGCAAATTGGAAAATAACATTTCTTGGTCGGCCTAAGGTCGGAAAAATCAGTCTTTCAACCCTAATTGGCAAGTATATAAACTACATTTCCTCTCCCATTTTGGAGGAGGAAGGACATATGTGTACAAGAGGTGGAAACGATATTCAAACATTCAAGCATTCAAGCATTCCTTCAAGCAATTGATCATTCTAAGTCTCCATTCAAGGCTAAGTGTTCAACCATTGAAGAGGAGATCACATATTACAACATACAACATACAACAACATCTATACCTTCGCATATAAGGATACAAACATCCTTACAACAAGGTATTAGTACTTGTTTTACATTACATTTACAAGCGTTTCTCATTTCTTGGTTAATTCCAAAACCGGGGTTTGACCTAAGGGCAAACCCCTAATCCCTAACCCCCCAATCGTCTTCGCTTTTCTGTGTGTAGGTTGCAGGTACGCGGCTGAAATTGAAGATCTGGAATCCTTGTGCAGAGACAAACAGATCCCCCTTCGTTTCGCGGATTTTTCGGAGGACTGTGTGCACGCCGGGTGCCATCGTCCCGTCAACTTTTGCTCAAATTTGCAGGACAGCGCCGTCTCGATATTTTACTGCTAATTCCAAGTCCGCAGCTTCATATCATATTCCTATCTCTGTTTATAAGTGAATCTTTCCTACTTTGCATGCATTCCTAGTTCAATCTTTCTATCTACATTTCTTTACAAAAGAGGGTATCCTTGCTATCACAACCCTTGAAACTCATATAGAATCCAATCTTGCATTGCGTGGGATTGGATCTTGTGGGTTTCAACCCCTCTTTTGAATGTAAAGTCCCTCCTAAGTGAAAACCATCAACCCTAGTGACTCTCCCTTCTCTCTCCTCGGAGTTGGGGAGGGGAGGACGACTAGGGTTCGATTTTTCCGCTTTACAATTAATATTCACGAAAGTTTAAAAATTGACTTATATAATTGAATACATACAACACAAAATAAGAAATATGGAGTGCAAGCTAATTAGAATCCAATGTAAAATATTATTTTGTATCTAACATCGAATCTAAATCCTAAAAAGAATTGACATAACCACCAACCCTAAGTTTGGACACAAAAACTCTTGAACGAGTCTCAATCTAGAGGTTCAACAATTTATTGTCCTGAGAATCAACCGTATCACAATTTCAATCTTCCTCTTCTTTTTCATCAACGTCCTCCACTTCATCATATGCCTCTATTGAGCTTGCAACTTTTACAAGGCTCCCACTCACCTAACCATGCCTTTCCATTCGTACTCATTTCAATTTTTCAAATAGATGCTTTTATTTTATTTTTTATTATTTAAAGTCTATAATTAAATATTCTAATTGAAAATTGTTAGAGTTGCATGTTCAATACTTGTCACACCACTTTTCTCGCTAGTAAATCCATGATATGAAAAAAAATAAAAGAAAAACAAAAATATAATCTTTTGTACTACCTTAGTCATTATGGTTTCTTCCTATAATTACAAACTGAAGTTAAAAATAATTTATTTTCTTTTGTACTACCTTAGTCATTATGGTTTCTTCCTATAATTACAAACTGAGGCTAAAATTAACTTATGGAGAAATATAGAGTGCAAGCACAATTCCAACAAATTTAAAAGGAAATAAAAGTAAATACTGAAAACAAATCTTACTGTTTTATATATCACAAATCTGTCATATATCTACAAGCCTGTCATGAAACGGCTTCCATATGCTTTACATATCACAAATCTGCCATATCTAAAATCCTGTCATGAGATGACTTCCACATGAACAGATGGAAAACAATCTCATTTCACACATGTTTGACCTCCATTCCCTAAAGAAAAAAAAACCACTTGATTAATTCAACACAATGAAAAAGAAGCAAAACAAAGTCTTTACAAATGTTTATAGAAGTCATGGAGTCACTGATCTTGGCCCACAGAAACCAGTCCTAGCAGTTAAGCTAGACAGAATGCAACTAAACTTCATTAAAATCTGAAGGGAATACAGGACCAACAAGGGACATAAGCTTTCTTGGACTTTCTTCTAATCTTCTTATGCTTCTTAATCAACTTCTTCTCTCCATGTGAGCTTCCAAAGGAGGGAGGAGGGCTGAGAGGTAGAGCACTAAAACCATGGTGCTCATGATCAGTCTTGGGCTTCCCTGGTTCTGCTTCCCATTGGAATGGAACTCCTTCACCCACATTCACATTTGATCTGTAATACACCCTAGAGGAATACCCATATGGATCATCTTTAACAAGATTGCAGACAAATAGATTGTTGCGCAAGTTAAGAACTATTCTACTGTCCACAGAACTCCCACAAGAAGAAACAGAAGAATCAGAGACCCTAAAGGAGGCTTCCCAACTTTGAACAGAGCTCTCTGTGGACTTCTCTGTCTCTGAGAAAGCCCTTTTTCTTAGAGGCCATGAAATGATTTGACCCATCTAGCCAAACCCAAATCTAGAAGCTTCAATCCTCTTAACAATCTTCTGTTGGACTATACTGGTATGGATTTTATAAGAGAGAGGAGTAAAGATCATTTAATTGCAAAGCAATGAATGAGGACCGACAAGACTTAAATTTTCAGGTCCTTTTCAGTCCCAATGAATATGAGCCGTGAGTGATGGATGAGTGGTCTTAATGTTTCAGGTCCTTCTGAGTCCCAACCAATGTGAGCCATGCATGGTGGACGGTTGATCTTAATGTTTTAAGGTCCTTCAAAGCCCTATCAAAGAAATGGTCCATGGAATGTGAAATCAGGCTTTTTCTGCTTGCTTTTCTCGTGCATTGGTTGGCTGGGCCAGATCATTTATCTTGGGGTCGAGCTGCTTCTTTCGTTAAAGACCAAACTGACATAGGCATGGGGACAGGCGTAGTTGAAATTTGTAATGGTGGTGTTGAGTTTTCAGCTGTATTCTTAATCATGGATGCTTGGAATGTTTGGTAAAATAACATGTTTTCACCCACCTACTCTATCCATGTTTGGTAGCAACCATGCCCAAATATGCATGGAATCCTATTGATGGTGTGGACATTGAACTCAATCTGACTCTTTCCTCCATACTTAGCTGCCTATCTTCACCTACTTTCTTTTATATATATATATATATATATGAGAGAGATTTTACTTCTATATCATTTGTATTAATCTTTTAAGTAATTGTCTTATTTAGTTGTCTATGACTTATCAATTATTGTAGATCTGATTTTGATCTTCCAAGAAACATATTCTAGAATATGAAATTAAATAGATTATTTTTAAGTTGTAATAACTCTTTTGTACTAACTAGTATGGATTTCTAGTCTATTCTAAGGGCCCTTCAATTGACTAATGGAGGCTAGAGGAAAGAGAGCGTTTTGTTCTTCTACACCTTCATAGTAGGAATAGACAAAGATGATGGATTCACAACCTTAAATCAGGAAGGTAATCAATAGGAGGAGTGAGTTATTTGAAGCCGAGGAATGAGCTTTTCTTCCTAGATGACTCCTACTGATCGGCTAGAAAGATTAGAATATAACTTAGTACGAATATCCTTGCATCTTTTTTATTTTTTATTTGCAACTAATTAATTAGCTCATGCAATTGACTGTTGGATAGTTATTAATATCTAAAACCATATCCCCACTTTAAAGAATGTGATTAGATTACACTCTAAATCTCTTATCCTAGATTACCCTCTAGCATTTAGGAATTTATATCCCTGCAGTAGAGTTCATTTCTATATTATATGTACTAATTTTCACATATTTATCTTATTTAGTTGTCCACGAGTAATCATTTATTGTAAAGTTGATTTTGGTGTTTCATTTAAGAATCATACTCGCAAGTATGAAATTAAATAGATTCTTGCTAAGTTGCAATTAACACTTTTGTACCAACTAGTATGGATTTCTAGCCTAAGGTTAGATTATAACTTAATAAAAATATCCTTGCATTTTTTTTATTTTCTTTTTTTCAACTAATTAATTAGATCATGCAATTGACTATTGGATAGTTTCAATATTTAAAAGCATATCTCAATTTTAAGGAATGTAATTAGATTACACTCAAGCCTTTATCTCCAATCTCTTATCCAGGATTACGCTCTAACCTTTAGGGATTTATATCCCCACATAAGAGCTTATTTCTAAATTATATGTACTAATTTTTACATATTTATCTTATTTAGTTGTCCATGAGTTATCAATTATTGTATATTTGATTTTGGTCTTTCCTTAAGAATCATAATCGCAAGTATGGAATTAAATATATTCTTTTCTTTTTAAGTTGTAATTAACACTTTTGTATTAGCTAGCATGGATTTCTATCTAAGGTTAGAATGTAACTTAGTAGAAATATCATTGCATCTTTTTATTCTCTTATTTGCAACCAATAAATTAACTCATGGAATCCACTATGGCATAGTTTAAATTTCTAAAAGCATATCCCCACTTTAAAGAATGCGATTAGATTACACCCTAATCTTTATCTTCAATCCCTTAACCTAGATTACACTCTAACCTTTAGGAATCTATATTCTCACATAAGAGTTTATTTCTATATTATATGTATTTGTTGGCATTTGCATGAAGATTGCACTAATGATATGTTATGTTGTCATTGACGTCAATTAACCGGTAATGATATTAATGATATTGCCGATATTATTGATATTGTCTTGTAATCGGTAGGAAGAGCTTTGTGGAAGATATTGTAAACCGGTATGTAAGTTTATGAGTTGAACCGGTAACCGGCAATAGGTTAAAAGTTTGAAAGGATATAAGAGGTTTAAACCCTATCAATTGTTTTTTTGTTGAACCCTAACCGATTAAAGGTTGTTGTTGAATTGGTTATGTTGGTGAGCGGTAATGATGACGACACGTGTGATCATTGTATGAAGATAAGTTCAAATTGTTTAACGCATTTTTGTCTAGGGAATGAGCAAAGTGTATTACATCTAATGTAAAGCGTGTGATGAGTAACTGAGTCTAAGGAAACGGTGATCAAGGAGCGGTTGGAATTCTATTGATTAATGTGTACAGATTGGTATGTAAATCCAACGGTCATACTTGAACCGATTTGTTTGTAATCTCTATGAGAGAATTAGGTTTTTGCTGCGTTACCGACCTAATTGATTTGTTATAAGGTTGATGAAGTTGTTGTGTAAAGGTGTTGGCAGAAATTAGTTGAGTGTGTGGTTGCCAAACCGGATAATGAATCTGTAGTTTGAGTAAAGGCAGATTGGAACTTAAAAAGGATCTGATCAAGCAAGTGTAGTGTTATTCAGACAGATCAAACAAAATCCTGTTGTTTTCTAACAATTACAGCAGAATTGAAATCCCCTAACCGGGTAAGCTCTAACAAGCTTGGTTACTTCTTAAATCCTCTAACAAGGTGATCCATTAGCTTGGATTCTCAAATCCTCTACTGAGGTTACTCCTAATAGGGTACTTGCTTCTAACAAGGCATTTGTAGTCAATCCCTTAACCGGGTGATTCTTAACAGGATCAGTTCTTAGCAAGACTTTTGTAAAAGCTTTAACAGGCTTGGCTCCTAACAGGGCAAACTTTAGAAGATTTCAGATAGTTATCTTGTGAGTCTCATCTCACCGTGGTTTTTACCTATTTTGGGTATCCACGTAAAAAAATATTTGTGTTATGTGGTTAATGTTTTTGTGGTTATGAGCTTATTGTTGATTTGATTAACTACTTAACTATTCTGATAAGGTATGATAACCGAAAGCATTAAGAAATGAAGTTAGTTGACATATGATAAAACATTTGGATGTTTACAAGTTTAATGTTGTTTATTGTTAAGTTGGTATAACAAACAACCGGTTGATATTGATTTTTCTTATGAAGATTTTATCTTGACAGAGAAATTTTATTGATAAGTTTACTTTACTTTGAGTGATTGAGATTGAGATTGGGAAAGTTTGTATCAGTTTTTAAATTTATTGATTCACCCCCCCCCCCCCCACTCCCCTCAATAATCTACTGGATACTTATTCTTTGATCATACCATCAATTGGTATCAGAGCATCTCAGGTCCTCTAAGATCTAAGCCTAATAGCCTGAGGAAAAGATCTTGCAGATCATGATGAAGGAAGGTCTGAAGTTTAACAAAAAGAACTATAGGATATGGAGGGACATAATGAAAATTTAAATCAAGAGTCTAGGAAGTCAGTATTGGGAACATGTCAATATTAAATATGTTGCACCCACTGGGATTCTAACTCATGATCAGAAGAAAGAACAACAAGAAAATCAACAAGCATTAGAGGCCACTATAAGTTCCCTGTCTGATGTTGAATATGTAGATATTCATGATCTAGAGACTGCACATGAGGTATGGCAAAAACTTGAAGATATTTATAGCGGTGATGAGCATGTTTAGATTGCTAAAGAGGAGAGTCTAAGAGGAAAGTTTGATGACATGCAGATGACTGAAGGTGAGAATATCCAGCAGTATGGTCAAAGGATAAAAGAGATAGTCGGTGAAATTAAGAGTGCAGGAGGGAAAGTGGAAGATGCCACAGTGATCAGTAAGGTACTGAGAACCCTGCTACTAGTCTACGCTATCTGAGTTGCAGCTATTCGGGAGTTGAAGTCCACAGACAAAACTAAGGTAACTCTTGACTCCATCATTGGAAAAATTACTGATTTTGAATTAAACGGTTATGATGGTAGTGTACAGAAATCAAGGTCTGCATTCAGAGCTTCTGTCTCTAACCCATTTGTGAGAAAAAGTAGGGATACTAGTCATGGTTATGAATCCAGATCCAGCAGAGATGTTGATGATGAAGATAGTTTAGTGGAGCTTGAAGCATTGTTGGCAAAGTGGCTACCTAGAGGCACTGGCAAATATAGAGGTAAATTACCTTTAAAATGTTTTGCATGCAACAAGATTGGCCATATAGCTGCTAACTGTCCTAATTGTGAAAATGAGCACACGAGAGAGAAACTCAAGAAGTATAAGGGTAAAGGCAAGAGAGATTGACTTATTGCTATTGATAGTGGTATCACCGATGAAGAATCTGATGGTGATGCTAGTGAAGATATTGTGTTTGTAGCTATTAAGGAAGAGATATCAGACCATAAGGCATTAGTGTCCAGGATGGATAACCCTAATGATTGGATCATTGATAGTGGTTGTTCACATCATATGACCAGTGATCGGAGAAAATTTCTTTCCTTGAAGGAATTTGATTGCGGTGTTGTAAGATTTGGCAATGACCCACCCTGCATGGTTAAAGGTGAGGGAGTTATTTCTCTTAATGGGAAGAGCAATGTTGATGTAATGCCCCGTTGAGAACCCTAAAGGAAAAACATCATAATCTATGCAACTAAGGGTGAAATAATTTTTTTTATTTTAAAATTAAGTGCATGAATTTAAACCTTAGCACACCTAATAACATAGCGGAAGTCTAACACCTGAGTTTCCTAAGGGTTACCAATGAATATTACTTCGTAAATTAAATATTTAAGATAAAATTTCCACAATGAAAGAATCTAAAATACTTCAAGCAATCATATATTATATACAACAGAATTAAGTAATTGAAGTAGCATACATTACAATATTTCATTGCTTTCAATATTCGAAAATACATGTTTTAAAAAAAAAATTACATCATGAGCTAAAATGTTACAAAATGAAAGTTACGTAAAGTTTCTTTTCAAACCTCTAGTTTTCAACTGAGTAATGGATAGGAACAAGAGTCGGTACATGAATCATGATCCAAGAACATCAGCGAAGTCCTTCCTCGCCTGAAGATACGTACCAGAACATCCGATGGGAAGTGACACTACCACCCGACCATGTGATTCCAAAAAGGGAACCACCCCACCGTGCTGGAGATAGTAGATAACTCTCAAGCAAGCAAAATGAAACAAGAACGAAAGGACTACAAGACTCCACTTACAATCATGTGACCCAACTCACAAAACACTAGTGACTCTAAGGAGAAAGTGTCATCGCATGTCTTACGGTGGATACCATGGTACAACCTCCATAGGTCCCGGCCCCCATCCTGGGTTATCTTGGTAACCTCTCCCGAACCTCTGATTCCAACTAAGACTCATGCGGACCTTACCAATCCTCTCACGAAGACAAGGTGGTAAGTTTGCCATTCCAGGCCTTCTCGCTACATTATGAGTCCTGTACTAGCACTCACCTATGTGCGAGGCACATTGTTTTATTTAACTTTTATTCTACCCTTCCTTAGTCATTTATTAGGTTTTCACTTTCTTAACCAACTTCCAACGGGTTATCCTGTCACCACTTTGGGCACGGCCCCCGCTCGAAAGCCACTCTCTCTCTTAGGACACTACGGGTTAGTTCTATCTACAGAACTTTATGGCGACACAGACAGCCATTCCCAATCTTGACCTACCTCGAATGAAAGATACATAATTACTAACCTAAGGTTGACCATTACGAACAACTCACAGTGGCTCATTTCCTTAAGGTTATACATCTAAATAACTGGCCAAGACACAGTACACAAGACATACTGACCACATGACTTAATGTACTTAGTTGCGACCACCATATAAAACAAGGTAATCTTACGTACCAACACCTATCACAAAATTAACTTGCAATACAAATATACGTTGCCAAGACACGAAGAAGACTATGGTCAGTATAACACGGAATTTTACACTTATTGACAAGTTTAAGAGTTCAATTACTCTTGTTAACTACTATAGGTACGCCACCTTAATAATTTCCATTTATACCATAGATGAAGATTAAAATAGATATATTTATTTCATCAAGGAAGTCTTACAATAAGACATAATACATTTCTTCATAGAATAATGTCTTTATTTTTATTTTTATTCTTTTTTATACACTAGAGTGTTACATCATTCTTCCGGAAAATACGGAGAAGTGCACTCGTCAGACTCTACATGATCTAAAGGAGTATATCCTTTAGATTTGCTTTCACTCAGGGGAAAGTACCCCACAAACTCATTATCACTTAAGGGGGTATACCCCTCCGACGAGTCAGAACTTATAACTATCGGCTTTTCTGGCGAGCACTCTAGTTTGGGTTCTTTCCCTTTTCCAACAGTAACTTCTTTAGTTGGACTCTGAGTAGGACCTTTTTCTATCTCTTTGCTCTCTTCAGGAGCTGGGTTCTCTTCAGGAGCTGGGTTGTCCTCCACAACAGGCTTGACAGGTGTCAAGGAATCTTTCTTGACTTTTAAGTAGTGAGCATAACCTGCTACGGATTTGCGAGCTGTCTGTTTGACCCGCACCATCTCTGTAACGTATCAATAGTAAACTATTACTTCCCAGACTCTCCTAGAGCTACATCTAATAAATCTTAATAACTAGGTTTTGAACGCAACCATACATTTCTTCCATATATTAACAAGTGTGCAATTTGAACTTAAACACTATTCCACTTCTATAGTCATAACGTAATCACAACTTCTATTATATGATTTTATTTAACAATCCCTAACGATAAATAAAACATAACCATACCTATTTAATAAGCAAGACAATAAACATGACATACAACAGAGATTGTAAATATTAATGCTCGTAAACTAAGAAATTCCTGACCTATTTGAAGTGTTGATCAATATGCAAGACCTTAACGCCCTCTCGCCGATAAATGCGCCTTGCTTGCGATCCTTTTCACCAATACTTTCCAACTCTATCAAAAAACAAACAAACAACTCTCTTGATACTATCAAAACACTATCCTCTCTAAACAACTCTCTTGATACTATAAAAACACTATCCTCTCTAACTCTATTCTTCTTTCTACAATCCACCGCCCTTCCTTGGATGCCAAAAATGACTTCTCTCCCTTTCCTCTCTACTCCCACCCCTATTTATACTAAAAATCATCCATCGCTTCTCCTAAATCTGGGGCTTAGTAATAGTTATTAACTAAAACTCTTTTACCTCCAGCTCTTCTTGTTTCTCCACGTAAGGAGTCCATCTCCAGTTAACTATAGTCTATTGCGCTCCTTGATTGTGGATATAACAATTATCGGCTGGGTGGAGAGATCGGTTCATTACTTCAAACACTTATGTGTTTGCAAACAACGAATTGTGTGTTTAATCTGACAGGTCTTTGAGTCAACTAAGGTTTATGTTTCAGTCTTCACCTTACGTGCCAGTCTATTCTCCTCCTCAATCGGCCAATCTGCAGTTGAATGAAATGAATTGCAACTCGTGGAAGAGTTTGGACGTGGAGAAGTGGTTGTTTATCATTTTGAACTGCGAGAGGGGCGAGTGGTGTCATTGCCCACTGACTGCAGTGATTATGGAAAGAGGGAGTACGTGGATTATGAAGGAGGAGGGTAGTCGGTGGTAATACCGATCCCTCCCTATATTAAGGGGGGTGGTCGATATTACCATCGACCACCGTTGACCAAACTACAAACTTTAACCCCCGCCACCTCCTATAAAGTCGAATCTATTTTATTTGTTTTAATATAATTTCATTATTATATTTTAATAATTAATTAATAACTTTCATTTTAATATTTAAACATTAATCTTCCTAGCCATTTTACGTTTAAATATATAAATATATACTTGTTTTCAAATGCTTATAACTAATGAACCCTTTTTTTCATATAGATTTATATTCGAACAATCGAATTATATATATATATATATATATATATATATATATATATATATATATATATATATATATATATATATATATATATATATATATATATATATATATATATATATATATATATATATATATATATATATATAACTCGTTCGAAAAGCTTATTAAATATAATATATCTATAATTCTAACTTTATACATGCATAATCCAAAAACACAATAACCCGATGGGCGATATCAACTACTGATAATACGATCACCTTATCTTAACTCCAATAACTACTTATAAGTGACTATTGTCTTCCGAGTATATTATGCCCTTACATATATTCAAACGATCGAATTGCAACTATCGAGCTAACAAGCTGATAAAATTCATATCAACTCATACCAAGATATTAACTCGTCCTTTATAAACAATATTAAGTCACTATATCACTTGATTCTTTTTCCTCCAATTACCAAAACTACTCTTTACTCTTAGAGACGTAATGAACGTAACAATTACCAATGACATACAAAAATTGGGAACCCTAGACACGCAAACTGAGCAAGCATCATGCGACTTTTATAAAGATCAAACAATAAAATATGAAGACCAAACCAATTGACAGAACGACTAACTAGAGGCACTCACCCGAGTGTAACTGACTAAAAATAGGGTCAACTACTATCTCCTTCACTTCCATCAGAAAATATAAGGCATGCTCAAACCTGTGTAGCCAGGTGGAGACGATACCCCGTACCTACCCGGTACTTGTACCTGCAACATCCTGCATCACCGACCACACATGCATATATACATATATAGAAATTTCAACATACACACCGATGAAGGAGATTCGCGACGTTCCCTGTCTCACCGAGATGAGTGAAGGAAAATCGTCCCCATGCATCCCATACACTCGCAGATACACAACACACAGTGCATAGATGAAGTAAAGCGTCAGTACATAGCAATGAACCATATAATGCCATAAAACGTAAGTACATAAATACTACAAATAAATCATATGTCTCATAATCAGATAAAACATGGAACAATGTTATATAATTCTAAATAACAAATGATAATGTATCCACTGAGAATAACAAGAACAAAATATCAGTTCAAACGAGTAAGGGTACTACAGTTGACAATGTCTACTGGGTTGAAGTTCTAAAGCACAATCTTTTGAGTGGCACAACTTAATGACAAAGGATACCCACTGGAGTTCAAAAATGGTATGTGCAAAATCTTTGACAACAAAGGTGAATTGATTGCAACCGAGAAACAAACTAAAGGTAACCTATTTCATCTTAATCCTAAAGTTAGCAACTGTTTGATTGCAAAAATATATGATAGCGGGCTTTGGCATAGGAAATTTTGTCATATAAACTTTGATAACATTGTTAAAGTGAGTAAGTCCAAGACAGTGAGAGGTTTGCCTCAATTACACAAACTGGTTAATGCTCTTTGCAAAGAATGTCAGTTAGGAAAGATGACTTCTTCAACTTTTAAGAGCAAATCCTTCTCAGCGGAGCATTTGTTAGATTTGGTTTATACAGATCTTTGTGGACCAATAATAACAAAAAGCATTCAAGGTGACAGATATTTCATGATCCTCACTGATGATTGCTGAAGGATGATGTGGGTCACATTCTTGAAGGATAAGACTGAAGCTTTTGGTAAATTCAAGGCATTCGGGGCCTTAGCTGAGAAAGAGAGTGGCAAGAAGATAAAATGTCTTAGAACAGATCAAGGCGGTGAATTTACATCTAAGGAATTCACTAGGTACTGTGATGAGAATGGCATCAAACGACAACTTTCTACACCAAGGACACCACAATAGAATGGTATCGCAGAGAAGAACAGTCGATCAGTGGTTGAAGTTGCTAAGACAATGTTGATACAAGGAGGTGCAGCGGAAATATTTTGGAGAGAAGTTGTTAGTACAACTGTCTACACTATGAACCGAGTTCTGGTAAAAAGAGGTAAGGACAAGACCCCTTATGAATATTGGTATGGAAGACCACCCGATGTTAGCTATTTTAATATATTTGGAAGCAAATGTTTTATTAAGAGAGGTGATTACATTATCAAATTTGAAGCAAAGAGTGAAGAAGGCATATTTCTTGGCTATTCCACCAAGAGTAAGACCTACAAGTGTTTTAACAACCGGACACAGAGAATTGTTGAGAGTGTTGATGTTCGAGTGGATGAATGTCCTGAATTTTCAAAGGAAATCAGTTTGGAAAGAAGGATGAAGATCCTTGCATTTTGTTTTTGGAACCAGAAATTGTGAAATCTAAAACCGGCAAAGAAAACTTTGATGCACTTGTTCAACCGAAATAGATAAATTCTGAAGATGATGATAATGATGAAGCTAACCCTGAAGATAATGATTATGTTATTCCTAGATATGTGAGACTGAATCACAGTCCTGAATAGATTATTGGGGATAAGGATGATGGAGTACTAACCAGAAGGAGAATAAGAGAGAACTCTTGCATGATCTCTACCATTGAACCAAGAATTGCTAAGGATGCATTTGGTGATGATCATTGGGTTAAAGCTATGGAGGAGGAATTGGATGAAATTGAGAAGAACAACACTTGGACCCTAGTATTCTAACCGGTAAATAAGAATGTTATAGGTACTAAATGGGTATTCAGGAACAAGTTGAATGAAGATGGCGTTGTAGTTTGCAATAAGGCTAGGTTGGTTTGTAAGGGCTATGCACAAGAAGAAGGAGAATATTATGGCAAAACTTTTGCACCAGTAGAAAGACTGGAAGGTGTCATATTTTTACTTGCGTCTGCAGCTCATAAGAAGTTCAAGGTATACCAGATGGATGTTAAGTATGCATTTTTTAATGGGATATTGGAAGAAGAAGTATACATAGAGCAACTAGATGGATAAGTTTTGACTGATGAGAAAGATATGGTATGCAGATTGCATAAGGATTTATATGGATTAAAGCAGGCACCCAAAGCATGGTATGAAAGAATTCATACACATCTGATGAAGATAGGCTTTCTGAGAACCAGTGATGATAGTAACATATATCTCAAGTCTGAAGGAGATGAAATACTGGTTAGTGAAGTATTTGTTGATGATATCATATTTGGAGGTAATGATGTCATGAGCAATAGTTTTGCAGATGAAATGAAAAATGAGTTTGAAATGTCTTTAGTAGGGGAAATAAAAAATTTCACAGGCTTGCAGATACAACAAATGAAGAATGGTATTTTCATTACACAATCCAAGTATGTGAAAGAGGTTTTGAAGATATTTGGCATGACTGACTGTAAACCAGTTGGGACACCAATGGTTACAGGTTGTAAGTTGTCTAAGGAAGATGTATCTAAGTCTCTTGATGAGAAGGAATACAGGTCAATGATTGGCAAATTGCACTATGTTGTTCACAACATACTAGATATTGCCCATGCGGTTGGCATAGTTGTTAGATTCCAGAAGAATCCTAAGGAAACACATCTGATAGCAACCAAGAGAATCTTTAGATATCTGAAAGGTACTATTGACTATGGATTATGGTATCCATATGGAGGAAAATTTGATTTGAAGGTGTACACAGATACTGATTGGGCAGGAAATGTTGATGACCAAAAAAGTACAACCGGTGGAGCATTCTTTCTTAGAGGAAGATTTGTTTCACGGAGTAGTAAGAAGCACAGTTGCACTTCACAATCTACTACTGAAGCTGAGTATGTTGCAGCTTATATGAATTGTACATAGGCTATTTGGATGAGGCACATTTTGGAAGGTTTTAAGATGAAGATTTCAAAACCCATAAAGATTTTATGTGATAATACAAGTGCCATTCATATTTTGAAGAATCCTATTTTGCACGCATGAACCAAGCACATTAAATTGAAGTATCATTTCTTGAGGGAAAAAGTGCAGAGCAAAGATGTTATCTTAGAGCATGTTTCTACCAAGGAGAAACTTGCAGATATTTTTACCAAACCTCTACCTAAGACTACATTTGAGTATCTTAGAAGTCAACTAGGGGTTGTACCCCTTCACACGGTTAGTTGAGCATGATGTTGATTGCATCAGTCCCTGAACCACTTGTAGAATTTTACAGAAGGATTGATGTAGTAGTGGAAGCTATTCCATAGGGGGAGTATTATGTTGTACAGTGAAATTTGCAATTACATGATTTAATTTCAATTTGGCATTGTTGTCAAAGGGGGAGAAGTATTATGTGATTATGAGAAGGAGAACCAGTAACAAGATGAAGACATGGAGAGCATTGTGAATACTTGGTAATGTAAACCAGGATTCATATTCACAATCACAACAACAATCATAGGCGTTGATATTTGTATTGCCATCAATGCCAAAGGGGGAGATTGTTGGCATTTGCATGAAGATAGCATTAATGATATGTTATGTTGTCATTGAAGTCAATTAACTGATAATAATATTAATGATATTTCTGATATTGCTAACATAATTGATATTGTCTTGTAACCGGTAGGAAGAGCTTTGTGGAAGATATTGTAAACCGGCATGTAAGTTTATGAGTTGAACTGGTAATCAGCAATAGGTTAAAAGGTTGAAAGGTTATAAGAGGTTTAAACCCTACCAATTATTTTTTTGTTTAACCCTAACCGAATAAAGGTTGTTGGTGAATTGGTTATGTTGGTGAGCAGTAATAATGACGACACGTGTGATCATTGTATGAAGATAAGTTCAAATTGTTTAGCGCATTTTTGTCTAGGGAATGAGCAAAGTGTATTGCATCTAATGTAAAGTGTGTGATGAGTAACTGAGTCCGAGGAAGCGGTGATCAAGGAGTGGTTGGAGTTTTATTGATTAATGTGTACAGATTGCTATGTAAATGCAACGGTCATACTTGAACCAATTTGTTTGTAATCTCTATGAGAGAATCAGGTTTTTGTTGTGTTACCTACCTAATTGATTTGTTATAAGGTCGTTGAAGTTGTTGTGTAAAGGTGTTGGCAGAAATCAGTTGAGTGTGTGGTTGCCGAACCGGATAATGAATCTGCAGTTTGAGTAAAGGAAGATTGGAACTTAAAAAGGATCTTATCAAGCAAGTGTAGTGCTATTTAGACAGATCAAGCAAAACCTTGTTGTTTTCTAACAATTACAACACAATTGAAATCCCCTAACCGGGTAAGCTCTAACAAGCTTGGTTACTTCTTAAATCCTCTAACAAGGTGATCCATTAGCTTGGATTCTCAAATTCTCTACCGAGGTTACTCCTACATGGTACTTGCTTCTAACAAAGCATTTGTAGTCAATCCGTTAACCGGGTGATTATTAACAGGATCAGTTCTTAACAGATTTTTTGTAAAAGCTTTAATAGGCTTGGCTCCTAACAAGGCAAACTTCAGAAGAGTTTAGATAGTTATCTTGACAGAGAAATTTTATTGATAAGTTTACTTTGTGTGATTGAGATTGAGATTGGGAAGTTTGTATCAGTTTTTCAATTTACTGATTCACCCCCCCCCTCCCCTCAGTAATCTACTAGATACTTATTCTTTCATCATACCATCAGTATTGATGTCCACATATGTATCTTATTTAGTTGTCCACAAGTAATCAATTATTGTATATTTGATTTTAGTCTTTCATATAAGAATTATGACTCTTTGATGGTATATAATAAAAACATTTTTTTTATTGCACATCTTTGCCCACTTGTTTATACATGTCTATAATGAAATTGGTTTCTTTGTTTCAATTAGAAGAGTTACACAAGGAATTTACTTCTAAGTCTTGATTTTGTCTTCATGACGAAATAATCCTCTTCTGATCCTTGAGAATATGTCAACATTTGTAACTTATGAGTCCAATTTGTTTGAGATTGTTAGAATTTTTTGTCTATATATCATAGGATCTATAATAATAATATAACTATGAATTTTCAGAAATTGCATCTTTTCTCTTTAAACAACAATATAAAGTCTTTTATCAGATAGTATTAAGTTAACCATGAATGAATGAATGATTGATTGATTGATTGATAATTACACAATTTAGAAGAGTCCAACTACCATAGAAAGAGCCCACTTGAGGTATGCTACAACTTTGTTGTTAATTATAAAGCCTATACTTATAGCAATAGCCTGTAGCAATAATTTGTAGCGACACCCTGCAACACTAGTTTATAGTATAAATGTAGCAATAATTTATAGTGACACCCTGTAACACTAGTTTATAGTATAAATGTAGCAAAACTTATGAGTTCTTAATATGAATTTATTTCCAATTTAGTAATTCTATATGCTATACCAACTTCCTAGGGATTCCTATAACTCTTTAGTCATACATACAATACTCGTATCATCTTAGAAACACATCCTCGATATACCATTTGAATTTAATCTTGTATAACTACTAGTCACTTATCAAGGGATAATGCTATCCATTGAGTCAAAGTGTATGACTTGGCTGCTGCAGATTATTAGTAAATGAGGGAATACATACATTTTTTGTACTATTGTTCGGAATGACACCAAGCTATGAGAGTCTCTAGGTGTTTAAATTTGTTTCCTATTTTCTTAGTATAATAACTTTCATTTGTAATATTTAGGATTGCCAGAGATCATTGGGTATGTGAAGGATCATGGTATGCCAAAAAGTGGCAATGTGAAAAAAAAGTGTTTTTCCTTTGTCCAAAAACACGAAAATCCACTTTGACTTTTTACTTGGGTTAGGAGAAAGTACATGTTACCATGGTAAAACCCAAACCTAAATGGATATCCATTATGTTGAGCATTTTAAAAAAATGAAAAATATAATTTATTATAATATTATATATATATATACATACACATACATACATACATACATACATATATATACATATACATATACATATACATATATATATATACATATATATACATACACATACATACATACATGTGTGTGTGTGTATGTATATGTGTATATATGTGTGTGTGTGTGTGTGTGTGTGTGTGTGTGTGTGTGTGTGTGTGTGTGTGTGTGTGTGTGTGTGTATGTTGGCAATATGAAGGAATTGATTATGTGTTGCATTGTTGTTTTGTCATTGATGTCAACACTAGTTGTTATGATTGGTTACCGATAGACAAATTTTGGTTACCGGTAGAAGAACTAGTGTTACCGACAGAAGGGACTATCAGTTGGATACTACCGACATGTTTGGATCAATGGAATATGTTTGGTTTGATGTGTTGCATGTTTCTGGAGTATGTTTTGGTCAGTTGGTATTGACTTGATGATCAGATGCTATCATACACTCTAGTAAGCCTATACCGGTAAGGGTTTGGGGTTTTACCGGCAAAGCTTTTACTGAGAATCTTTGACAGGATGCATAAGTGGTGTTGGTGTGGCTTCTAGATGGAATTCAAGATTCAAAAGGTGATTGTGTTCATACCTCGACTGATTGGAGACATCACTTCAGCGTGGTGAATCTATTTGGGTTCATGTTATGGACTGGTATCATGTAACATGCTATTAAGTGTTCTCCACACGTTACTAGGATGATTTATGGATTGGTTAATGTTGTTTTGGTCTAAAACCGACATGGTATATCATTGTAATGTGGATGTATGTAATGATCTTATTGTAATATCTTTTAGGTGGCCGACCTAATTGGTTTAGGCCTTAGGGTTTGTATAAATTGATGTAAGATCTCTTTGTAGATCATGGTCATGGAATGAAATGTGCGAATAATGAAAAGATCATATGCGAAGGAGATTTGGTCGATCATAGATGATTATATTGGGTTTATGTAAGAGGTCAAAGGCCTCCAGTATTGAGCTTAACCGAGACTGTAATCAGGCATGGTAGATGCTATCATTGGCAGTTCATTCTTCTGGATTGTTGTCCAATTATATTGAGGTGGTTATAACCTCTCTGTAGTTAGTGAGACTCCTTTGTAATGAGCAGTACACTCTAGGTAGTGTACTTTCCTGCATGTGCAGGCCCCTTATTGTATCACATACTTTCTGCAAAAGTATTATTTGACTGTGGGTAGGCTTCCCATCATGGTTTTTCCCTTTACTGGGTTTTCCATGTACAAATCATGGTTTTATGTGGTATGGTTGCATTGTGCTGATTATTTGTTTCATACTTAAGTTTTATTGCTTATCGATGTTTGTTTCTGCTATTCTAGTATTTAATGTTTATGTGCTCCGGTTAAAGGTTATAAAATGGTTTGATTAATATAATCTATTGACAATTGATTCACCCCCCCCCGCCCTTCTCAGTTGTCCACTAGTTATTCTAACAATTGGTATCAGAGCTTTGGTCCTCTTTTGCAGAAGCTTAACCTCTTGAGGTAGATCCTATGGCAATTATTAATTCCAATCTACTGGTAGCTATTTTTAGAAGAGAAATCCCTAAGCTTGAGGAATGAAGACTCATCTTAGATGTCTTAGCAAGGATATTTGGGAGATCACTGAGAAAGGATATACACCTTATGATCCGACATCTAACAATCCTGCTACAACAGACTTGGACAAAAATATTGAAAATAATTGCAGAGCTAGAGAAGCCCTCTTGTGTGCATTCACTGATTAGCAAATCATGGGATTGATTGATAAATCAACTGCAAAGGTTATGTGGGATAAATTGCAAAACCTGAATGAAGGTGACCCTACTGTCAAAATTATTAAACTTGATGGTTACCGGGTAAGATATGAGAACTTGAAGATGGAAGATAATGAAAGAATTGCGACATTTTATTGAAAGAGTAAATGAGATTGTCATGGGAATTCAATGTTGTGGAGGATCTCTGAGTGAAGATGAAATAGTTTCTAAAGTTTTGAGAGCCCTACCACTGGCTTACAAGATGAAGGCTACTACAATTAATGAATTGAGAACAATGGAAAACACTTCAGTTAACAGAGACATCCTGATTGGGAAATTATCTGCTTTTGATCTTGAAGAATTTGGACCCTCTGGAGCTGCAAAGTCTGAACCTGCTTTTCATGCATCACCATCTACTGACAAAAGTGATTGGAAAGTCCTATATGCAAAAGAATTGGAAGATACAAGGAAAGAGGATAAAGAATTTGAGCAAATTGAAGCCTTATTTTCTAGAAGAGTACCTAAAGGGCCGACGGGAAGTAAGTATGAAGGAAAAACACCTTTTAAATGTTTTGCATGTAATAAGATTGGTCATATTGCATCTAGATGTCCTGAAAGGAATGCAAGATTTGAAGAAAGAGAAGAAATCATTTAAGCCTAATCAAAACAAATATAGATTCAAGAAAAAAAAACTATGCTACATAGCGGATGAGGAAGGAGTAAGTGATGACTCAGATGATGAACTGACAAGAGACTCTGTTAGTGGATCTAGCAATGGAAAGGAATGGGTGTTCTATGCTATAAAGGAAGGTGAACCGGAACCGGTTATCAAGAATGAAGAAAAGGCTCTGGCAACAAAAGTTCAAGACAAGGATGAATGGGTAATTAATATTGGATGCTCACACCATGTGACTAGAGATAAAAGAAAATTTATGTCCCTGCAAGAATACAGTGGCGGTCATGTCAGATTTGGGGATGACAAAGCACATATGATCAAAGGTAGAGGAATTATTTCTCTGGATGGTAAGAATAATACTGATAATGTCTACTATGTAGAAGGTTTAAAGCATAATATTTTAAGTGTTGGTCAATTGGTGGATAAGGGATTCCAACTCCAGTTCAAAGATAGAAAATGTAAAATCATTAACAGGTCTGGTTTGGAGATTGCAACCGGTACTCAGACTAGAGGTAGTATCTTTCACTTGAACACCGGTGATAAGACATATTTGATTGCTCATATTGATGAGAGTTGGTTATGGCATAAGAGGTTGTGTCATGTTAATTTTGATTGTATTGTTAAGATCAGTTCAACAAAGGCAGTTAGAGATATACCTAAGATTATAAAGCCTCATAATCCGGTATGTAAGGAATGTCAATTGGGAAAGCAAGTTAGAACTTCTTTTAAGAGTATACATGATAAATCTAATGATGTGCTTGATTTGATTCATACTGACTTGTGTGGTCCAACAAGGACTAGAAGCTTTCAAGTTGATAGGTACTTCATGCTAATAATTGATGATTATTCTAGAATGATGTGGGTGATTTTTCTAAGGGAGAAGTCTGAAGCTTTTGAGAAATTCAAGATCTTTAAAGAAATGGTGGAAACAGAAACTGGATTGAAAATCAAATGTGTGTATATTCATGTAATTTGGAGATAAGTGTCATATTCATGTAATTTGGAGATAGGTGTCATATTCATGTAATTTGGAGATAGGTGTTGTGTCTGCATTATTAGAGAGTGGTGTATGTGCAAACAAGCGAATTCATATTTAGGTGAGAAGTGCAGAGCAGAGAGTGTTGCAGGGCAAACAAATGTGCTTAACCAAAACCATCATTAGGCATTTGGAGATGCTATTCTTTCAGTTCCTCTAATCCAGATTGTTGTCTGATCTTTGTAAGGCAATGAGCCTTCCTCAGGGTTGTAGCCCTTCTTGTTTTTGAGTAGTGAGCTCTAGGTAGTGTGTCTGAATGCATGTGCATTCCCCATTGTAATATTTTCACATACTACTACATCGTATCATCTTATTGTGGGTAGGTTCCCACCATGGTTTTTCCCTTAACTAGGTTTTCCACGTCAAATATTGGTGTTATGTGTGTTGTTGTTATTGTGTTTATCTTTCTTCTTCTTGTTGTTGATCATTTATGAAGTTGTTCTTAAATTGTTTAATCTGGTGAAAACTAATTCAACCCCCCCCCCCCTCCTCTTAGTTTTCCTTCATTGTAATATTCTTATTAATTTAATTTAGTGGTAATTGTTGGAATAGAAATATTTTAAATTTTTGTGAATAATTGAATAAATTATAGATAGAAAAATCATATATATGTGTTAGGGAGGAAATATAAAAATTATTTTTGATTAAGGATCAAATAGGTTTTGAAGGGACCCAAAACCCTATGTACAAAACACCTCCATTAGCAAAAAAACCAAAGAAAGGGCAGCCAACCAAACAATAACAAGAGAAGTAATTTAGATTTGTTTAAGGCCTCGACAACTTTAGCTCCAAGCTGGGACATATTCAATTCATTTTCTTAATAGCCTGAATTAATTGGGTTTCTTGATCAACAACCCTCTTTATATTGCCATGAGTGCATTTGGAAGGAACCTTCTCCCCATTAGGCAGTTATTTTCCTTTGTCATCTACATCCACATCCACCACCTATATCTTTCTTTGGTGCATTTTCTCAAGTATTTCAGCCATGGTATTTATGTTATCCACACTACTTTTTATAACCTTATGGTTGAAGGAAACCAAAGTGATGAGATTATCATTGATGTGCTTCATTTTAGACTCCAAATCCTCAATTCTTCCCTTATAATCTAGTTTCATAGTCTTAACATCTTTGATGGCCTTCCATAGGAAGCAACAAGATTTTTTCCCTCATTCTCAACCCAAGGAGCTCCATTCTATTCTCCCGAGTGTTGGTGATAGCGTGCAACTTAAGGTGGATATTCTTGATTTCATGAAACACCCACTTATTCATTTTGAAATAATCCACCTCTACATTCCTTGTAATGCCCAAAAGATATTTAGGAGTCTCCTACTCCAAATTAAGGGGGGAATCAACATTCAAGTCCTAAGGGAAAGGGGTTCCTCCTTCTTTATCAATCGTAGGCATTGAATTCCTAGAATCATTGTGAATTGAGGGGTTAATATCCTCCTTCCTAACAAACATAGGGGAGGCCCTTGTCTTCTTGACAACCTTCTTCTTGACTTTAGGAAGCTTACCCTCTCGCACTAGAGAAACAGGTTCAAAATCAAAATCAGAGCTCCAACCATTCTCCTCTAAAAACAAGTTGTTTGACCCCTCATCTTCAAAACCCATGGCTTCCTTAGAAGAAGTGGGGAAAATATACATTTTGATTTTGAAAGGGAGGGAAAAGACTTGCAATATTCATATATATGCAATAGGAGCCCCTCATGTAAAATAAGGTTATTAGGTTTCTTCTTGTGATCCTTTATGCTAGCATTCAACAAGGGAAAAAGATACAATGGGAAAGGATCTAATCTTGTGTCTAAAATGTTTGAGTATAACAAAATGGTTGCCATAAATTCTAGTAAAATGACCATGAAAATTTTTACACAATTAGTACCTTCAATATTGCCACCCAAATCGACTTGATGGAATCATTCTAATACCCACCATTGGGATGCTTCACCAAACTTTTCTTTTCCTTCCACTTGGGAAATTTCTTGATGGCCACATCAAATAATTCTTGTCCTTGTAAATTTTGTTGCCATCCATCGATAGACCCATAATCTAAGCAATGACCTCCTTAGTAATGTCGAAACTTTGGCTGAAGATGGTAATGTGGCCATTCTTCCAACCCTTAGAAAATATGATAGTGACCTTAGGGTCAAAGCCATGTAGTCTCTTCACCTCATCGAAATTTAGTAAGATCCAGATTTTGCACATGTATCATGTCAAAGACAATCAACTATCCAACACCCTCCGACAAATGGTCATCCTTTTTCCAATGCATAATATTATCACTCTTAACCCTATAGTTTGCAAAAAAATCGGCAACCCCATTCCATTCTCTATATACATGAGAAATATAATTTTTTTCAAAAGATTTTATGATTTCCATGGAATCCTTACTCAAATTATATATGGTCCAAGAAGGTTTCTGATTACCCTTAAGACATCAAATAATATTGTTTGAGTCTCCCTCAATCCAAACAAATTTACAGTTCAAATGTCTAGCAAGAAATGAACCATGGTAGGCCGCAATAGTTTCAAGCAGGTGGTTGGTATGACTTCCCAAGGAGAGCACCGCCATTGATAAAAGCCCGCCATTTCCATCTCTCAACACTCCCCATACCCTACTGGCCCAAGTTTCCCTTTAGTTGCCCCATCAAAATTAACATTAATAATATCTAAAAAATATTATGATTGAATAATAGATGAATATGTTTTGAATTAATAACTAACCATATAAAATTAAAAAAAATAAAAATAAAATATGAAATTTTATTTTATAAAATAATTAATAATACATGATGTTTTAATAAAAAAATGTTATTTTGATAAAGTTTAGATTTAATAGTTTTAATATTCCAATTTTACATTCCTTGGAAATCCATAACACTATACTATTCAACGACACACTATCATTTCATGATGGAAAGTTAATGGCAATTATAAAATAGATTTCCCATGTAAGACATTCAAGTGGAGCCGTTTTTCATTTGAAGATAATCTCATTATAGTTATAGTTTTTTCCTTTAAAAGAGGAGTAAGAATTTATGTCCAAATTGTTCTTTAGCTACAATAAATTAAAGTTGGTTTGTTTTATTTTATTAGATTTTTGGAAGGGAACTTATAGATTGTGAGAAACAACTCTGTCAGTCAAGTGTGAAGGAATAACATTCATATAGAGTATTAAGATCTTTTGGATATTCTAATTTTATTTTATGTGTAAATTATAGTTTTTTTTAAAGAATTATTTATGTTAAAAAATATAATTTTCATTATTCATCTATTGTATACTTTCACCTTGTTTTTGTCAATTTTGAATCGCATAAAAAAATGGTGAATATTGTTAATAATTATTTATATATACTCTCACTTTATCTTTGTAAAATTTGATGAATAAAAACTAAAAATATTCAATTTAAAATCATTATTATTATTGAAATTTGAAATGATCTTAGAAACTAAGTAAAATTATTTAACTATTTATTTATTACATATACTCAAAATATATACAAGTTTATTTATATAAATTTATTAAATTCGATTTTTTTTGTTCATAAATTATTATCTTAAAAAAAATTATCTACATACAGTATAGATACATACATATATTGTATAATTAAAATAATATTCTTTAATTTGAAATAAAAATATAAAATGTACATTTATTCATATGATAAACAAATAAAAAAATTAACTTGCAAATAATTGCACAATAAAAATACACACGCACAAGTAGCAATTATATGCTTGATGAAGTCCATAATAAAAATTGAATTTTTAATTATGACCATGTATCATAAGGAGGTCACCTTTAAACTTTAATTGTCCCCATAGTTTGATTCTATAAATTCGTACAAATGACAACCATAAAGGTAATTTAAAATCCTGACCTATTGGCTAAGGCCTAACATAGTATTAACTTATATTGTATTCCAAACCTTCTACATTTAAAATTATGTAATAAATTAGGATTGAATTGTTTGATGTATAAATTATGAATTATATATTAAAATTAAATTAAAGAATATGTATACATGTGGGAATTTATTCAAAAAAATATTAAATTAGAAATAAATATTTTTTTATGACTTATCAAGCATTCAACTTAGGTATTTTTATTAGAATATTATTAATGAATCGCGAACCATTAATGAACATGAAATGTTATTAATAAATCAATATTTTTAATTGATAATTTTAATATGTTACAAATATGTTTCAAATATATGATGGGATGTTGGCATGTGTAAAAGCTACAACCTCTTAAAAATTCAAAATTCTTAAATAAATATGAAATTAAATTTCATTGAACCATCATTTATAGTATTAATTTATTTTGTTCATATATTGTTTTAATCATAGTGGATGGAATATCTTTTGTTTTGGTTTTAATTATGCAATTAAAGGTGATGAAATATATATTATTATAATTACATAGTAGATGGAATATTTATCGCTTTAAGAATTTAAAATAATTTTTATTAGAAGTGATAAGTTTGCTATCAAAGGATAAAAAAGTTTATAAGGGACCTAAAACCCTAAATACAAAACATTGTCATAGATAGAAACATAAGCATCTGACAACAACCAAACAACCAATTAGCTGCCAAAAAATAGCAAAAAACACATACCAAAAAAAAACATCTAATGCATATTCTTTAAAACACTGGCTACTTCCATTTCCTCATCAAGAAACTTTTTTTGCGGATTGGCAAAGTTCGGTAATTTGTTTGTCTCCTCATGGAAGGTCTTCTTAACCCTAGTACAAGAGCTAGGAGGCACAAGTTTCCAACTAAGATCTTCTCTGAGGTTGTGCAATTTATTGGTGAGAATTCTTAACCCCTTCTCACTATTCTAGATTGAACATTGATTGATCTTGCGAATAGTATCAATGTTGTTATTAGCATCCTACAACTTCTCTTCAAAATTAGTAACTTTTTCAACATAATTAGTCTTCAACTAAGAAATATCATTGGTCATTACAATCATTCAAGACATTCACTTGAGGGAAGATAATTCCTTGCTTTCCCACTAACTTTGTTCATAATATTCATATTTAAGGCTCTAAGCCTAACATTAATTTGATTAATTTCATGAAAGAATGGTGCAGGGGAACTTAGCAGTTTTTGTTGAGTTTGTTTCCAGGATGTTGGAATCATGTTTCTAGTTTTGTAATAAGGCCAAGAGGCCATTGAGTGTGTGCTCAAATGATTGTAAGGGCCCTAAGAGTCTTTGTTTGACCAATGTTGGCATATGAGCTCTTAAGGGTTCCAGGTAGACCACTTAATATGATAAGTTGTTTGTGAGTAATGTAGGTTGGTTGATGTTATTTTAAGATTGTTAAGGTCATATGAGTCATTTGAGAGTGACCAAGTTGCTCACCTACGCAACAAATTGCAAAAGTTGCAAAAGTTTCTCACAACAACTTTGCAACATTTTCATACACTAACGGTTAGTTGGTTGACACAATCAGTTGTGAGCATTTGTAACTACTCCAAGGCCAGTATAAGGCTTGGAAAGACCGATGAAAAAAAATGGTCGTTGTTGTTGAAGATCTAAGAAGCAAATAAACAATTTTGGTTTCCCATTTGGTGTGTTTTTCTGATTTTTTGTTGCTCTTTGTAAGTTTGTACGACCTGCACGGATTGAGAATCCCAAAGCAGGGTCATGGATTTCTAGACTGGTGTCTTACCTTCATTTTTTTTTTTTGGAGTCTTGAAGTGTTGTAGGTTGTGAATAATCTTCATTTTCTTGCAGGCGGGTTCAAAGGCCCTAAAAACCAGGGTTTTGAGAGCAAAATGGCTCCAGCCTAACGTTCCATGGTGGATACCCACTCTAAAACCTTGTGGAATGTTAGGTTGCAATGTATTTTATGTTTTGTTTTTTGTTTTGAGATGGGGGAAGCCAAATCAAAGATTTGCCACCATACCCTAAGCTTGACACATTGAGTTGGCAAGCGTTAGGAATCATGGATAACATGCCCTAATTGGGTGAATCTAGTGGGTGAAGGTGAAGTATGATTGGTTTGGAATTCAATACTGAAGTACAAACATCAAACTATCATCAAATTCATGCAAGAAATCAGACCGATGAATAATTTTTGTTCAATCCCTATTTTTAAGGCCTAGGAAGGGGCAATTCGGCTTGGTTAACCGATAAGGGTTAGATATGTTATGACAAAAGCCACCTCTAGTTTTGAGATATTTTATGTAAACCACAAAATGGTGTCTAGAATGTAAAATATTTCATAGGGTTGTTAAGGAAGTTTAACCGGTAAATGCAAATACCTCACTAATAGGGCTACTAGAACCGGTTAGGCCTAAAAGTGCAGTTTGTTTTTAAAACACCAAACCAATAAGTGTCAAAGCTCTTGAGTAAGGAATAGGGTTGGGAATCCTTCCAGAATCATCCATCCTAACGTGTGTAGTGTGGGGAATGAAGATCCTGTGGTAGAGGGGTTGAACTCTCTGGTTGAGCGTGACAGGGAGTGGGAAAACAAGGTCTCCTAGCTAACAAAATGGAACTCACAAAACAACAAGTGCTTATCCTAGCCTAAGAAACTTGGAAAGGTCGGAGAGGGTAAGACTTGTAGACCCTTAGAGGGTGTGAGGTGTACAATCATTGGATGGTTCTTGTGTATCTCAGAGGAGATACCTAGATAAGGTAGCACAAACCGGTGAGAGACAATCCACTCTACATCAGATTGGTATCAGAGCCAATTGATTGAATAAAGTGGTGTATGTCAGACCCAGAGGTAGATTCAGAAGCCAACAACATGCCACCAAAGGCAATGAGTCAAGAGGCCATCAAGAAGTTGGTCCAAGATATGCTTAGTGAAGCCTGGGAGAAAGAAACCAAGAAAGGAAAGGGCAAGGTCACTGAATGGGGTGATGAAACTAATGATGAAGATGTATATGTGATAGGAGTCATAACAAAAAAGAAGGAGTTGGACAAAGATCAACATATCTTCTTGGATGCCCTCAATTCACTCAATAAAGACAACACAGAAGGTTTGTCTATCTACAATGGAATCCTAAATGAATAAGAGTTATTGGATTGGATAGAAGCCTTGAACAATCATTTTGAATACATGGAAGTTGCAGAAGAAAAGAGGGTCAATTTGGCCAAATTAAAATTGAAGGGATCAGCCCTAGTGTGGTGGAACATGATGCAAGAAGAAAGAGAAGAAACCAGGAGAAAGAAGATCATCTCTTGGGAAAGAATGAAGATTAGGATTAAAACTCAATTCCTACCTATAGATTATGAGGTGCAGATGTACAAGAAGTTGCAGAATTTGAAACAAAGATAAATAGATGTGAGTACCTATACAGAGGAGTTCAACAAACTTACCCTAAGAGCTAGGAAGAAATGTGAAGATGTGGAGAAGGTTGCAAGGTACTTAAATGGCCTTAGAAAAAACATTCAAGATGAGATCAACATGATAGCACCTAACATAGTCCATAATTGCTTCCATATAGCCTTGAGAGTAGAAGATAAGATCAAAAGGAAAGGTGAACATAATCAAAGGGGCAGAGGTGGCAGAGGTTACAGAGGAAGAGGCACCTTTGGAAGGGGCTATAAACTTGGAAATAATGAAGAAGGTAATCAATCAGAGAACGGTGATGATAATCCTAACAAAGGAGTACAGTTTAGAGGCAACTCTAGAGGGAGAAATAAATATAGAGGCAGATTTGGCAATTTGGGAAGAGGAACCATAGTCTTCACTGGAAAATGCTACCATTGTCATCAAGTGGGGCATACCATGAGTTGGTGTCCTGAAAAGACTTCAAGATCTCACATGGGACACATGAGAACTCAGTTGGTGCAAGAGGAAGATTGTCAAAGTGTTACCTCACCAATCAGCAAGGCAGGATCAGTTCTAGAAGGAGAGAACTTGATGCTAATAAGGACCTTGTTGAAGGTACCACAGTCCAAGATACTGGGAACATTGTAGCAGTTGAGATGGTAGACAAACTAAAATTGAAAAGGTTGCCACATACCACCCCCTATAAGGTATCTTGGTTGAGTAAGGGTCAGCATGTGCTTGTAGATGAGCAAGCTTGGGTAGATTTTGAAATAGGAGATTACAAGGATAGAGTGCTATGTGATATATTACCCATGGATGCATGTCACTTGTTGTTAGGATGCCCTTGGCAGTATGATGTCAAAGCCATACATGATGGGGAGAAGAATTCCTATATTATCACCAAGGAAGGTAGAAAGTTACAAATGGATCCCTTGATTGATCAGGGTGAAGAAAGACATGTTGGATCAAGTGTTATGATGCTCAGTGGGAAAGAGTTCTTGAAATTGTTGAAGCATGAAGGGAACCACTTATGTGCTCTCGTAGTGAAACCCAAAGAAGAGACAAAGGCTGAAACCAAAATGGTGATACCTCAAGAGGTACAGACCTTACTAGACTGGTACAAAGACATATGTGTCAATGAGATACCGGATGCCATACCCCCTATGAGAGATGTTAACCATCAGATAGACCTCATAGTTGGTTCAACTTTGCCAAACAAAGCTGCTTACAAAATGACACCTACTCAAAATGAGGAAATAGCAAAGTAAGTGTACAAATTGCTAGATAAGGGGTTGATAAATAAGAGTTTAATTCCATGTGCTGTGCCTACATTTTTGGCACCTAAGAAATATGGTAAGTGGAGGATGTGCACTGATTCAAGGGCCATAAATAAAATTACAATTAGATGCCAGTTTCCAATGCCAAGGATTGAGGATCTAATGGACTACCTAGGTGGAGCTTGCTACTTTTCTAAGGTGGATCTGAAATAAGGCTCTCATCAAATTAGGATCAGACCTGGTGATGAATGGAAGACAACCTTTAAAACAAATGAGGGGATATATGAACGGTTGGTGATGCCCTTTGGGCTCACAAATGCACCTAGTACCTTCATGAGACTCATGAATGAAGTTCTTTGCAAAATTCATTGGTAAGTTTGTCATTGTTTATTTGGATGGCATTCTAATTTTTAACAGGTCAAAGGAGGAGCATATCAAACATCTGAATCAAGTTTTGAGGAAGCTACATCAAGAAAAGTTGATGATCAACTTGGATAAATGTGATTTTTTCAAAAATGAATTGGTGTATCTTGGTTTTGTAGTTTCTCAAGGTTGTTTAAAAATGGATCCATAAAAAATGGAAGCAATAGTGAATTGGCCTACTCCTAAGTCAATAGGGGATGTAAGAAGTTTCCATGGTTTAGCTTCTTTTTATAGGAAATTCATTAGAGGTTTTAGCTATGTGTGCACACCTATCTTAAACACCATCAAAGGTGGGATAAAATGTCAGTTTAAGTGGACTAGTGAAACAGACAAGGGGTTTGAGTTGTTAAAACAAAAGGTAGCAAAACTCCCTTACCTTAGGCTCCTTGATTTTAATCATCTCTTCACTATGGAGTGTGATGCTAGCAAGTTGGCTATAGGGGCCATTTTGAGCCAAGAAGGTCACCCGGTTGCATTTTTATCTGAAAATCCCAATGAAGCAAAACACAAGTATTCTACCTATGATCTAAAATTGTATGCCATGGTGGAAGCACTCAAGAAGTGGCGGCATTATTTGTTACCTAAAGAGTTCATAGTCACACTGATAATCATGCACTTAGTTTTTTGAATGGGCAGGAGAAATTGAATCAAAGACACCTAAAGTGGGTTGAGTATTTGCAGGCCTACACCTTTTCCACCAAACACAAGAAATGAATCACTAATAAGGTAGCAGATTCCTTAAGTATAAGGGTTATAACCATCCAATAAGTGCAACTACAAAGTGTGGGGTTAAATGACCTCAAAGATATCTACCAAGGTGAAATTTTTTTTGGTGAAGCATATGATGTTTTCTCAAAGTTTTCTAATTCTTGTCATGTTGCCTATTTTGATTTTATGTTGCAAGAAGGCTTATTGTTTAAAGGAAACCTACTTTGCATACCACAATGCTCTATGAGAGACAATATCACCAAGGAGAAGCATCAAGGCAATCTAAGTGGACATCTTGGTCTTGACAAAACCTTAGAGCAGGTTGGTAGGTTTTACCATTGGCCTAAAATACAGTCAGATGTTAGAAGATTTGTGGAGCAATGCACTATTTGTCAAAGGGCTAAGGGCACCTCCAGCAATGTAGGTTTATATCAACCTCTAGCCATACCAACAAGGCCATGGGAGTGTGGGAGTATGGACTTTGTTCTTGTTTTACCTAGAACTCCAAGAGGGTATGACAGTGTCTATGTCATAGTGGGTAGATTCGGCAAGATGACACACTTTGTGCCTTGCAAATGCACTAATGATGCCTCCTACATAGCAGGGTTGTTCTTCAAAGAGATTGTAAGGATCCATGGTTTACCTCTTAGCATTGTGAGTGATAGAGACACAAAATTTGTGAGACACTTTTGGCAAACCTTGTGGAAGAAACTTGGTACTAACCTTTCTTTTTCATCAGGATACCATCCACAATCTGATGGTCAACCTGAAGTAGTCAATAGGTCCTTGGGTAATCTATTGAGATGTCTCACCAAACATCATGATCAAGTTTGGGATCTAGTATTGGGACAAACAAAGTATGCCTACAATGACTCTGTCAATAGGAGCATAGGTTAGATTCCATTTCAGATTGTATATGGATGCCATCCAAGGGGTATTTTAGAACTCGGAGATCTCAGTTCCATGGACAATAGGAGTGCTCAAGGTGAAAACTTTGCAGAGAATATGAAGGAGATCCATGAACAAGTCAAAAAAACATTGCAACAGAAAAATGAGAAATACAAGACACAAGCAAACAAAACAAGAAGAGAAGTACACTACCAGGTAGGTGATTTGGTTATGGCCTATCTGAGAAAAGAGAGACTTCCTAAGGGGCAGCCTAGCAAGCTATGCATGAAGAAGATTGGACCTCTTAAGGTTGTGCATAAGTACGACAACAATGACTATGAGGTGGAACTACCACCAAACTTAGGAATATCACCAATATTTAATGTGTGTAATTTGTATCAGTATAAAGGAACTCAAACAGCTACCAACCTAGAAGAGTCTACTACTACTGAAGAGGTAGATTGGATACAAGACCTACCTCCAAGCCAACCGGTGACATTAGATTGCATTTTGGATTCCAAGATTGTCAAAAGGACTAGGAAAGGAGTCTATAGAGACTACTTGGTTAAATGGATATGTCTCCCTATATCTGAAGCTACATGGATGTCTGAAGGAGATATACTACAACATGGAACCACAGTGCAAGCCCTATTCACTCAAGGGACTTGAGTTCTTCCTATCTCGGGAGTATGGTGTAGGGACACTTTTTAGTTTTTATTGAGTTTGTTTCCAGGATGTTGGAATCATGTTTTTAGTTTTGTAATAAGACCAAGAGGCCAGTGAGTGTGTGCTCAAATGATTGTAAGGGCCCTAAGAGTCTTTGTTTGACCAATGTTGGCATATGAGCTCTTAAGGGTGCCAGGTAGAGAACTTAATAGGATAAGTTGTTTGTGAGTAATGTAGGTTGGTTGATGTTGTTTTAAGATTTTTAAAGTCATATGAGTCATTTTAGAGTGACCAAGTTTGGGTTTGAGCAAAGTTGCTCACCTATGCAACAAATTACAAAAGTTGCTCACAACAACTTTGCAACATTTTCATACACAATCAGTTGTGAGAATTTGTAACTACTTCAAGGCTAGTATAAGGCTTGGAAAGACTGATGAAAAATAGTCGTCGTTGTTGTTGAAGATCTGAGAAGCAAATAAACAATTTTGGTTTCCCATTTGGTATATTTTTCTAAGTTTTTGCTACTCTTTGCAAGTTTGTACAACTTTTACAGATTGAGAATACCAAAACAGGGTCATGGATTGCTAGACTGGTATCTTACCTTCATTTTATTTTTGATTTGGAGTCTTGAAGTGTTGTAGGTTGTGAATAATCTTCATTTCCTTGCAGGCGAGTTCAGAGGCCCTAAAAACCAGGGTTTTGAGAGCAAAATGGCTCCAACCTAACGTTCCTTGGTGGATACCCACTTTGAAACCTTGTGGAATGTTAGCTTGCAATGTATTTTATGTTTTCTTTTTGGTTTTGAGATAGGAGAAGCCAAATCAAATATTTGCCACCATACCCTAAGCTTGGCACGTTGAGTTGGCAAGCATTAGGAATCATGGATAACAGGCCCTAATTGGGTGAATCTGGTGGGTGAAGGTGAAGTGTGATTGGTTTGGAATTCCATATTGAAGTACATACATCAAACTATCATCAAATTCATGGAGGCAATCAGACCGGTGAAGAAGTTTTGTTCAATCCCTATTTTTAAGGCCTAGGAAAGGGCAATTACGCTTGGTTAACCGATAAGGGTTAGATATGTTAGTGACAAAACCCACCTTCAGTTTTGAGATATTGTATGTAAACCCCAAAAGGGTATCTAGAATGTAAAAGAGTTCATAGGGTTGTTAAGGAAGTTTAACTGGTAAATGCAAAATACCTCACTGACAGGGCTACTAGAACCGGTTTAGGCCTAAAAGTGCAGTTTGTTTGTAAAACACCGAACCGGTAAGTGTCAAAGCTCTTGAGTAAGGAATAGGGTTGGGAATCCTTCCAAAATTATCCATCCTAATGTGTGTAGTGTGGGGAATGAAGATCCTATGGTAGAGGGGTTGAACTCTCTGATTGAGCGTGACAGGGAGTGGGAAAACAAAGTCTCCTAGCTAAGAAAATGGAATTTGCAAAACAACAAGTGTTTATCCTAGCCTAAGAACCTTGGGAAGGTCAGAAAGGGTAAGATTTGCAGACCCTTGGAGGGTGTGAGGTGTAGAATCATTGGATGGTTCTTATGTAGCTTGAAGGAGATACCTAGACAAGGTAGCACAAACCGGTGAGAGACAATCCACTCTACATCAAAGAATCATTTATCAAGTCTAAATTGCCCTGCAATACCATCTTGAGCTAAACCAAGAATGACACTAACCTCTTCCATGTTGTCAAGAAGAAAAGAAAACTCTTTAGGGGAGCCAGGTTGCACATTCCCCTTCCTATTAGTCACATGGTCTGAGGTTTTCATATTATCTTTCAAACCATTAGTGGGGCCTTTTCCTCACCTTAATTCACTAAAACAAGAAGATTCAACCCTCTAGTCATCCATTTTGCATTTAGATTTAGAAATATCTCATTAGTGAACCACTCCATATTTAACCTTCTTCGCCTCATCTATAGGTAGGGGAGACATTGTTGGTAGCCTTCTCCTTACTTATGTACGAATCCTTAGCCTAGGAAAATCTAGGTCAAGCCCTTTTCTTAGAGGAGACCTTCTTCTTACCCTTCTCAACTTTAGGAAGGGAAAAATACACCATATGCACTGAAGAATCCTCCTCGCTCTCCATTCCGTCATCCACATAATCCTCATCCTTAGTCTTTTTGTTCTCTATGTCCTTTGTCTTAGTTGGCATATCAAAGTAATGGGTATGCACATGGACCTAAAATGACTTATGCACTTTCTTTGACATATTCTTGGGCATTTTGAGGGTGGACTCTTTCACACATTCCATGATTAACAAAATGAACCCCTTAGGAAGAATAGGAAATTTGAGATTCTTCCTATGATCAATAATCCCCATCGAGAGTGATATATTATTGTTGCTAACACTTTCTCATGGAACTTGAGATTTTGTTGAGTGACTTGGGCTAGAGAAATACTTGTTAATTTATCCAAATAGAACTTGATTACATTTCACACTTGCATTGTGCAAAAATCTATCACATTACCACATTGCATGGAGATTAATCACCTTACATGCCTACATGTTCCAAAGAGATCTTTTGCATTACCACATAATGTGGAGATTCATCATATTACCAAGTGGAGATTTATTGCATTTTCCATAGCACATGAAAATTGGTATTTAGCAAAGTGTTAGTTGCATTGCCCACATCATGCAAACACTTTTCACATTACCAAATCATTTATGTTTTTATCTCATGATTAGATCGTGTAGATCCATCCACATTATATTATCACACTATATAAAGTATTTGTATATTACTTTCCACATACATGAAATTTTATATCCCTTCACTCTACTTTTTATTTTTGTAGATGGATAAGTGGAAGGATTTGAGGAGCCAAAACAAAGTCTTAAGAAATCATTTTTTTCTAAAATGGACAAAACCTAAAATTTGACAAGTAATTTGAGATGACTATGCTAAAAAATTAAAGATTTGATAAGAACAAGAATTGTGGTGTTCAGAATCTACTTTCTAAACTACAATAATTTAAAATGGTAACGATTAAGAGAGTTAAATGTTGAGTTACACAAAAATAATCTTTTTTTTACCAGTAATATATAATTCAAGTGTGCACCCACTTTTTATTTTATTAAGTATTTTTTAAAAAGAAAAAAAAAACAAAGGTGAAAAGATGGTTAGAAGCATATAAATTATAAGTTATATTTTTATAATATTTCTAATTGAATAGTTTATTTTTGTGACTTTTTTTTTTTAAAGATGTTTCATCTTGAAAACTAATCATTGAGTTTCCATGACAACTAACTTTGACAAAATAATAAAAATATGACTATTAATGTAAAAAAATAAAAACATAGAGAACTAAGATAAACACATAAAAAATATGAAAAAAATATGTATCAGTAAGATATACTAAGATGTCATTGAAAGTATAATTATAGTTTAGCTTAAATAATTATAAATCATATGATTAGGAATCTAAGAAGTGAATTGTCATTATATTGGTGGTTTCATGGTTAATTCCAAAATATGTAAGTTGATTAGGAGGAAGCTTGAATATGTAATGTTTTGTGTAAAACATGAATTTGGGTGTCTAACATGCAAGTCCAACCCTTTGGATTATAAACTCGAACTTATTACAAGCCTAAAGGCATTATATTTTTTGGTTTAAATATAGCATGCATGTGTCTGAATGCAATTGTGTATTAAAAGCATGATCAAAACGAAGCATTATTTCTTTATGGCTCACAATTTTAGAAACACAATTGTGTTGTGTGTTTAAAAATACATTGATTGCCACTTTGTGGGCCCATCTCTATCCACATGTCTAATAATATAAGTAACTTGTAGTTTTTACTTATTTTTGTGACAAATGCTATTTAGTATTACAAATTTTGATGGAGTGCCCAAACCAAAGATAGTACACGAAGAATTTAAGAGTGGTACGTTACTTTATATTTATTGATAACCATTTTCTAGTGTTTGAATATTACATTTCATTATGGCTAAGATATTTGATATACTTGAAAATGCATGTTCATATTAGATTTTCACGCACAAATCAAAGAGGGGGAAAAATATAATGGTGAAATTATCACAACAATGCTACTTCCCATTTTGTTTTATGTCACCTTAGTGGAATGCCTTAATGTAATAATATATCAATAAGTGATATAAGTTCTTGTGCTATATTTGGCTCATATCTCAATCCCTATCCATCTTTATTTAACTTTGCTTACACTAACTCCTATCAACTTTCCATTTATTTACCATTATATTATATTGATTTGCACTCACATGTATGTTTTTACTCCTTGTCTTGAAATTGTTATTTTAGAGAGGTTCTTTAATTAATGATCCGAAATACAATTGATTCAATCTCAAGGTACATGATAATAAACTTAAAACTCAAATTCTGAGTTTCTCACCTTCTTTTAATAGTCATTATCAATTGAATTAAGAGAAATTTGTGTGCCATGTTGCTATGCCATGATTCTTAAATAAAGTTAATGTGCACTCAATATAGAAATAAGGAACCATCTAGGGGATTTTAAGGAGAATCATTAGAGTACACTTCAATTTCAAATCTATATTCATCAAACCAAGAACAATTTGAACTAAACCATTAAAAAAATGATAATTTATATATTGAGAAACAATATTATTTTTTTATTATGACAATTTGATTCTAGAAAAATTTAACATTATTCTTCCTTCATCAACTTTAAAGTTAAATACTCTTAATATTCTTACTTATGTATTTCTTGTAATTAAAATGTCTCACACTTATACACGTTTTTTAAATATAACATTTCCTTGAAAAAAAAAAGGCAGAGAATAGACAATTAAAGACTTAGCAGAGAATAAACAACTAGAAAATAGTAGAAAATAAAAATTCTTAAAATTAAAGAGGTTTTGAATTTTTTTATTTTTTTTGAACTCTTCAATCTTATTTAAATAGAGTGTAGAAATGTAACATCTATAAAAGACATTCTTGTTAAACCCTTTAACCCATTCTATAAAGACAAAAGAGGGTTTCTAAAGCAAGTATAAAAGGGTTCTTTGAAAGTCACTACTATATAAGAACATAAAGTATTTAATACCATGCATTGAATATTTGACAGCATGCATTGAATTTTTGACAATATGTGTTTAACATGGACTCTCGGTTTCCTGTTCTTTAATATAAAAAAGATTGATTATTTAAGAAAATGCAGAATTTGCAATGCATAGTGCAAGTTGAGACATGATGGATAAATGTGAACAAAGCTATAGTGGAAAGTGATGGGGAAGAAATTTTGCAAAGGGTTAAAAATGAGAACTTTGAAAAGTTAAATTTTTGAAAAAAAAAATCTAAGTGAAGCAAACCACAGTATATTTCATGCTTTAGTTGCAGAGCTGTGCTCCATCAAGGGATTAACAACTCCTTGTATGGTGCATCTGACCTGTCATATACATTAACTTCTTTGTAGTTCTCAAGTTTAATTACAATCATAACAGCTTCTTTTCCTGAGGAGAATTTCATGGGCAGGCAAGAAGTTTGTGAGAATTGAACTATTCTGCATCCCATGTTATGCTTTGCACATGAAAGAAGGAAATCCATGAAAGAATTTTAAGATCCAGAATCAGGCAACAATACTTCCATAACAGCGCTTTATTAAAAAACATATCTCAAGAAAAAGAGACACATTTTTTTCTTTTTCCTTTTTTTTTCTCAAGATCAGAAAGGAAAAACAGGATCACCACACATCAAATTGCTGGATTTTTTTATTGACTGGTAAAAGCTGAGAAACCAAGGAGATGAGGCCCACAAAGGAATCAACCAGAAACCTAGGTAGGTGGGACCCACTGAGGAATCAATCAGAGACCAAGGGAGGTAAGGTACCCACTGATAGAAAGCTCTAAAACCAAGTGAAGTGGGCCCTGTTGAGGAATAAACCACAGACCATCTGTAGAAAAGTATCCCTTCTTCACAGATGGGTAACAGCACATTACAGGAGGCAATCAGAAGTAGAAAATCTTTCCAATTACAGATACATATTAACAGTTACAAGTCACTGACCTATCCACCAGTTAGCCAGACTACTTCAAAGATGGGCTAATAGCACATTACAGGAGGCTATCTGAAGTAGCAAATCATTCCAATTACAGATACATATTAACAGTTACAAGTCACTGACCTATCCACCAGTTAGCCAGATTACTTCAAAGATGGGCTAATAGCACATTACAAAAGGCAATCAAAAGTAGCAATTCTTTCCAATTACAGATACATATCAACAGTTACAAGTCACTGACCTATCACCAGTTAGCTAGACTGTTTCAAAGATGGGCTAATAGCAGATTACAGAAGGCAATCAGAAGTAGCAGATCTTTCCAATTACAGATACATATCAACAGTTACAAGTCACTGACCTATCCACCAGTTAGCTAGACTACTTCAAAGATGGGCTAATAGCACATTACAGAAGGCAATCAGAAGTACCACATCTTTCCAATTACAAAAACATATCAACATTTACAATTCACTGACCTATCCACCAGTTAGCTAGACTAATTCAAAGATGGGCTAATAGCACATTACAGAAGGCAATCAGAAGTAGCAAATCTTTCCAATTACAGATACTTATTAAGAGTTACAAGTCAATGACCTATCAACCAGATAGCTGGACTATTACCAGACATTCTTCACACTAAATGGATTACAACCCACATGAGGAAGATGAGTTTTCCTCTTATGCTGCAATGACCTCAACTTTTTCACTCCCTGTGAGCTTCCAAAGGAAGGAGGAGGGCTGAGAGGCAGAGCATTGAAACCATGGTGCAGATGATCAGTCTTGGGCTTCCCTGGCTGAGTTTCCCATTGGAATGGAACTCCTTCGCTCACATTCACATTGGATCTGTAATACACTCTAGAGGAGTACCCATGTGGATCTTCCCTTACAAGATTACTGCAGAGAAAGAACTTGTTGTCCAAGTCTAAGGCTCTTGCATCATCCATAGCAGTCCCAGATAAAGAAGAAGAGGACTCTGAGATTCCAACAGAGTTTTCCCAAGTTCTAGCAGAGCTCTCTATGGACTCTTCTGTGTCTGAGAAAAATTTCCTGCTACAATGGAGGGACACATTGAGACCCATCTCATGACCTCCTTAGATTCTTCATAACTCTTTTAATGGACAGGGTAAGAATTATATAATCAGAAAGAGGGCCCATTGAAGAAAGTGAAACATTTCTCCCATATGCCCAGGGGACCACGAGACCTTACTCCTCTGACTGTAAACAATACAAACAAGAGTATCTATCAATTGTACCCTTGACAACACGAACCATACTTACATTGCTCACCGACTGTACACTTTTGAATTAGTGACCATACAACAGAGTATCTTATCATTGTACTCTTTCTAATTTAACAGCCATTGAAATACCGGCTGCACTTCTTTTTGTAAGTTTTCATTTAAGTAAATTTAAACAGCGACAAAGCATGTGTAATTAGAGCATTGAAATTCACGTGGCTGAATTTCCAAACGTGTAAGGTGCAGATTCATTCCAGAGAACTTGGAGTGCATGGGACACTACAATACTGTTCTGCAGAAAATTTGAGCCACCTTTAGGCAATTCTCATTTAAAATACCCCTTAACGAATAAAGTACAGACTATTTGCTTTTGGACTCTTTTTTTTTTTTTTTTTTTTGTCTTAATATTAAACAATGTAGATTTGTTTTTTTAAACTTTCACAACAAGAGAGGCATAGTGAAAGATTTAACTAGCAATTGCATTTTGGTGTGCGATGGATATGTCGAAGAAGTATGAAAAGTTAATTAAGAAAAAAATTGGTCTATGTTTGCATAAATTTATGCAAAACATAAGGTCAATAGATATTCTATTTAGGAAATGTTGCTATTGTTACAACTAAAACAAAACCTTTGAATTAGGAAGATAATCAAGCTCCATCATCAACAAGATCATGTTATATTTGCAATAAGGAGACAAGGAGAGAGGGATAGAGAAGAAGAGATAGGGATAGAAAGAGGGGAAGATAGATGAGGGGAAGGGCGAGAGTGAGAGAGAGGTAAGGAGATGGAGATGGAAGAGATAAGGGAGGGATAGATATGGGGGTAGAGAGAGATGGAGAGATAATGAGATAGAGATAGAGTGATAAATGGAAGAAGAAATATGAAGAGATAGAGATAAAAGTGTAGAGGACTAGGAAGAGGGAGTGGGGTAGAGAGAGGGAGAAATAGATAAAGATAGGAGAGAGAGAGGAATATATAGGGAGAGAGGAAGAGATAGAGAAAGAGATAGAGAGATAGAAAGAAGTGGAGGGAGAGACAAAGATAGAGAGATAAAGAGATAAAGGGGAGAGATAGAGAGGAACAGATAGAGAGATATGGAGGAAGAAGGAGAGGGAGAAATAGAGATGGTGAGGTAGAGTGATAGAGAGATAAGGAGATTGATGCAGAGCATCTATCACAAACCATAAAACCTTCATTCAAGGGTAGACTTTAAACTCGAATCAAGAGGCATATAAAAAGATAAACCACTCTTCTCAACTTCAAACCAATTTCAAAGGTTATATTACATCCCTAAAGACCTTCATTCAATATTTCAGATCATAACATTCAGCATAACATGAGAGAACAAATTCTTATTTGCCATGGAATGCCCTAGTTCAGGGTTACAACCCTTAAAAACTATTTTCACCAAAAATATCACAAAGAATTCAATTCTTAACCAAATTACGAAAGACAAAAAGCACCGGAAAGAATATTCAGAGACCTTTCCAAAACATATAGCCTTTCTTCATTATCATTCCTCATGTGACCACACCAAATGCTGCAACCGGACTGTTGCTGCCTTCACCAATGTGTCTTTCACCATGAACTGTAGAAAATAGTCATCGATAATTTTTTACATATTAATCTTAAAGAAAATCGATTCGGTCATAATTGAGATTACCGAGTTACACAAGTTCTCTCCAAGTTTCATCCTGATCCAACGGTTAAATCAAAAGTTATGAGAATTTTCCCAAAACCGGGTAACCCTTGGCAAGGTTTTGACAATTATTGTAAAAACAAACATATCTTGCCAAATACTCCACAAAAATGCATAAGAAAGGATTCATCTGAAATCTATTTCATTAATCTATCATTCAATAACATCTACATATAAAAATTACAGCAAATGTGATCCTCCATGGATCTATGACAGCCATAGATTCCTTAAAACCTTATGACAGTTTGAGGGTTTGATGGATAATCTTTGTCAAATCCTCTCCAAACCGATCTACCTTCTTGATTTCGACCAAACATGGTTTTATAAACCATTTCCAACTCCTTCGTAACTACTATAACCACCTCATGACCAATGGATTTCATTCTTACACTTTTGTTGCACTTTTTGGCAATGTTACAACTTTACAATTTTTACAATTTTTGCATTTTTTACATAAATGACTCTAACCCTTACATGGACACTTTTAACACTTCAAGATGGACCAAATATGATATCTTCGGACAAAATGTCTCATTTATCCTTAAATATTATGATTCAATGGAATCAAATAACATTAATACATTATGAATGACTTAAATACAACAAAATTGCTCATATTATGACTTTTGACCTCCTGGTATGCTTGTGTGATTAGGTGCCTCTGCACCAGAGATATAGAGAGAGGAGGAGAGAGACATAGAGAGATAGAAAAATAGAGAGTAGACATAGACAAATAGAGAGAGAGAGAGAGAGAGAGAGAGAGAGAGAGAGAGAGAGAGAGAGATGGTGAGGTAGAGTCATAGAGAGATAAGGATATGTAGAGAGAGGAGAAGAGGGAGATAGAGAGAGACAAATACATAGTAGATAGACAAATAAAGTTGGAGAGAGAGAAATATTTGAGGAAGGGATAGTGATATATGGGAAGAGAAAGGGAGAGAGAGGTAAAGATAGAGATATATATAGGTGTATAGGGAGGGAGTGAGGGAGGGAGAGATGGTGAGAGATAGAGAGAAGATACAAAAAGAGGGATGGAGAGAAGGGAGAGAGATGGGTAGAGGAGGGAGAGATATAGAAGAGCGGGGAAAGAGTAAGAGACATAGATAGAGGAGGGGGAGAGAGAAAGGGTGGGGGGAAGTGAGGGAAAGATAACTCAATATATAAAGAGGGAGAGGGAGATGGAGAGATATAGATTGAGAGCAATATAGAAAAATAGAGAGGTATAGGGAAAGAGATAGAGAGATAAGGAAAGAAATAAAGAGATAGGGAGATAGAGGTAGAGACAGATATGGATAGAAACAAATAGAGAGGGCGAGACAGATAGTTCAATAGATAGAGAGGAAGAGAGGGAATGATATAAATAGAGAGAGATAAGGAGAGATAGAGAGAGTTAGGGAGATATGAGTGAGAGGGTGATATAGAGAGTAACAAACAAGTAGAGATATAAAGCATGAGAGGAGTGAATAAGAGAGAGGCAAAGATAATGAGATATGCATATAGAGGAAGAGGGGGAGATAGGGAGATAAAGATAGAGAGGGCAAGAGTTAGATGGAGATAGAGAGATAGATAGAGGGATAGGGAGGGAGTGAGGGAGAGAGACGTGAGGGGAGATAGAGAGGGGAGGAGAGAAACAAAGAGACATAAGTAGAGGAGGGAGAGATAAAAGAGTGAATAAGGGGGGAGAAAGAGGGAAGGAGATAGGTAGAGAGAGGTAGGGGGGAGAGGAGGGAGGGAATAGGTCAAAGAGGTAGAGATGTAGTTAAGAGTGGGAGAGAGAAGAGGGTGGAGATCAAGAGATAACTTAATTTATAGAGAGGGAGAGGGAGATAGGGGAGACATAGATAGAGGGTGTGATATAGAGAGGAACAAGGAAAGAGATAGAGGTAGAGAAATATATGGATAGAATGAGATAGAGAGGAGAGAGATAGAAATAGAGAGAGAGGGGTAGGGAGATAAAGGTATAGAAATATGGATAGAAAGAGGTAGAGGAGCGAGAGGGAGATAGAGAGAGAAATATAGAGATGATATATATATATATATATATATATATATAGAGAGAGAGAGAGAGAGAGAGAGAGAGAGAGGCAAGTAATAGAGAGAGGTATAGAGAGGGAGATAAAGATAAGGAGGAAGATATACCTCTCTCTCTTGTTCACTATATAATATAAAAATAACTATTTAGAATACAATTGTATTATATTTATATGTCAGTCTAATTTATTCCATATAAAAATATATTAATTATTTAGAATACTTTTATATTTGTATTTAGTAGATTTTACTATGGAATATAATACATCATATATATAAATATTATAAATTTAATTTAATTAATAGTATATAAAATATATATTATATTTACATTTAATAATTTTTAATATAAATATAATTTATAATAACAAATATAACTAATAGTATATAAAATACATATTATATTTACATTTAATAATTTTTAATATAAATATAATATATAATAACAAATATAACTATAGTATTGTTTTACTATTAAAAAATATTATACATTAACAATATTATTTTTATATTTAATACTTTTTATTATAAAATATAATATATAATTTTAAATATTACTTTTTAAATAAATTTACATTATATAGAATATATATAATAATATAAATTATATTTAAATAGATATAGACTGCTAATGAGACTTAAATTTGAATTTTTTTGGTTTTTAATCAAACATCATTGAGTTTATAGATTAACGTCTTAAATATATGTTATAAAAAAATAGGTTAAAATACCATCTAATATTTTCAATTACGTATTCTTGCAAGAAAAATTATTGTAATTACCATGCCATGTAATTTTATTTCTATCCATCACTTCAAATTTCACTCTTTTGCAACATCAATGTTCATGGGTGCATTTGACAAGTGGGACCTCTTTACTTAAAAATTCACACAATACAAAATAAATTATAAGTTTGCCTTTCCTCTTTCCACACGCTAATATCCATGGTCACTGTTTAAAACAACTATATGCAATTTAGTGATGTCAGTATTGTCCATTTTTTAAAAAATGGGTAGAAAATCTAACGATCCGCGTACATGTAATCATCTTGCATGGTTTTAAATTATACTCATCATTGATTGTAAAAATCAGCTAGTTAATTTCATATAAGGGAATGCCTTCGACATAACTAGTTATATTAATTACTTTTGTTCATAGTTGAAAGTTTTAATTTGTTATAGCAAGAAATACATTTTGATTACTTTTGTTGTAGTTGGAGCAAGCAATACATTTTGATTTAAAATTTAGAAATTGAGAGGAGTGAAGAGATTTAGTTCATTTATGTGGTTGATAAATAGTTTTCAATTGTTTTGATCATCTTTTATATCTTAGTTTAGATTGTTTAATTTTAGATGTGTTAGAAGCTAAACAATGAATTATAAATTGGGTCATTCTTAGAATTTGCATGAGATTTGTTTTTTTGATTAAAAAAGCAGGGATTTCGAAAGGGCCCTGACCCTTGTACATGATAGATCAAATATCACTACAAAACAACAAGAGACAACCAAGACAAACAACAAACCAACAACAAAAGTCAACAGAACTTACAAGAACCCAACCCAAAGTTAAGTTGGTTTAAAGCCAAATTGCTCCAAAGATTTTTGTTTCATGGTGCATGAGTTAACGACCTCTAATTAGCTTTTTGTCTTCACCCAAGGAGGAGAACAAACATTTAAACTTGAAACCAAAGAAGAGGTGTCCATCTTCTCACAATCAATAGGGGTTTTCCCTCTATTTTCAACCCTTTGAGCAACCTTATCATAGCCATAATCTTAAACAACATGATTTCTCCCAACAGATTGCCATTTCATATTCTTGGGGCAACTGGCACTAGAGTGACCCAATTTACAATAGCAGTGACAAATAATAGAAGAATCCTCAAAAACATCAGGTTGCACCCACACTTCGAACTTGGAGGGAAGAGAAACCTGAGAAGGGAGCTCATTGTTTTTCTCCATAAGCACATAAAAATGAGCACAGATCAGACGCTTCTTAAATTTTATGATAGAATCAACATTAAGATACTGTCCAAAAGTGTTTGCATTGAGTCAAAAAACTTCCTAATCCCAGAATTCCAAAGGAAGCTCTAGCAGTTGAACCCACACTAGAAACTTACTAGTACCATCCTTCATAGGATTAAACCCAGGGGCCCAACATTTAAGGACAAGTCCATTGTGCCCCATAAACCAAGGACAATCTAAAAGGGTCCTAGAGTAATCATCCATATTTGAAAAGGAGAATAAGAAGAAATTGTTAAGCATAGCAACAACCTAAACCTTACCTCTAAGGTTCTACCTCCAACCCATCCATCTTCTCACAACATCTATGTTGGGACAATTCCCACATAATTTCCCAACAAGATAGTTACTGAACCAAGCCTCTGTCCTGCAAGTAAGAAAGTTTGGGATATCGATTTCCATCATGTCCTCCTCAGTCTGTGTAGGAACAAAAGACTCAAGGGAAGTAACATCCCTTCAGAATGATATGACATTGTGATTCTCTATCACTTGTCTGATTATTATGATGTATATGTGTTGTATATGTTACATATTTAGTGGTTGATGCAGGCTTGCAAGTATTAGACATCCACTCCACCTAGCTTCACAGGTCTGATTGTGTCTCTATCCCAATGCCAAGCTGTCGGAGATGACATAGTTTCCCTCACACACTCTAGTTTTTTAAGTTGTATACCTTGTTAGTTGCGTCATGACGAAAGTTGGTGTTAGAGTCTTGAGTTGTGATCATCCCCTTTGTTGGCATAAGGTGATGCGAGTCTATGTTTATTTATATTTAGAGATGTGTGATTGTTTAATCATGTACTATTTATTTTTTATTTGATTAATGTTTATTTGATTTAATTTATTTAACATTTGATTTATTGTTTAATAAGAGCTTAATTATTATTTATTTATTATTATTATTATTTATTGTTAAATGGCTTTTATTTAATATATATTTTAATTGAGTTTTATTGATTGTTAATTATTGGATTTTATATTTATTTTATTTAATTTATTTTAATGATGCCCTTTTGGGTTTTCTAATATTATTATTTATTTATGTCTATTTATTTAGTTATTGGTATTTAATTAATTAATATTATTATCCATGGTTATTTATTCAAGTTATGTTGTTGTTTATTATTGATTGGGTGAATAAATAATATTTTTATTCGTGAATAATATTTTATCTTGGGATGTGCAAACTATTATTTAATTGATTATCTTTTTACCCCTTGGTTAAATTAATTTTTAATTAAACCTACCTACCCTCTTATTTAATTGGTCGAATGGTGGGAGGCAGATAAATATTATAATTATTTATTAATTCCCTAGAACTTTGTGACGATTGGTATAATATATGGTTTTTGGAATTAATCTGATTGATCGACTTTTATTAAAGTTTTGGGGTTTAATTTTTGGTATTTTTTTGGTTTTCCTATGCATTCATGAGAGGTTGGCTTTCGAGAGAAATTTTTAGATTGCTTAAAGGATTTGGATCCTAGTTTTAATTTTGGATTGCACTTGAGCTTGCTGGATTAGGAGATTTCTTCATCAGTTTTTTAATTGTCATTGCTTCGTTTTCTAGGTTGGATTTGATGGCCCTATTCTATGTTGATTTCCAAGAAAAGATTGTCTGCTGAAAAATTGTCCTGAGTGAAATTTTGGGAGTGAATTCAGTTGTTTATTATTGGTTTGATTGAAAGGAAATAAATTTGAAAATATTGCATTCGAATTAGGAATTCTGATTTTATGCAGTGCCGGGAAATGGGTGTTTATGATATGCGATTTTTTATGGCTATATTCTCCCTGTGAGTGTTCTATGTGTTGGGGTTTGATTTGTGAAGGCTTGTATTGCCTTAGGAATCCTATTTAAGGACCTTATATTGTCCAATGATTATTTGGTGTGCTTTGGATCAGATGTGGTTGTCTTTGTGATCCTTTTTGTGCAAGTATTGGTCGATTGAGTTGTTTATTTTGTATGTGTGGTCTTTTTGATCTTGTGCAAACCCTATTCTACTTTTGTGGTGGATTTTAGTGTCTTATGGGTTGGTCTCATACCTTGGTTGAGAGACTTCCTGAAACTAGGCAAGTCTGAATGCTTCTTTCTCCCGTTTTCCAAAAGTTGCATCCCCGATACAAAAGCGCTAAAACAGACTACAAAAGTGCTACTTCAGGCAATAATAGTGCCATTTTGGGCTATAATAGCACCAGAGTACTTACAAAGGTGCTAGAATAGTGTCACACAATTTTTGGGTTGGTTTTTGACTTCTGAGTTGGCTTTCTTCGATTGATTTTTACTCCAGAGGCTATGTCTTGTCATTTTTAATGGTCTTGGGAATTGTGCCATTCATTTGTGGTGTGTACGAATCCATTTGGGCTTCAGCAAGTGATTTTGACCTTGACCGTTCAAGTTTCATTATGTTGCTCTAGCAAGTTGAGTGTATCCTCGTTGTTGAAGAGGGTTAATTGTAGCTCCAGGGAGAGGATATGTTGTGCTTTATGAGTATTTGAAATTTCTTGAGGCTCTCTTTATTGTTGCATTTTGGCATTATGATTTTATGGCTTGATTCTTGATGTTTAGCCCTTTGTGGAATGGTGGTGGTTATCTTTTGTGTTGTTAGATTTATGATCCTTGTTATGCATCTTATGATGAGATTCATGTTATTATAGTGATGTTCTTGTGCTTATGTATCTACCTAGGGTTTTGGTCCATGGTTGGGAGAGTGGGCTCTTGAATGTGTAGGACCAAGGTCATGAGCATTAGATATCTAGGAGGGGGTCTAGACCTATGGAACCAAATGAAGGGTTTTCTTGTAATTGCAAGTGATAATCTTAATAATTAATTAGTGGTTTTGGGTATTTAGGAATTCACTAAACAAGATAATAATTGGTTTTGTGGCTCCACCTCATAGCCCTAGAAGCATATGCTCGGGATGAGCTTGGGAATACTGTTGGAGTGGTAAACCGATCTCCCTTGAATGAGTTCAAGGTTGAGATGGTTCCACATGTCTATCAGGGTGAGGCTTGGCCCCTTCTTTCTGAGGGTAGAATGTGATGACACTCTTTTCCTACACGTGTCCATTATCCATATGCCTTGATTTGTTGATTATGCCTCTGGGAGTTTCATTGTTTGATTTAGCTATGTGATATGATTGGATGTTGTATTCTTATGTTTGAGTCTTGTGATGTCATGTTGTATCCTTGGCTGTTAGGTGTCTGTTAGGTGTCAACTTAGGTCTTTAGTGTGAGTTGGAACCTTATGTCATCTCCTAGCATGGGGGATGGTTCCTAATTGGTTCAACATGGTCGGGTGGTTTGATGCCTTCTTCCATTGGGATATTCTTCTTGGATGATAGCGTGTGTGGATTGGATTCTTGGATTCATTATTATGTGGATATTCTTTGGAGTTGATTTCTATGTACTTGGAGTAGAAAATTTGTATAATGATGATTTGTATTTGTAAAAGAGATTATGTACCCTTATGTTATGTATCTTCATGTATTTGTTGATGTAATTGAAAAGGGAATATGATCTAATAGTAGTTTACGAGGAGTTCTCATTGTACATTCATTGATGTATTGGATATTCATTAAATGTAAATTTAGATTATGATTTCTATGTGGAAAAGAGAGTTAGTATTTATGCACTTGTATTGTATTTTAGATTGTAAAATAGAATTGCTATGTATAGTTTTATGGAATTTAAGTTGAAGGAATAGTAATTGTTGTTATAACTCTTGTTTAAGAAAGGGAAGCTATTGAGATGAATGGATTATATTACTTAAGTAAATGAGCTAGTTATCTTAGGGAAATGTAATGGATCTTTAAGGATATTATAGTCTTGTTATAGTGGAATGGCTATATGGATCTATGATGCATCTATGCTGAATGAAAGTATGGGTAATAGCAGTATTTGATTTGGTAATTTCTAAATGAATCTAAAAGAATATGTTAGGTGATTAAATTATGCCTATGTGTTAATGATGTGTCATAGTTGTATGATAGTTCATGATGTTCTAGATGGATATGTGATGTGTTAGTATTATGGCAAGTAGTGACGTTGAGATACCCTAGGGAATGGATATAATGTATGAGTTTGTATAGAGATATGTTAATGGTTAAATGGTTATTCCGCTTGCATAATATGCTACTATGGTTATGTTCATGTTGAATCATATATATTCTTGTAATAGTTAATGGTGCATTGATGTATAATGGTTGTAATGTTGCATTAATAAATGTTGAGATAGCATAGTAGTAGTGGTTAACTTCAAAGAATTTTTTTTTTATCTCCATTTGTTAATAGATTATAGTTTATTTCTCTAGGGTATTTTGGCAGGCATTACATCTGGTATCAAAGCCCATGTTCATACACTAGGAACTCTGGTTTCATATGGGGCCATCGAGTGAGTTAGCACATTATCATGGGGTAGCCCAACGGTTTATCCCCGCTTGTGATTCTTTTGCATTAGTTGCCCTAGATTCTTTATTATAGTTTCTTTTTTCGTCTTGGTTAGACAAGATGTTTGCTAGAGATAGAGGCCATGTCCATGGTCATGGTGGTCATATGGGTACTCAATGGAATCCTCATCCTGAGGTTTTTGAGGAGTCACACCATGAGGTGCAACAACAGTAGGATTAGCGAGGTGGTGGTGATTCCACAGTTGGTTACTACACTTCAGAATCTTCTTGAGCTATTAGGACCAGGAGATGAGGAGAATCGACAAAAGGAGTCTTGCCATTCTGGTCATGAGTATAGAGATGAGTATCGAGAGTGTGAGAGTTCACGTTCACCTCATAGGAGAGAAAATATCGTAGTGGATTAGGATGCAATTGTGGCTAGTCATATGAGAGATCTCCTTAGGTCTCGTCCCCCTACTTTTGATGGTTCTAGCAGCGGATTGGAGGCAAAGACTTGGTTGCTAGATTTGGGTAGGTGTTTTTCCATGCATCCATATAGTAGGAACACCAAGGCTAGGTGTGCAATTATGCATCTTCGAGATTTTGCTTCTACTTGGTGGTGTACGGAGGAGTAGAAGCTTCGTTTGGATATTGAGACAGTTTTGTGGGACTTGTTCCTTGAGCGTTTTCATGCTTGTTACTTGTCGAATCTCTGTAGGTAGCGTCGGGATGATGAGTTCCATGATTTGAGGCAATGGAACATGACAATTGAGCAGTAGGAGAGGATGTTCTATGAGCTTAGTCAGTACTCTGGGATAGCGAATAATGATACGATGGTTGCACAATATTTTGTTAGAGGTCTTAATGACCGCATCAGTGGTGATGTTTAGGTTCTTGAACCCAAGTCTATGGAGATAGTGGTGGAGAAGGCACAACTAGTTGAGGAGAAGCTATCTTTGGCATCAAAAGGTACTTCAGGTGCACAGACTATTAGTGCTCCATCTTTAGGATCAATTGCAAGAGGTGCTCATTCATAGTTCTTATAACATGCTAGGAGTTATCCTTCTTCTTCTCAAGGTGGTTAGCGATTTCAGAAGAAGTTCCCTCAGAGTCAAAAAATTGTGTGTGGAGATAGATCATAATAGGATAGAGATCATGGTAGATAGTGAGATAGGCAATCTCATCCTTTTCAACTAACTCAAAGTTTACAACAATAATCTAGTAAATGCAATAGTCAACAGTCTAGTGCCCCTCCAGTTGCTCGAGGTTTCACTAGAGGGAGTTGTTTCACATGTGGACAACAAGGTCATTATGCATCTTAGTGCCCTTAGAGATCCACACAGATGTCAGTGCAGAGGCCAGTAGCCTCATAGCCTACAGTTGGTGATGCTAGTAGATCCCATCATGTTTTTGCAATGGTTGATAATCGTCTGGCCAAGCATTGGGGCACAGTTGTTGAGACTACAGGTGAGATAGGTGGGATCCCTTGCTCGATATTATTTAATTCCAATGCTTTTCATTCTTTTATTTCTCCTTATTTAGTGGAGAGATGTGGGCTTGTTGTGGCAAATCAAGCTGATAGGTGGCAAGTTGAGTTGGCCATGGGATCCACGGTGGTTGTGGATTCACTTGTGCATGGTTGTCAGTTGGAGATGGGTGTGCTCTCTACCATGGTGGATCTTTGTGTCTTATATTTGGGATCCTATGGAGTGGTGTTAGGTATAGATCAGCTTGAGTCCCATTAGGCTAGGATTGATTGTCGGAGTAAGAGAGTGTAGTGCTTGGATGATAGGTGGAGATTGTGAAGGTAGTAGGTATTCAACGACCTATTTCTCTTCACATGATTTTCGTGATGCAGATGAAGTGTTGTGTGTGTCGAGGTTGTCAACTTTTTGTAGTTAGAGTGGATGAGTTGGATGAGGGTAAGAGTCATGATGATGTC